>NC_063151.1:7200000-7527500 GCF_020921035.1 Rhodamnia argentea | reverse complement strand
CAAGGAACCATGAAAGGGAAACTATTAGAATGCACGTGTAAGTTGTGTTAAATAAGTCATACATTGGAAAATTAACGTGGTGTGGAGCAGTTAATATATTCGATTGGGCCCATAACTCATTAGCTTAAGTTTTTAAGTGAAGTGGATTCAACTAGACATGTTGATGGGCTCAGACTTGAGCTCCCTCTTGGCGATCTCCTCGGGTGAAGGTATTAGACTTTTGTTGCACGTTATCTAACAAATGGTATCGTAGCTGGTGTTTGATTGCTAGCCCACTCCTAATATGTATTGATTTTTGGTGAATATCTCAATGAAGGATTTGGTGACCAATGCGATTTTTAGCCCGATGGGCATTGTGGCATAGCAACGCGAGCCCGATGGGCGTTGATGGTATCGTAGCTGATGGTTGATTGGTGGTCCACTCTCAATATATATCGGTATTTGGTGAATATCTCAAGGAAAGAATCTGGTGACCAATGCAGTTTTAGGGTCGGTCGATGTTGTGGTGCAGCACGCGAGCCAAATTAACATTGATGGAGATTCAAGTAAAGATAAGTTGATACGGAAGTATACTTGGATTAAATGGGAGCAAACCTAACATTGGAGCTCATACGTGAAGGGGAGATTGTTAGAATGCACATGTGAGTTGTGTTAGAGAGTCCCACGTTTGAGAATTGATGTGGTGTGGAACAGTTAATATGTCCGAGTTGGTCCATAACTCATTAGCTCAAACTTTTGAGTAAAGTGGGTCCAACTGGATATGTTGACGGGTTCGGACTTAGGCTTCCTCTTGGCAATCTCCCCGGGTAAAGGTATGGGACTTTTGTTGCGTGCTCCCATAAAAAACAGCAAAGCTACTAGAAGAAATTGTTGCATGAATCAATCCCGATGGCGTTAATTAATCCTAGAATACGGTGTTAGGCCTAATGATGAATCAGAGACAATGACAAGTCCGAATTTGGTGAAGTCGTCGCGAAGAAGGCGGCGAACCCTCGACCGAAGTTCATTGGTGCGGAACAGCCGATTGGGGTTCATTCGCGGGTCGGCATTGGTTCGACATCGTGGAGAGTTGTAACTGCAACATTGTGGGAGCAAGGGCTATGACGGTGGCCATGGGATGGTTCACGAAAATGATTAGCTTGATGAAAAGGGACACTATGAACCTACAAGGGAAAATCTGAATAAGGCGAAGAGAGGGTCGAAATATGGTTGAGGACTGACCTTGCACAATAGCATTGCTTACAACGGTAGGACTGACTTGACACATCGTGGATGACTAAGAACGATGACCAGAGGAAACCTTTAACTTTGCTGAACACGATTCTTCTCTCGTTCTTTGTTGAATACCCCCACTTGAAATCTGTTGACCGCCGCTTGAACTTCACCTTCTTTGTTGGAAAGATAAAGACTAAAGATTTTCCTAATTCCAATATAGCAAGAAATATGGCGGGGTTGTACGGTATCCATAATTACCAAATTCATGATTGTAACACATTGCATTGTTCTCTATTAAAGGATAATAAATCCTTCCCAAAGAAAATAAGATGAATTGGGGATTTATTGCTATAGACGTGAGCTTCCAAGAGATTCTTTTCTCTTGGTCGTCCAAACCATGCTAGCTGTTGGGTATTCCTCTTTTCTTTTTAATCTCTTTTTTATTATCATTAAAACATGGTATCGGAGCAAGGTTCGATCCTAAAGTAGGCTCTTTTGTTATTGCTTTCGCTTGTCTATTGATGACAGAGAATCTGAGTTTTTTTTTGTGGTATTTTTTGGTTTGCATAGAGGGCGATCATCTTCACCACACCTTCATTGGATTGTTCCTAGATAAGTTTGCTGAATTTTGTGCTATCTTTCTATTTAGCATGATGGTTGATAATAGTAAATCTGTTTCAGAGATGCCAAATAAACTTCAACTATTATGTTAAAAGGGTTTAATTATTTGCCTTGGTCTAGAGCAGTTACTATGGCTCTTAGTGGCGGATCAAAGTTGGGTTATGTGAATGGTGTTGTCGAGCACCTGCAATCTGCGGATGCAAAATTTGTTGAATCGCAGGCAAATGATAATATGGTCATGTCTTGGTTGTTTAATTCAATGGAATCTCAAATTTATGAGATATGTGCTTATTCGGAGATCGCTAAGTCCCTATGGGATTCTTTGAAAGATATGTATGGAAATGTTGATAATGCATCCCATGTCTTTGAGTTGCAACAGGAGCTTGCTCATACTAAGCAAACATCTAATCAAACATTCATTGAACATCATGGTAATCTGAAAAAGAAGTGGGATGAATTGCCACAAGATCGACCACCTGCTCGCACCGTTGGGATTTATGCATGTGAAGAGCGGGACATGGTTTTTCAACTTTTGGCCAGTCTCGGGCCCGAATATTAAGATCTTAAGAGGCAAATCCTAATAAGTCCTACTCTTCCCAATCTTTCTACCATTTGTGCTATTGTTCAAAGAGAGGAAACTTATCGTCGTGTAATGACTCATGATTCTAAGAAAGGCGAAGATTTGTTTGAGAATTTTGCCCATGCTGCTAAAAGTAATCGCTCTGATTTTGATGAGAGTCGCTCTAGTTTTGGTAAAGGTAAAGGCAAAAGTCACAATAATAAATTTCGTTGTGATCATTGTGATAAAGATGGTGACTCTAATGACTGTTGTGGGGAGCTTCATCCTCATCTTTGACCTAATAAGGTTAAAGAGGGGGGGGATGCTAAGGTTGCAGCTCATACTCAAGGCTTGACATCTAACTTTCAAGCCTCTCTGAATAAAATTGCTCTTCAATTGCAACATCTTATCCAAGCCGGTGGCACAACATCTTCTTTCTCCGATTCTAGCAATCTGGCTCAATCTAGTAATTCCCTAGCTCTTATGACTCTGTCTCCGAAAAATTCTTTAATTGTTGATTTGGGTGCTACTAACCATATGTACAGCAGTTCTTAAGGATTATCCAATTTTTGTGTCGTTGGTGAGAGTTCTTGTGGTCCGATTACTATGGCCAATGGAACTCAAGTTCCGGTTAAAGGACATAGCACCGTCAATTTATTTTCTGCTACTTGTGATGTGTTATTTGAGCCAAACTTTATCTTCAAATTTGTTATCCGTTAGTAAACTTACTGATGAATTAGATTGCAACGTTATTTTTTCCCATCAAAAGGTAGTGTTCCGGGACGGACTCACGGGGAGGACGATTGGTGAAGGTCGTTGTCAGCAAGGTATCTTTATGGTTGATTTTTTTAGAAAGGCTTTGGTTGCAAGGAAGAATAAGGAGGCTATTTCGCAACTCTGGCATTTACGCATGGGCCACCCCTCCGATAATGTGTTGCACAATTTGAATTTTGAATTTGCTCTTGATTCAAGTCATTGTGAAACTTGTCGTTATTCTAAGCAGCATATATTGCATTTTACTTCTGGCTCACATATTTCACAAGAAGTGTTCAAATTAGTACACTATGATGTTTGGGGTAATGCTCTTGTGGTTTCGCACGATGGCTTCAACTATTTTATTACTTTTATTGATGATAAGCCTCGTACCTCTTGGCTTTATTTGTTGACCTCTAAGAGTGAAGTGTTGAAAGTATTCCAAAAATTTTGTAGTATGGTGCACAATCAATATGGTCGACATATCAAGATTCTCCGAGCTGATAATGGGACTGAATATACAAATCATATTTTTGAATCATTTCTGAAGTCTTTAGGAATTATTCATCAAACCTCCTATGTCGGCACCCCTCAACAAAATGGCGTAGCCGAATGGAAAAATCAACACCTACTTGAAGTGACAAGAGCTCTGTTATTTCATGGTAATTTTCCCAGGACATATTGGTCAGATGCAGTGCTCACTAGTTGTTACTTGATTAATCGTCTCCCTAGTAAGATCTTACGCTACAAATCTCCAATGGAGGTGCTTATTGGCCGAAGTGTGAATATTTCACATCCTTGAATAATTGGGAGTATTTGTTTTGTTCACTCTTCGGGGAGAAAATTTGATCCTCGTGCTCGGAAGTGTGTTTTTATTAGTTACTCCTATGTTAAGAAGGGGTATAAATGTTTTGATCCATCTACTAATAAGGTTTTTATCTAACGTGATGTTGTCTTCAATGAGAATCACATGTTTTTTCCTAGCAGGGATTAGCTTTAGTGGGAGAATAATGGTACTAAATTAGACTATAATAAATTCGATGTTGAAGTTGCTCATTTTTTTATTGTGACTGATCACATTAGTGGTAATATTAGTGATTCTGATCTCGCTCCAGAGCAAGTGGATGAAATTGTTGATATTGAAGAGCCTACACCTACTCCCGTAGCGCATGCTCCTATTCGTAGGACCACCCGAGTTTCACAGCCATCTACCAAACTTCATGACTTCACCACTTATCATTCTATTCGATTTCCTATACAAGATTATATTTGCTGTGGTAAAGTTTCTCCTGCCTTCTATGCTTTTTTGTTAGCTATCGATGCTCAGAAAGAACCTACTGCTTTTCTTTAAGCTAGAAGTTCTCACGTGTGGCGAGATACTATGAAAGAAGAGCTAGAAGCACTCGATAAAAATCACCCTCGGGATATTGTCACCTTACCCGAAGGAAAACGTTCAATTGGTTGCAGATGGGTATATAAAATTAAATACAAGAATGATGGTTCCATTGAGCGTTACAAGGCAAGACTTGTTGCCAAGGGCTAAATGCAAACATATGGTGAATATTACAAAGAAATGTTTGCTCATGTAGCAAAAATAAACATGGTGAGAGCACCGATGTCCATAGCAGTAAATTGTGATTGACCACTCTTTCAAATAGATGTAAAAAATGCGTTCTTACAAGGTGAACTGGAAGAAGAAGTTTATATGGACATTCCTCTTGGACATCCTTCAGAAAATCAACCCAATGCAATATGCAAGCTTAATAAAACCATCTATGGTCTCAAACAATCGCCATGTGCTTGGTATGGGAAATTAAGTTCGACTCTTGAAAGTATGGGGTTCAAAAAGTGTGATTCGGATTCCTCCTTGTTTGTGAAGTGGAATACTGAAGGAGCGGTGGTTATCCTTGTCTATATGGATGATATAGTTATTACTGGTGATAATATTCATGAAATCGAGGCTCTCAAGCGACACTTGAATGTACAGTTTGACATCAAGGATTTGGGACACTTGTGTTATTTTTTTGGTATAGAGGGAGCTTACTCTAGTATAGGATTGTTCCTCTCTCAAAGAAAATATGTTCTTGACTTGTTAAAAGAGACTGGGATCTTGGAGCTGCTCCCTTTGAGTCTCCCATAGATTATAATAGTAAGTTTGTTGACAACATCGCCCCATTACCCGACATTGGTCGGTTTCAAAGGTTGGTTGGACGGTTGATCCACTTAACCATTACTCGGCTAGATATTGCTTACGCCATTAGTTATGTAAGCCAATTTATGCATGATCCTACTGAAGGACATATAATGCTTGTGGATCGCATACTTCGATACTTAAAATCTAGTCGAGATATTGTAGGGTATACTGATGCAGATTGGGCTGGGAGCCTAATGGATAAAAAATCAACTACAGGTTTCTACACTTTCATAGGCGGCAACTTAGTCACTTGGAAAAGTAAAAAAACAAACTGTTGTGGCAAGGTCCAGCACAAAGGCTGAATACAAAGCCATGGCCTCAACTACAAGTGAAATGGTTTGGCTTTGTTTGCTTGTGCAAGAATTGGGATTTGGAACTCCTAAGTCTCCTCTAAAATTATTTTGTGATAATCAAACCACATCCATATTGCTTCAAATCCAGTTTTCCATGAACGGACGAAACATATACAAGTCGATTTGTCACTTTGTTCATGAGAAAGTTCAAGATAGGACAATTGAAACTCCTTATATCCGTAGAGATGAGCAATTTCAGATGTATTTATCAAGGCTCTTGCTAAAGGTATTTTCCAGAATATGGTATCCAAGTTGACCTCCGAGTACGTTTTCGCTCCAGCTTGGAGGGGGAGTGTTGGAAAGATAAAGATTGAAGATTTTCCTAATTCCAATATAGCAAGAAATATGGCTGGGTTGTGCGATATCCATAGTTACGAAATTCATGATTGTAATGCATTGCATTGTTCTCTATTAAAGGACAATAAATCCTCCCCAAAGAAAATAAGATGAATTGAGGATTTACCGCCGTGGACATAAGCTTCCAAGAGATTCTTTTTCTTTTGGTCGTCTGAACCATGTTAACTATTGGGTGTTCATCTTCTCTCTTTTTTTTTTTATCTCTTTTTTATTATCATTAAAATATTGTCTTGTCTCTTGGGGCGTGTGGCACCTCCGTCCTCCTCCTATGTTTTTCTTGGTTTGGCTTTGTTGTGCAGAATCTTCACGGGGAGACCAGAGAAACCACTCTCCTCTGTGTGGCCGTGTGTATCAATATTGTGGCCCTTTCAAAACCCTACATATTTATACAGTAAAAAGTTGCCAGTTAAGGGCCTTGAATTTCTTAGGTTTTGCAAAATAAACCCGAAATTAAGAATATGACTAGAATTGAACCTCAAAGGACTAAATTGCACCAAATAATCCTTAAATTAATTAGAGAATTTGGCCAAGCCTAGTGCACTTAAGCTGGCTGAATTTCTCAAATCAACTATGGACCTACTACGCATTTTTGGGCTTAATTTAGGCTTTATTCAAATAATTGACATTTTAATTAAAGCCTTTAACTTTTAAAAGAGCATAAATGGGCTGAATTAATTTTGAAAACCGTCCAAAGCCCTTAATAAAATTTGGTACCCTCCCCATAATTGCTGAAAATTTTACCTAGGTCCGAGTATGTCAATTTAAACTCAATTCCTTCACTGCCAAGTCAAATGAATGCAAGGCAATGCATGATTGGCAAAAAATGAATATGCTATGCATGAAAACTACTTTAATTATTTTTGGTGAGAACTAAAGCTAATTCTCATTTTTATGCAACATAAATGATTTAAGAAAGATCAAAATTTAGTTATCAACACCTACGATAATGGAAGATGATTGAATATTTCGCCTTATTATTAAGTGTTAGTACTTGCGGCTTAAGGACAAAGGAAGCAATGCAATGAGGTCCAAGTTGTGTCTGAAACAAAACAAAAACAAAACAAAACAAAAAAACAATTTCAGTTCATGAAGTCTTGAGGAATTTATGCAAGAAAGGAAGTCTCAAGTTCAGTCAAATCATCCTAGATTGAATTGCATGAACTAGGCCTTAATTGATAAAAAGGAATCCACTTGGTATAGAATCATTATTTTTGTTGCGATTTCAGTTCCTTTGTTTGTTTCTTTCAAAAGATGTAGAATGTCCGTTTCTCCATAAAAAAAGAAGAAGGAATGGGCATTTCATGGCTCCACTTACGTAATGCCAATCCATTCCTTGGCAAAACATTAAGAAAAAATTATTACATTAGAATTATTTCAAGTGTACCCTTTATTATTTTCCCGACATAAAGACATTTTTAGACATTTCAAAATCCTTAGGTTGCGTTTGGTCGTCCATATTTCTAGTTGAGATAGGACTATATAGAATAGGATAAAAAATCCAGGGATTTTGTCACATCCTATTCACTATTTGGTGAATTGCGGACTTAAAGTTGGATATTCTCATATCATGTCCAATTCATTGTTTAGTTGAAACTGGATATCAGTATAAATGACATATATGCCCCTACGTAGTGCTAATGAAAGTATATATATTTGAAAACATGCACAGACGATTAGACTTGCAAACCTCAGTTGCAAAAACAAAATAAAATTAGACTCGAAAACCAATATATTTAAAATATTTTGTATGTTATTTAGCACATACTTCCTCTTTTACTGAAGTTTGTAGCAAAATCTACAAACGTGTTTGTAAGCATTTGGAATTGTTAAGGAGGCTCATGAAAGCCACAAACACCACACTGGGAAATTACCATATGTCAAATTGATGTATGTAAATAGTAACTAGGTAAGTACTTCATTTAAAAGCAATATAAATGCTACGGAATTGAGCCTATTTGGAAGAGGTAAGTGATCCGTAGTATAGCCACAATGCAACCATTACATAAGGAATATATGCATCAATAATGACAAACCAATATCATATTACATTTCGAATACCAATAGAAAAAAAAAACATCTTACAACACTAAGTCTTACAACAATGAGAAACAAATTATCTTTGTACATAATATCAACTCATACAACTCCTTCATGACCTCCACTTACATTCCACTCATTAAACATTTGCACTGCCAAGTTTTGCCTCCATGTCATCCAATGATCCGACGGCTCAACAACATCAATTGTTTCCATATCTTCAATGGCGTTAGCAACATCATCTAATTGTGCCTCAATTGGATCAATAGTCATTTCTCTTCTAATCAAGTTGTGTATAAGGCAACAAGCTATGATTATTTGATCTTGCGTTCTAATTGGATAAAAATATGGACTCCTTAGAATAGCCCAGCGTAACTTAAGAAGACCGAAACATCTTTCTATGACATGTCTCACTTGAGAATGCTTCATGTTAAAGTACTCTGGAAAATTTGGTGTACAACCTTCTGTCCACTCGAAGAAGTGGTACAAGTACCCCTATAAGGAGCAAGAAAGCCCTCCCCATTAGTGTATCCAACATCTACAAGATAATAATAACTTGATAACAAAGGATAACATGTCAAAACCCATGTGACAAAGAATGAAACATATTTATAAAGGTTTAACTTACCAACGAGAATCTTCAAACCATTTGGTTTAATTAAAGCATCTCGAAGTACTCTAGAATCCGTTGCTGAGCCTTCCCATCCAGATAAAACATATATGAACCTCATGTCACGTGAGCGGACTCCTAACACGTTGGTCGCTATATCGCCCTTTCTATTTCGGTACCTTGGTTTATTAACCTCTGGAACACGTATATGTAAGTACCATCTAATGCTCCTAAGCAACCCAGGAAACATGAAATTAATGAAATAAAATTATCTTTAAAGTATTAAATTAACTCATGTAGTAGCATAACAAACATAACTTAAACCATTTTCATCTCTCGCCAGTGCATTTGTCCGGTATTGGTTCGGGTGATACAAGAACACTGTGCATTCTTATCACCGCAATTAAAACTTAGTTAAAGTATCTACTTATTGTTTCCCCAAATCTCACAAATTTGAACTTGATGACACGATTTTTCACATGATGGGCAAGTATATGTAGGAACATAGCCACTTGTTCTTCTATAGTTGCAAGTCCATCTTATTTTAACCCACCAATAGTATGTGCCAATTAGCATAGTAGAGTAAACATATGTCTATCCATCCTAAGTTGCTCCACACAATTCAAATCACTATTGTTAATGAGGCGATCAAGGTAATTTAAACGAGCTTGGCTTCAAACAAATGTACGATCCTTCAATGCCAAGGTGATCTAAACAAGATTAGCTTCTGACAAATGTACAATCCTTCAATATATGTTTACGGTAATGTCTTTTATAGCAGCAGTGGATGCCACAATAATATACATGATACAAAAAAGCTATATGTAGGTTCATTTCCTCTAGTATTAGAATGCTAAAAATTTCTGTTCTATCATCGTGATCCATATCTAATGAGGACAAAAAATAACATTAGGCAAGTACAAACCGACGAGTCGGACGATAGTAAAATTATCCAAAATAATATTCTTTCAAATCAAGAGATTTTCATAGAATCCCACAGAATCAATCCATGATTATTGCCAGTAATGCACAAACACAACAATTTTTCTTTTCTTTTAATAGAGTTTCTAGGATAAGCTGCATTTTAGTTGCTGCTCCCTACCTTCGAATCAATTTTTTTTTTTCAGTTTTCTTAAAATTATGAGAACTATCGATGAATGTGATACAATGGCAAGTGCAGATGCCCTTCGGACCCTATGCAAATAAAGGTTTGACTTTGCTAAGCCTAGGTCATTTTTATGACATCCCGCTGAGTGGGTGTGCACATCTCTTCATCCCACATCACTTAGACGGGGAATCTTGGGCTGACTTATATAGTGTTGGGCCCCCTTAACTTGCAAGACGCGTTTTCTAGGGGTTGTTGGGCGACCCTTGGAGAAACAAAGCCGTGAAGACTGTGTGTCCAAAGCGAACAATATATTGCGAGTGGTGGCCCAAGTCGTTACAATATTGCTCTTTAAATCAGTAGAAAGACCACTAACTCACACAGAATGCAAAGCAAAAGGTGACATGTTTCATTCATAGAGAACTAAATAGAGAGACACCACCAAAAAGAGAATTTGCAAGCCAAAAAGAAAAAAACGAGCCTAGAAAGATAGAAATAGAGCTAGAACCACAAGTGATAGCACCATGAAATCTAATACAACCCTAGGAAGGAATCGCGAACCTTGTAAAGCGTTCGAAGAGGTATGCACAGGGAGAGAAGGGAGGGAGAGAAACAAAACCTCGCAAGGAAGCAAAACCGTTTGTTGCTCTTCGCTGGAGATGGAGGTTGAATTCGTCGGATTATTGCTACGATGAAGAAGACGTTTTGACTATCCACTATTTTGTGAAGTGTTGTCATGAAACTTCAATGTAGAAACGTGAGTGAATGAAATAGAATGAGAAAGACAACGTAGGGTTTTCACAAAAATAGCCAGACAAGAGAAACCCTATCCGGGTCTATCCAACTTTCCCCAAGATTTTTTTATCCAAACTATATCCCCTCTATATCCGACTTTGTCATATCTTGAACAACTACCAAACACATGATATGATAAAACATATCCTATCCTGGCTTTACCTGGGTGACCAAACGTAGCCTTACTTTCCATTCCAAAATTTTCCAAGCACAAGAAAGGGAATCTTGTCATATTTTTTTTCCAACTTATTCTTTACTACAAGGAAATTGCTTAACCGACCGTCCCCCAAAGTCACACGGTGGGACGGTCATTTTATGGCCACAAACTTGATTTGTGGAAACTGGATCACTTGCTAAACCGGTTTTAGCATTTTGACTCCCCATTTCCTTTTTTTTCTTTTATGTGTTTTTATTGTAAGATAAAATTAGAAGACAAAGTATATAAGATAATTATGTTCCTATTGTTTTGAGTTATTAAGAATTGAGAAAAGCTAAGATAACAGTCCATGAGAGTGACGGACTCACGCGCACCACATACCCGTGTGATATTCTTGTCAGCCAAAAGTTCATATCTAACATGTACAGTTCAAGTTGACTATTAACACTACTGTCACTCAAGCAAAGTTCTTTAGAATTTTCTCATAATTTTGGAAATAATATCCACGTAATCTTTGTACTACAAATACAAGAATCATTCCATTCCTTCTTTGGTTTCATTCACTTCTTTATTCCATTTGCCTCTCGTTCCTTGCCATCAGTTCTAGAATAGGACGCGGACTTGGACGATTTCTTGAGATAAGGAAAGGGCAATCTGGCACTTTTAAATATAGCTTTTACATATTATCTATTTATGACGTTATGGCCTTGTGGGTATGCAAGTGTACATCATTCATAGGCCGGATTTGGATTGCCTAATATTGGAATTTTCATGACATGCGTGACATTACTCAAATCAGCCGCCCAAATGAAAATGGACGGCTTGATTTGAGCCATGTCGTGTGTTGAAAGAGAGGGAAAAAATATGGGCGGAAATTTTTTTGGGGTTCGAAAAATTTTGAATCCCAAATGCGACTTAAATCAGGCCTTCCATTTTCATTTGGACGGCCTGATTTTAGTAATGTCACGCACATCACAGAAATCTTAATGTTAGGCGATCCAGATCCGAGATAGTTAGTTTGTTGATGACAACCGTTGATAGTGCCAATGGCAAAAGCAACAATTAGATTACGGGGAGTGGTTAAATTTGCACAAAAGAACTAATAAGGGGCGAAAATGCGAAGGCGACAAAAAGAGAATTAATCATGAGAGGAATCAAAGACCATGTAGAAGAGATCGAGAGCTTGGCTTCCAAGCAAATTAATGCCCTCCATTCCCAAGTAAGCATATACATTACAAAGGAGAAACTGCATGAAGTCTTTTTCCCTTTTTCGTGGACTTAGATTTAATTTTCGTAGACAGCCTTACCAAAAGTATGAGTTTGGCGAATTGGCCCGAGCAATTCTCTACTTTGTGACTTGTAATTAAGGATGTTGGTTGAAAACTTTAAAGTTAAGTTACACCTACCATTGGTATTAGAAATTTACAAACTCCTCGTGGTAATGATCTTTTCCTCGTGAATGTCCAACGAAATATTAGGGGGCCTTTAATGGACGTCCTAACTTAAATAATCACTTAATGTTTGCAACGCAATTTCCACAAATCCACTTAGTATACGATTTTTGGTACAACTAACATTGCACGTTGCGAAAAATGGTCGAAATCTAGGTGACCATGCCAAATGAAGGGGAAAATTTCCAAAATTGTCCCAGACCTATTGTGTGTGTGCTCATTTAATCCTAAACCGTTTAACTGTGCCAATTCAATTGTAAACCTTTTAACGATTCGCCAATATAGTCCTTCTAGCCAGCTCTAACTGGAAAACACTAACTTGGATAATTTTTTTTTAAAATTTATGACTTTTTTCCTTTTTCTATTTTTTTATTGCCTTTAGCCGGTCTTAGGGGATGGCCGACCAGCGACGATGCCTAGAGAGGGCTAGACGATGATCACCCTCACCGGCCACCCATGCCCATTGGCTGGTGAGGTTACTGGACTCTCATAGGGCGCAACAAAGAAAAACAAAGAAAAAAATTATAAATAATTTACAATTTTAAAAATTTAAAAATTACTAAAATTATCCACGTCATCATCGGCTTTCACGTGAGCGATTTTCGGTCAAAATTGGCCGGATGAACTATAATGATAAGTTGTCAAAAAGTTTAGGACTAAATTGATCAAATTAAAACCTTGAAGTATGTTTTTTCTCTCTATAATTTATGAATTTATAGTGTTTGTTAGTTTAAATTCTAAAATATGAGAGTAATTTTTTCTTACTTTTCTATCAAAATTTAACATATTATCTAAACTTTAAAAAAATTGTCAAAAATTTATACATAGATGTACACATCAATAGAAAACTAATTTAAAGGTTTCAACATAACACGTAAAGTTGACAAGTGTATGGAAAAATACCAAAAAAGCCCTAAATATATTGCAATTGTGTCAATTCAGTCATAAATTATTATTTTTTTTGCCGGTTCAATCTTAAACCTTTTACAATTGTGTCAATTCCGTTCATCCAGCAAATTTTGGCCGGCCGACAACCTAATATTTTAATCTTTTTTATTTTCTTTTTTAAATTATTTTTTATTTTTAATTTCATATTTTTTTTCTTTTTTTTCCCTCCCCCCTCTTCGTCCTTCCTCCCATCTTCTTCCTCTGCTTCGGCAACCGGCCAGGGACGGCCAGCGAGAGCCTCGCCGGTTCGCCATGGCCGGGCGAGGCCCGACCTCGCCAAGGCTGGGGAGGCCGAGCTTGGCAGTGGCCGAGCGAGGCTCGCCTCACCAGCCCAGATCTGGGCGATTTGCGCGTGTTGTCGTGTCCTGTCCTAATCTGCATTTCCTGTGCTTCCAGTGTATTTGGACAGAAAGCTACCCGGGTATCGCTTGCATCGCGGATTCGGTTCAAGAGCTAACAATTGGCTCATTCAGTTGGAGGTTTGTTGAAGCAACTTACGTGGTCTCTAATTTGTCCAATGAATTGACTTCTTAGCAATCATACTAGCTGTATGCGAATGGGTATGAGCGGGTCGGCTTCAACGCGACAGAGCTGTCCATTTTGAAGCTTATGGAGCTTCTTCCTCCCTTGCTGTTGTTAATGACCCTCTCATGGTTGGCCTACACTCATCCAAAGTGCCGCTGCAAAAGGAGCTGGTAAATCCTGACCCTCCCATGGTTGGCCTCGCTCTCGCTCATATTTGGGCTTAGCCATGGCGAAGCCGGAGGCTCTCGCCGGCCGTCCTCTAGCCAGTGGCCGGAGCGGAGGAAGAAGATGGGAGGGAGGATGCAGACAGGAGGAGGCAAAAAAGAAAAGAAAAGAAAAATAAGAAATAAGAAATATTAAAAAATAAGAAAATTAAAAAAAAATATTAAAAATTAGGTTGCAGGCCGGCTAAAATTTGTCGGATGGACTGAGTTGGTATAATTGCAAAATGTTTAGAACTAAATCGGCAAAAAAAAAAAAAAATTAGGGCTTGATAGGTATAACTACAATAAGTTTAGAACTTTTTTAATAATTTTCTCATAAGTGTAGACCACATGATTTGAGAAAAAGGTTAAAAGTCAAAAGGTAAAAATTAATTTAAATAGACTTTTCGACTTCATTCAATTCGAATGTTTAGTAATTCCAAATTTCTTTTTATCCTAAATTTATTCTTCGATCTTACTAACGAGAGCTCAACTTCACAAGCTTTTTCACGGGTGTCAATAGTATCTTTTCTGAGATGGTGAAACACGAAATGCAGTGACGATGAGATTAGCACTGTGACGCATCAAATTTTTCTCGTGGCGGGCAAGAGAGAGGTCGCGTCGAGTCAATATCAAAGATCTCCCCTCAAAACGTCATCAGTTACGTTTATGTGTTATCTGATTAAGACAGTTAAAACGAATATTTGGCAAAGATTGTCGGCCACGCAAGCAAAAACGGCAGACGAAGTTAATGACACTTCTAAAAGTGGTCTGACGACAACTTATCTCCTAATCTTTTGATTAGGATTGAAAACTATTGCTTGGTAAGCAAGAAATTCGAGATTCCTAGACTTATATGACATTGCGAAATTGCTCTCCGAGGAGGATTCGGATTGCCTAACATTAAGATTTTCGTGACATACATGACATTACTCAAATCAGACCGTCCAAATGAAAATGGACAGCCTAATTTGAATCGCGTTTGAGATTTAAAATTTTTTAAACTTCATAAAAATTCTCGCCCACATTTTTTCCCTCTCTTTCAACACATAACGTGGCTTAAATCAAGCCGTCCATTTTTATTTGGGCGGTTTGATTTGAGTAATATCACGCATGTCACGGAAATCCCAATATTAGACGATTCAAATCCAACTCTCTCTCTCTCTCTCACGTGCGAAGGCCAGACGACTTCAACTGAGATCGTCTTCATCCTTGACAACCTTCAACAAGGCATCTCGGGTTGCGACAAATTATGATACGAAGATGTTGAGGTCATGCTGAGGTTGGACTATCTTCATATGAGAATAACTTACATCTTATGATGCACCGACTTTTTTCCAATTTTCTAATTAATTCTTTGAAAGATAAGTATATAAATAAAGTCAAAAAGACATATAGGCACTCGACAACATCGACTAATCACATTTTAAACACGATCTAGGACAAATTTAATATGGACGCATTACTAGTCCAGGGGTCATTTGCGGAGATGCAACAAGAGAAAGGCGATTTGACAATTTCGAGAGTTCTTGCCTTGAAATCGACGAAGGATGAGTCTAGCGGAAAGAACCATGAAATTACATGAACTTCTGGAAGGAAACCCCACCTTTCCTAGCAATTTGCTCCGACGGCAATACCTTTTAGACCAATAATTAAGAACAAAATCATCTCCCTACTGTACTTTTGCACAAAAGAGAAACTTCAACCAGTCTTGAAACGGTACGTGGAACGAGAATTTCTTAGAACATATGTAATAGAGTTACTTATTTCCAATAATTTGAAAATATTAATTAAGAATGTTCAGTAACTATCAACTGAGTGTTAGGAGATGATGAACTTAGAGAAAAGCTCTCCCCTCTATGCCTTTTAGCAAAACCAAATGAAACCCACGTATACAACGTGTGAACAAGGAACAAACACGTAAAAATTGTTCACGATGATTCCTTGTCCCGTCCTCGTCTGAACAAAACGACAATGAGTCCATGCCTTCTTTCCGCCTTTGTCCCCAGAACGAGCCAAAGTAGCCAGCCAAGAGCGAACAAAAGCTAGAAAACAACTCAAGGGAAAACCTCGTGCTTTATTCGGAACAGTTCCAGTTAATGTCAACTGAATGTTAGGAGATGATGAACTGTTGGTAATTACACTCCATTGTAAAATTATAAATCAGTTACAAGTATCTCAAATTTCATTACAACATGGGCAGAAAAAGAATTCCGTGGTTTTCCCTTTTCCCAAAACATATCTTACGAGTACAAAAGAGATTCTAACGCTTTCGCGAAATTATCTAGTGAACATTTCTTAACTGAATATTTGCGCAAGATTTGATAAAATTTACATGAGATGGACCGCTTTCAATAATTTTGCATACGGTTTAGTACATGTGCTAAACCCATCCCCGCCAATAGTTTTTCCTCTTCGGTTTATTTTGGGTATCCTTCTCTTTTTACTTTCATTTTTTATCTGTCTTGGGTCGCGATCAAGAAGTTTCTGGGCCAACGCAGACGGCTGTGGATGAGCTGTGGCCATATAAACACGACACCTTGCCCAACATTATCAACTCATCAAGAACATTGTAAGTGTCTACCTCTCTCCCTCTCTCCCCCGGAGACACACACAGACAAATAGATTCACACACAGAAGGAAGAAAAGATGGAGGTATCAAAACAGTCACTTGCGCTAGTGGCGGTTCTGGCCGTCTTGGCGACTTGGGCGTGGAGGGTGGTGAATTGGGTGTGGCTGAGGCCGAAGAGGCTCGAGAGGCTCCTGAGGCAGCAAGGCCTCTCCGGCGAACCCTACACGTTCCTGTTTGGAGACCTCAAGAAGAATGAGCGGCTGCGCAAGGAGGCCAAGTCCAAGCCCATCGCCATCTCCGACGACATTAGGCCTCGCCTCTTGCCGTTCTTGCATCGATCCTTCCAAACCCATGGTATGCACATCTTCACAGCATCTGTGTGTGGCACCTCTTTATCTAAATGCTTCCCAAGTTGAATTTTGATGTATGTTGGTGGATGATCGATACGTACAGACGCTCCACTGTGTTGACTGACGTGACTTATGCGCACGTCGGCCGATCACCCTAGAATTTCCAGAGTGATCCTGATTGAATATTCATGGATGTCAATCAAGTTAGCAACGTAGGGAGTCGAAGTCATTGTCCTAGTGCAGAGACACGTCCCTATCCAAACCAAAGCCCGTACACTGTTGACATAGATAGAAGGGCAAGATGCCAAGTTCCTCACAATTCAGTGGGACCAAAAATCATGTGGATGACAATGAGGAACGAGTCCTAGATGGATTTCTGCCACCCGGTCTAGTCTTCATGGCTTGAGTTTTTCTGATGTCCCACCACCTCTCATCGCCTGGGTGCTTTATGTCTCGAAGCCTCTCTGGCCTTTTTGGCCCTTTTGCACGCACGCCCTTGCCAATTCAATGACGTGGGCATTGAATCCATCAATCACTGAAACTCGTACCAAATGATTGGAATGAAGGTGGTCACGGTCTCTAAAAAAAAGAGAAATGTTTTCGTGATAATAGCATATTTTAGATAAAGTACTCATTAATTGAGAAATCGTGTGATTATAAATAATTGACAAGATTGTCAAAACGTCATGTTAATAGCTTCCTAAAAAGTAAAAAAGCAACAATTACCATTGAAGTTGCGTTTTGTGTAAGAAGATGCCAGCCGACGGCGGCTCGAATAGGAACAAATCATGAAATTCTCCGTATGAAAACATTTGGAATCCACCTACCGATCGGTGGCCGAGTTGGTTTGAGTTCGGTTTCTTTCACGAGAGGTCCCGAGTTCAAAACTCCTCGGCGCCGATGTCTTAAGTGGGGGGTCGTGGTGGTGGGCTCCTGCGCTAGCCCCTCCCGAGGACTATTCGTGTTCTACCACTATGTTGAGCAAAGCTCGCCGGCCGCGCGGAACCTCGGTCATAAAAAAAAAAAAAAACATTTGGAATCCTTGATTTTTCCAAGTCAAATGCACTTGCTCTACTTTGGGGTAGAAAGGGCTTGTTGGTAATCGTTATAACCATCTTTTCACTCGTGATATGAATTAAATAGCCCAATTGCATGCATTCTTGGAGCGTCGCTGGGAATATAAACCAAAAATAGTTCTTCTGGCAATGTGCCTCTTATTTTACTGGATGCGTTGTAGGCAAAGACTCGTTCATGTGGATGGGTCCAACACCGAGAGTGAACATAACGAACCCTGAGCAGTTAAAGGAGATCTTTTCCAAGATATACGACTATCCCAAGCCAGCCTCTAATCCCTTGGTGAAGTTGCTCGCCGATGGACTCGCGAACCACGAGGGTGAGAAATGGGCTTTGCACAGGAAGATTATCAATCCAGCATTCCACATGGAGAAGTTGAAGGTACCTAAAACTATACTATGCTCTAATAAATGGAACCCCACACATTGATACCTCAGGAATTTTCTCTTGACTCCTCGTTTGCATTGGTATGTCGTTCTTGCAGCTTATGTTGCCCGCTTTTTATTCAAGTTGCACTGAAATGGTAAACAAATGGGAGAAATTGGTATCAAAGGAGAGATCGTGCGAGGTTGATGTGTGGATCGACCTTCAAAATTTGACCCGTGATGTGATCTCTCGGACAGCATTTGGTAGTAGCTTTGAAGAAGGCAAGAGGATCTTTGAACTTCAGGAGGAACAAGCCCTTCTCGCAATTAAAGCTGTCCAATCAGTCTACATCCCTGGCTGGAGGTATATCTCTCAGCATCCATAAGTTAAATGAATCTAAATGAGCTTCTGGCTTACAACCGCGACATTACAAGAAATCCAACCATTTGATCCAATATTTTGCAGGTTTGTGCCAACTAAGATGAACTGGAGGATGAAGAACATAGATAAAGAAGTGCAGGCATTGCTCATGGACATCATCCGCAGAAGAGAGAAAGCAATAAGGGCAGGGGAAGCTGCTGGCGATGATCTGTTGGGGCTGTTGCTGGAATCGAACATGAAGGAGAACGTCGGGATGAGCCTTCACGACGTGATTGAGGAGTGCAAGCTTTTCTACTTCGCTGGACAAGAGACCACTTCGGTTTTGCTAGTATGGACCATGGTCTTGTTGAGCGTGCATCCAGATTGGCAAGCCCGAGCTAGGGAGGAGATCCTCCAAACCTTTGGAAGCAGAAAACCTGACTTTGACGGGTTAAGTCATCTCAAGATTGTAAGTTCATTACTTCCCCTTTTGTTGAGAGTTGGCACTCATAATAAGTCCATAGTAAAGAGTTCACTAGCATTTTTGTGTCACATGACGCATTTATTCATTCTCCTCTAAGAAGATGCGAGTTTCTGATCCTTTATAGACGAAAGTTTTGGTTGAATAATGTCATCCGGGGAAGATGAACACGACAACGAATTGACAGCAGCATTTTCTTTGCACCCTGGGATTAAACATGGATTTTTCCACGACTTAAGAACCTGATATTTCAGACAAGAGCCTCTAACCTTTTTCACTGCATGAAAATTACAGTCTTATCTATTCCTCTCGTGGAAATTGATGTTAGATGCAGAGGGCCTTCCCTTGATTTCATTGTGGTAATCTTTCTTGGGCATCACAATCATGAAAATGCTCCTACATACATTTCTCTACCATATGACAGCTTCTACGGATTTATCGTGATCAGGTCACAATGATCTTGAATGAGGTGCTGAGGCTATACCCACCAGTGATTATACTAGCACGGAAGGTTCAAAAGGAAACAAAATTGGGAAAGTTGACCATACCCTCGGGAGTCCATCTCTCAATGCCAACTCTCCTCATCCACCATGATAAAGAATTGTGGGGTGAGGATGCCATGGAGTTCAAGCCGGAGAGGTTCGCCGAGGGAGTGTCCAAAGCCACCAAGAACCAAGTCTCCTTTTTCCCGTTCGGATGGGGCCCTCGTATATGCATCGGCCAAAACTTCGCAATGATAGAGGCGAAGATGGCGCTCGCCATGATACTTCAGCAATTCACATTCGAGCTCTCTCCATCTTATGCGCATACCCCATTCACTGTCATCACCCTCCAGCCACAGTATGGTGCTCAAGTCATTTTGCACAAGGCAAACTAGAAAATTACATATTAGGGTGACATGTGGTGTAGACAAAAAATGTGCGTTGAAATAAGGAAACACTATACCTTTTTTCAAGTTAATGCATTGTCGTCTTCCCTCCCTAATGTAATAACCTAGGATCATCAGTGATTGATTGTGATAAAATCTTTGCGTAGGAGAACGTGATTTGATGTATCCATAGACATTATAGAGATGAAAATAAGTTTGGCTTACTGAATCTGAATTTTTCCGGTGTCAATTTCTAATCAAAAACTAATCCCAGAAATTCTAGATATTTAATGAAACAATAGGACAAAGATATTGCAACTATTAAAAAGGGTCTTTTGTGGTACAAAACGGATAACGATTCGTTCAGTTTCAAATTAACAGCAAAAGAGGGGGGCAATGGAGGAATCCAGAGTATGAGCTTAAAATTTCACAGCACAACGATGAACAAACTAAAATGTTGGTGGATTTAGGTTTCCCTGAATTGAAACATGAGAAAGGGACGAGTAAAACTTGAGGCTGGCCCGAGGAAAATGAAACTTTCATCTAGGCTGGGTGAAATTGAGCCTTCCCATGAGATTTATTGAGAGAGAGCCCCCATTGGGACAGCCCAAGAAATGAGAGAAATGCGGAATTCAATAGAGAGAATGGAGATGTGTCGGCCCTTTCGAATTGATCGCAAGGGTTTTGATTACATTCAGTAGTGAGGTATATAGCCCGGATAAAGGTGGAAAAGATTTCTTATATCAACAGTATAAAAGTTATTATTCAATAGAATTTATTAAAGGATGATGGCCAGGAATAAAAAATAAAAAAGAAAAGAAATAAAAAAAAGAGGGATAATAATGAAAGAATAAATACATAAAAATGAAGTAGGCAAGAGAGTAGAAGCACTATAATTATCGAAATCACGAAGATGAATAATCATATTTTCTCTCTTTTTCTAGATTCGGCATTTGTTGACCGATCTTTCTCATCAATGTTGTTGTAGCTCATTTATGTTTCTTCTCAAAGTCGAACCCGTCATTATGGAAAGTTGCAATGAGCTCCTTTACTATTTAACATATAGATCGTACAATAAGCATGGGTTTATCAATTGAGGCTATCTTCATTTGTGCATTTGTGATTTATTTTACAGTGAACTGTGAATTCTTATTATATCCATTTGTACATTTTCAAGTTCATTTATATTGATATACCTTTCATACCAAACAATGGACGTGATAGGATATGAACGTATCTAACTTTATTATTACGATTAACTAAATAACGGATGTGATATAGCAAAATCTTTGAATTTTATATCTTATGCTATTTAGTTTTATGTGCATCTTCCTTTTACTGTCTTCACCTTCCAGCCATAGTATGATGCTCATATCGTCTTGCACAAGGCAAACTAAATGTTATGGATCTAGGTGACATGCAGTGGAGACGAATCGTGCATTGAATTAATAAAGTGTACACCAAATGTGATATGATGTATCAATACAACAAGTGCAAAATATTGAGATGAAAAGCATTTTGGCCTACTCAAGTTGGATTTTTCCATGCATCAATTTCTAATGAAAGCCAATCCAAGAAATTCAAGATATCCAATCAAACTACAGGACAAAGAAATTGAAATTGCAACTATAACAAAAAAAAGGGAGGGGGGGTGGTTTGGGGAGGTGGTCGATTATGGCACAAGACGAATAACATTGGCATCGGATTAAAATTGACCAGCAAAAGAAGGACAATAATGGAGGATTCTAGAGCATGAGCTTATCAGAAAATAGCTGAAAAAATCCATGAACATCGAATCAGATCTCAAGAAGAAAACAGGTGTTTTATTGTTTATCACAAATTTCACTTCGGAGTCAGAACTCATATTGGAAAATATATGATCAGTGATTATTTTATCAATCACCATCTACTTCAAATATATCTCTTGAAACATTTTTTAAATACAAAAGTGAAGTATTTTCCACGATTTAGTGAATCAGGCAGGATTCCATAGCATATTAAATAACAAAAAATAAATTAATCTTCATAAATTGCATTTCATGGTAATTGTGAGCCACTTATACAAATTAATATGCAGGAGAGATTATTTTAAAAAAATATGCATGATCAATAGACTAGTTCGTAGATCTTCCAACTTCGATTTTCAAGAAATAGAGACTTTACAAATAAAATATAGAGGATTGGTACAACATTCCTATCGCTTTATTTGTGTATGGTTACGGTTATCTACCTTCCCAATGTGCTTATCATGCAGCGATGGACTGTTAGCTAGTGTGACCAACATATATTCTAATTCACTTAACATCTCTTATGAACGGCTGAATTGGTGTTTAAGGCGATATTTCACAATTGATCTAACATTTCAGATATTAGAAAAGCAGTAATGGCTAAAGTAGGTCGCTAGTCTACTGCTTCTGGGAAAGAAAGAAGGCATTCTCCTCTACAATGTCATTAATATCAGAACAGTGATCATAAGATGATCTGAAGCACAAGATGTAGCCTGCAAAGCAATATCAACCAGTAAAAGAAAGTAAGAAACGAAAGCGCTTGCTAAAATCCTTTTATGCGTGAGGATAGACCAAAGAATGAATGAAATTCTCGGATCAGAGAAAACGACGAGCCCCAAGTTTCGGAAATCACAGTTCCAGTAGTTCCTTCCTCGTGATTGATAGTAGAATTTTAAAGGCCCGGTCATCTTTTACGGAAGAACGTAGAAAAGGAAGTGCAAGTTCTGCTCATGGACATCATCGTAGAGAGAGAAAGCAATGAGGGCAGGGGAAGAGGCTTGGGATGATCGAATGAGGCTGTTGCTTGTTGGGATGAGCCTCGGATTGGCAAGCACGATCTATGGAGGAGGTCATCCAAATCTTTGGTAAACCAACTCAAAATTGTTGGTTAGAATGCTCTTTATCTCGTGTTGAAGGTGGGACTAATAATAGGTCCAATATTCATTCCATTCTTACTAGATGCAAGTTTGCAATCCTTTATGGACGAAATATTTTGGTTATATAATATCATTCAGACGAAATTTTTTGTTTATATAATGTCATTTAGATGAACTCTGACAATGAATTGACGGAAATATTTTCTTCGAACCTGTGATTTGAAGGTGCATAGTATCTTATTTTGTAGTAGTATTCTGGGCATCATAACCATGATACTCCTGCATACCATCTCTCGATCAGGTCACAAAGAGCTATGATCTTGAATATTCTCCTAGCAATTATTCCAACTTTCAAAACTCAAAAGTACAAGCTTGGCCACGTAAAACCAAGTCCCCTTAAGATGCCATGCCACTACGGTGATTCACAATCGAATTCTCTCCATCTTAAGCATGCTCCTTTCAAATTATCCTCACCCTCCAGCCACCATAGTAGCCATAGTATGGTGTTCAGGTCATCTTGCACAGGAGAAGACAAAAACGTGCACTGAAATAAGGAAATGCTACCCCAACAAGTGCAATACATAGAAATCAAAAGCATTTTGGCCTGAAATTTCTAATCAAAACTGGAACTTTTATGCATCAATTCCTAATAAAAAACCCATCCAAGAAATTCAAGATATCCAATCAAAAAACAGGACGAAGGAGTTGCAATAATGCAGAAACAAAAAAAAAAAAGGTTCTTTAATGGGTACACAACCAATTAACAATTGCATCACAGTCAAATCGACCGCAAAAGTGGGGAGGATTCCAGGGCACGAGCTTAAGTCTTTAAGTGATCACAGATGAAGAAAGCTGAAAGAAAGCAGGGGAATTTAGGGAAGTTTCCCTAGATTGAAACACGATAGAGGAACAATGTAAAACCTTGAGGCTGACCTATTAAACCTTAATCTAGGCCGGGTGAAATTGCGCCCTCTCGCGGGATTGATTCAGAAAGAGCCCGCTGGAACGGCCGAAGGATTCTTTGAAAAAGAGAAACCTTTAAACGAGAAAGGGAGGATGGAGATGTGTAAGCCATTTCAAATCGATAAAGCATGAGAAGACGAAGGATCTGCTTGCAGAGCGCGATTGAAAGGGATTTGGGTTTTTCAATATGTGCCTGCAACGGAACGCGAGGCGCCATGTACCAAAGAATCGCTTGAAGTTATGTCTCACGACCCATTATTCAGAACTCTTGCTCTGTTCTCTCATGCCTAATTCAATTTACATCAAGTTTATCTCTCTTGCAAACCGTAGAATTGGTTGGTTTCAGTTCCAATTCCACCATATTTCAAGATAGATTTTACATTAGGAAATTAGAGCGCCTGGAGTGGATTGCTAGTCTACAGCTTTTGGGAAAGAAAGAAGCCATACCCTCTACAACACCGATCAAAGATGATCAGAAGCGCAAGAATACATCTCAAACTTGTCTTGAGTTAGACCCAAAAAAAAAACAAAAAAAAACCTGTCTTGGGAATACAATGGTCATTCTCTACTACGACATTCCTTCGTCGAAAATCTAGTCTTATTTTGGGTAAATTTTTTGGGCAAAAGTAGAAGTACCAATATTTGTGTATAGCACTAACTTTAGTGCCAATATTTTTTTCAGATCACTTAAGTGTCAATTTTTTTGAAAAATGATTATTTCAGTGCTAACTCCCGTTAGCTTCGCGAGAAATCCTACGTGGCGTCCACGTGCCTCGCCGGAGCTTCCAAGTCAACAATAAAAAAAAGTAAAAAGTTAAAAACATTACAAAAAAATAAAAAAGGAAGAAGATCGGGTGCGGCGGCGAGGGCCGTGACCCCTCGCCGTCGCCGCGGCCCCCACCATCACCGGCAACGGCTGGTGAGGGGTGGGGGATCGCCAAAGGGGGTCGCCGAGCCCCGATGACCCCCCTCGAGCCCAAGCCGGGGTCGGCGAGGCCCGGCCATTGCCAGCCATGGTGGGGCGCGGCCAACCTCGCCTAGCAATGGTCAAGCCTCTCTGAGCCGTCACCGGGCGAGGTCGGCCTCACCTAGCCTTGGCGAGGCTTGACCTCACCCGGATCCGGGTGAGGTCTCGCAGTGGGTTTGCGAGGCCGGCCACGGCCGGGCCTTACCAATCCTGGCAAGGCCTCGGCGGGGGTCGCCGGGGCTCGGCGACCCCCTTTGGCCATCCCCCATCACCGATAACGGCCGACGAGGGCTTATAGCCCTCGCTGCTGCAAACTCACTGTTCCCTTTTTTTTAGGCTATTTTTATGTTTAATTTATTTTTAAAAAATAATTATTTTAAAATTGAACAATCCATGTGGATTGCTTTTTAAAAAAAAAAAAATTGACACGTAACATTAAAAATTTAATTAAAAAAAATGCTACGTTTGCTATTTGGCCAGAATTAACACTTAAATAATCATTTTTGGTCAGAATTGGCGCTTCAGTGATCGTTTTTTCTCCGATTTGGCATTTAAGTGATCTAAAAAAAATTTGACACTAAAGTGAGCGTCATACACAAATATTGACACTCTTGCTGTACTTTTGCCAATTTTTTTGTTTTCTTACTATAAACCGGACCGAATGCACACCCCTAATTTTGAGGGCGCATTTGTCATGGGAACCATGCTTCTGTTTATTTTGGATATCTTATCTTTCACTTTCATTTTATTTTCATTTCAAGTCATAGTCAACAAGCGCAGAATGGAAGGGAATGCACACCCTAGCACATTTATTAAGGAAAATTTCAAATAAAAATCAGAAGTGCCCTTATTTTCTCAAATAAAGGACCTGAAGTGGGTCTTGTTTCAAATAAGGGTTTGAAGTGGCCAAATGATCTCAAATAAAGACTTTTGACCAGTTGACGAGTATGTGACTATTCCAGCCATCAGAGATGGGGTATTTTAGTAAAAAAACTCTAGATACATATTCTTTTTTATTTTATCTTTTTACTTTTCTTTTACTTTTTTTTCTTTTCTATTCTGTTATTCCTTTTTTTATTTTTCCCCTCCCCTCCCCTCCCCTCCTTGGTCATAGCCAACCATCGACGGCTTCAAGCGAGGGCAACCCTCGCCCGATTTGGCAACAGCATTCCATGTCGACGACGGGGGAGGGCAACCCTAGCCTCAGCTGGCTTCACCTTAGTCCGGCGACCTCCACTAGCCTAGAAATGACTAGTAGAGGGAAGAGGAAAAATTAAAAATTAAAAATAAAACCAAAAGAAAAAATCAAAAATGCAAAGGGACGAAAATAACTTTCGGCTGGCGAGGTCATGCCTTTCTTGGAGACCGATATGATTACTTCATGCCCTTACTTGAAACGAGGTCCACTTAAGGCCCTTACTTAAAAAAAAATGAGTGAACGTAGTTATTTGGAATTCTCCCCATTTATCATGATTAAGAAGCTTCTCTTTATTTTTGGCATCCATATCTTTTTCTTAATTTTATGCCAAATCGGACCGAATAAACATCCCAAATTTTCAGGGCACATTTGTCATGGTCATGAAGGTCCTAAGGCTATATCCAACAGGGACCATGCTAGCCTGGAAGTTGACAAGGAAATAAACCTTGGTAGTTGACCATGCCCTGGGAGTCGAGCTCTCAATGCCTACTCTTCCCAACCACCATGATAAAGAACTTTGGGGTTAGGATGCCGAAGAGTTCAAGCTAGAGAGAGGTTCGCCGAGGGAGGGTCCAAGGCCACCAAGAATCAAGTCTCTTTTGCCCATTCGGATGGGGATCTCGTATATGCGTTAGCTAGAACTTCACTAAGATAGAGGGGAAGGCCCGTGATACTTCAACAATTTGCATTCGAGCTCTTACCATTCTTATAAGCATGCTCCTTTCACTATCATCACCATAAAGCTATAGCATGGTGTTCAGGTCATCTTGCACAAGGAAAACTAAAAGTTACATCTCAGGTTGACATAGTGTAGACAAAAATGTACCTTAAAGGACACCCTTTTTGCCATTGCATTGTTGTTTTCTCTCCCTAATGTACGGGAAAATTCTGATTAAGGGCCTCAACTGCTCATATTTTCTCAAAAAAGGGCCCATAGTGAAGCTTGTTCCAAAGAAGGGACCGAAGTGCCCAAACTTGTTTCAATGAAGGGCCTCAGCTCGCCGGCTGGCGAACATGTACTATTTTCGGCGATTCAATAGGGGCATTTTTGTCATAATAAACTTGAATTAAAAACAACGACAAAACTCTAAAATTAAAAGACAAAACCCTCTTTCTCACTTTTCTTTTTCTTCTCTATCCTACCTACATTCATCAAGGAAAAGAGCTCATTGTGTGTGATCGAGCGACGAGGTGCGATCGAGCGATGCGACGGGGGGCTTTGCGACCAAGTGACGGTGATCGGAGAGGTAACAATGACCTTCAAAGGTGAGGGCTTTTGGAAGAAATTAAAAGACCCCTCCTATTCACACAAACCGTCATTCACAAAGGAGAAGGAGCTGGTTTTGCGCGAACGAGTGACGGCGTGCGATTCGACGATAGCGATGGCGATTGGGGCGGTGACAGAAACCTTCAAAGGTGAGGGATTTTCAATGAAATTGGAAGATCCCTCTATTTACACAAAGCCTTTGCCCGTAATTCAAGACTAGTTTTGCTTATGCCTTTCATGATAGCTTGTGATTCTGGCAAGGTTCGATGGCACTAGCGACATGCGACTTAACGACCACTTTGCATTCGAGAAGAACGTTTCGACCACCAAATGAACCATGGTTGATTTGAAGGTGAAGACACAATGCGAATTGCAAAGCATAGAGGAGCGTGCTCTGACCCCACCTGGTTGGCTCATTGTTTAATTTTTCTTATATTCATTCTACAAAGTTATGGTAAATCCTCTAATCTCTAATTTCTTTCATTTCCATGGAGGCTAGTTTCCCGAGTTGGTTTAATGGGTACTTCTTTCGTCTAAGACAAGGCAAGAACATGACATGGATGGTTGCAGCGATGGCAATGAGTTTCAATTTCTAATACAACTTACATTTTTATGCATTTTTTTATTGTATTTGCTGCGGTTATTGCCCCTAGTGATTTGTGGTCCATGTTTCTTAATTATTTATTGTTTTCACTTTGTTATTTACTATGTGTATCATAAACAAACAGAAAAACTTATTCCTGGTCCATGATTCTCAAATTTTTGTTCGTGGTCCAAATATTTTAATGTATTACCATTGCAACTTGCATTTATCACTTTACGATTTCGAGCGATTGTAGTTATGTTGGACTTATATAGGCTCCAAAAACATATTGATATACCTTTTTTTCCTTCCATTTGCACCAGGTGAGGGATGTGAAGAAGTCAACTATACCATGTGTGATAGTAGGAGTGCTGAGGGTATTGAAGAAGATGGGTTTGCCATAATTGATCTTGATGAGTTACATGGAAGAAATGCACGATGTGTAGAAGGTAGCTCAATGCAGAGCGATATGGAGGTTGGAGACATCATCTAAGAATGTAGATTTCTTGAATATGGATAGTCAATTTGAGTATACTCATCTTGAGTTCAATCCCGATGTGGATATGGAGAATCTTGTCTTCAAGTTAGGGATGTGCTTTAGCAATGCTAAGGAGTTTCGAGAAGCAATTAAGAATCATGCCATAAAAAATAGGAGACGAGTGAGGTTTGCTAAGAATGCACCAAATAAGTTGAGGGCAATGTGTTCAGACGATGGTGGTTGGCTCATATATGCTTCCAAAATGCAGGGGGAGTAGACTTTACAAGTCAAAACCTTCAATCCCGTACATAAATGTAATAGAGCTCTACATGTTCCTCAAGTAAGCTCTAAATGGTTAGCAAAAAAGTATTGTGATCGGTTGAGGAATAATCCAACATGGCCAGGTGCTTCAATGAAGAAAACAATGGAGTTTGAGAATGTTTTGAAGGTATCCAAGACAATGGTCTATAGAGCTAGGGCTACAACAATGAGTATGGTCACATGGAATGAACAGGAGCAATTTCGGATGCTTAGAAGTTATTGCCAAGCACTTCTTGATTCCAATCCAGGATCTACTTGTGTAATCTAGAGTAGGCAATGTCAAGACCAATCCAAGTTTAGAGGAGTCTACATAAGTCTAGATACATTGAGGAGGGGTTTCCTAGAAGGACGTAGGCACTTTGTAGGGTTTGATGGTTGTCATTTGTCATCGGGCTACAAGGGTATACTTCTAGCAGCTGTAAGCCTAGATGGAAACAATCAAATGTATCCATTTGCATGGGCAGTTGTGGGACAAGAAACATACGAAATATGGCACTGGTTTATTAGTATGATGGCAGAAGATTTGGTGATCACAAACCCTACAAATTCCAAGTATTGGACTTCCTTGTGTGATAAGCAGAAGAGATTAGTGAACTAGCAAATTTGATGCATGAAGCAAAACACAAATTTTGCTTGAGACATCTTTATGAGAATTTCAGGCTGCGTCACAAAGGAATGAAACTTAAACGTTTGGTTTGGAAGGCTGCCATGGCAACCAGGGTGTGTGATTTCAACTTGGCAATGGAAGAGCTTAAGGCAGTCAATGAAAAAGCTATGATTGGTTATCCTAAAGGTTTCTAGTGTAATAGAGCAAGTCTCATTTCGGAACAAACTCAAAATGTGACACTTCCTTGAATAACTGGTGCAAAAGCTTCAACAAGAGCATTATTGACGCCAGAGACAAGCCTATCATCACATTGCTTGAAGCTATAAGAGTGCAACTCATGGAAAGGATTCATAAGCAAAGAGATGGGTTGGCTAACTACAATGGTGTGATTTGTCCTAAGATTCAAGAGATACTAGAACTTCAAAAAAAAAAAAATCAGCATCATGGATTCCTTCATGGAACGGGGAGGATGAATTTGAATTGAGTGGGCCATATGGAGACAAAAGGGTGGTTAATATAAGGCAGAGAACTTGTAGATGTAGAAAATGGGACATTAGTGGAATACCTTGTTGTCATGATGTGGCGGATCTTGTATATCTAAAGGAACCACTTGAAAAATAGGTTCACACATGTTTCAATATGGAAACATTCTTGAAAACTTATAGCCATGTTGTACGTGCTATGGATTACAAAGACACCTGGCTTGCAAGAGATAATTTACTCCCACCTTATGTGCCTAAGCAAGTCGATAGAAAGAAAAAACAAAGTCATTGAACAAAATGGCTAATAACAATTTAAAGACAAAGAACAAAAAAATTGGGCAAGGGCCTATGAGAACCAAGTTGAAGAGACAAAATACCATAGTCACTTGTAGAAAATGTGGTGGGTCAGGCCATAATAGGAATAATTGCAAGAATTCATTGATAGTATCAATAGTAGCAACAGTAACATCGTCAACCGCAGCAGGTTTTACATCTACCTCATGTTCACAAAATGTGGTAGAAAGTATTCCCTCGGGCCTAGCATCACAACTTGATCCAATCAAACTACTTGCATCAATTTTTGGTAACAATTCGAGTTCAACATCATCTATAGGAAGAGAAAACATGCAGGTATTCATTTGTGTTTCACTTTACCATAAAATTTTTCTTATTTGTACTTAAATTTGTTTTGACTAATGATTTATTTTGTGATTCAACTGTAGGTAAAGAGGAGGGTGTAATGACCTCAACATGAAAGTAATTGAAGACAAGCAACTTTTTGAGATATGCAAAAGTAAAAGCAACTTTTTGAAGACAAGGAACTTTTTGTATTAGCCCACGTTGTTGAGCCCGACTTGATCTTCTAATCATGCTGCTTTTGTCTATTTATATACAAAGGACATCTCCACAAGAAACTTCTGTTTGCCCTTTTTTGGAAATTATTGGCGATAGAAAAAGCTTCACCGAATGAAGTCGCAGAATTTTGATGAGTGAGGTAACATACTGGTATTGGCTATTTCGAATGTCCCGCTTTGGCTTTGCATTATGCAGTTGCTAGTTAATTTGCTTATCAGAAAAAGTTTCGTAGGGTTATCATACATCTACACATTTTAACAACCCGGTGATAGATGTACTTGTGACGTGCAGCAAAAAATCTGGAAAGGTAACTTGACTTTATAATTTTTTGACAAAGACTAGATTTAAACGGTTATTTGAACACACGCGTTAGTTGTCTAGCATTCACCGTAGCATTCAATACGACTACAATAATACACGGATGTCATTAACTGGGATAGCTCGATGTAAAATAGATTCATATTTGACTAGCGGATGCTTTCAATTATAGGACTCATCTATCATGTCTATATAGTTAGATTCTTCAATACTCACTATTAAACACCTTTAAAGTGACTAGATGTCTTTATGTTGCAGATTTTCCAGCATCTGCCCTAGCTCGCTCAACATATTAGTTGTTGCTTTGCTATTGAATGCAAGGATCAAGATCAAGTGCATTTCAACACTTTAGTGGGCTTCTGCACAATTGGTTGCAAACTTCTTGAATGAATCCCGTTTATGAGATTTAAGGGAAGTGTAACTGGATGATTTTTTTGTAATTGTAGCAACAATCTATATTAGTGATGCACACTCTGTGTTTTTAATCGCCTTGAGCAAGTATTATACGATGCTCGGATCTACTTTTTTGTGTTGGGGGAAAATGTCGCGGGAAAATGATACTTGAGTCATTGCTTGAACAACACATTTGCGAGTAACTCAAGCCCGAGGGGATCAAAGAGCTTGAGCAGAGATTAAGGAATAATAAATTTCTTATCCTTCTTGTGAAACGATGAAGCTCTTGTATCTTGAAAGTTACAAAAGTCTACGTGAGATTGAAGGGCTTGAAGAGACTAAATCATTGGAGTTGCTAAACATTTCTTGGTGCAAAGAAATTGAAAAGATACCAAGCCTTTCAAAGCTGCAAAAGTCACAAAATGGATAAATTTGCTTTTGTGAGAATGATGTAGATTCAGGAAATTCATGCATACAATTAATAAAGTGAATTTATAAATCTAAAAAGGTAAAAACACTTTTCGAAATAGTTCATCTTAAACTTTTAATTTTTAATTCATTTTTCTTTGTGTTTATTTTTACTTTTTTTTTTTGTCCGCCAATCATCTAGCCTTCGGCGACTTGCCACAAGAGGTCGAGCCTCACTAGAAATGGGACTAAGGGGAATTACCCAACAATGGCAATGAGGAAAACATGATGATAGTGGAAAGAAATCACAATTGAACACTTTGGAAAACATTATGGGTGAATCATGAAATTCATTCTTTTCTCCTTGGTACAAGTCTGTCCCAATGACATTTCAAGATCATTTTAGATGTTGCTTTGCTTTTATCATGATGACAGAACATATAAAAGATCCGCAAGGCAAGTCCAAAAGGAGCTCCCTCCAACCAAAGCATTACATGTTTCATTCGCAATCGATAACCAGTATTCCTGAAAATTGACTTGCTGTTGTAACGCTTTAAGGGAGCAACTACCAATAAATTCAACAAACTTTACAGATAATCCAATTCCTTGATCCATTTGCTTGAATGCTTGAATCTTGTGGAATAAACTGCAGCAGATGAATAGGGTTAACTAACAAGACACGAACATATACCCTTGTTATACATACCCAGCGACACAACATTTAGAACCTCCTTCTAAACTCTTAGGCTCACCTTAACTATCTTGGAATTACACAAGAAAAATTAAGCTAAACGAGTACAACCAAAATTCAATCAATGCAGTACTAGCCACTCTCGAATGTTCATTTTGAAAGGCTTGAATTCTTTGTAAGAAGAGATCATCCTCCAATGAGCAAGTCGTACATCGGCTCTACCTTCAAATTGATCGTGGTTGGGTTGGTGGCCGGAGTTTTCGTCCCAGTTGCAGTGTTGTCATCTAGTCGCACATTGCCGGTGCTACCGGACCTCGAAAGAGAATCACAAAGGTAACACGGAAGACCTAATCTAAACCATTCTTGAATTGGGGGTGAAGGCTTATTGTGAATATGAGGGATCTTTTAATTTCTTTCAAAATCCCTCACCTTCGAATGTTGTCGTTGTTGTTGTCACCGCTGCCCCTGTAGCCATCACCATCGTCGCCGTAAACTTGAAAGGTCCCATCGCCGTTGCTGCCATAGTCCGTTGCCACCGTGACCATCGCTACCGCCACTCGATTGCACGTTGTTGCTCGCTCGTACATGACCAGATCCTTCTCCTTTATGAGCTAAGGTTTGTGTGAATAGGAGGGATCTGATTTCTTCCTAAATTCCTCACCTTTAAGGGTCGTCGTCGCCACCCCGGTCGCGATTGCCATCATCGCCCGAACACAAGCCCCCATCACTATTTCCAAATCACACGTTATCGCTCATTTGAATACAGCCAGCTCCTTCTCCTTTACGAACAAGGGTTTGTGTGAACAAGAGGGGTCTTTTAATTTCTTCAAAAAGCCCTCACCTTTGAAGGTAGCCATCACCACTTTAGTCACCATCACTTGGTCGCAAAGCCCCTCGTCACATCGCCGGATCATACGTCGTCGTTCAATCACACACAGCGAGCTCTTTTCCTTGACGAACACAAGTGGGATAGAGAAGAAAAAGAAAAGTGAGAAAGAGGGTTTTGTCTTTTAATTTTAGAGTTTTGTCATTGTTTTTCATTCAAATTTATTTTGACAAAAATTCCCCTGTTGAATCACCGGAAATAGTACATGTTTGCCGGCCGGCGAGCCGAGGCCCTTCTTTGAAACAAGTTTGGGCACTTCGGGCCTTTCTTTGGAACAAGCTTCACTATGGGCCCTTTTTTTAGAAAATATGAGCAGTTAAGGCCCTTAATCGGAATTTTCCCCTAATGTAATAACCAAGGATCATCAATGATTGATTATAATGGAACCTTTCAAGAGGAAGTGAACAGCGAACCAGGGTGGGCCGAGCTGGTTTATGTGAGTAGCATCATTGCGCTTATGATCAAACCTAAACTCTACCATTCCCCAAGTCAAGAGTGTTTGTGAGAGTTATAAGGTGTCACGACTCGAACCCTACGAGCTCGCTAACATCCCACCTAGCCTCAACTTATGTACAATTCTCTAGGATCCAAAGGCCAACGAAATCGAACTCAACATGATGACAAGCACATGCAGAAGCGAAAACCAAACTCTGTACAAAAACAAATAGCATTACGATAACTTGGGATAGTAAAAGAAAAACTTATATAAATATACACATATCCTTAATACTCAAACCAAAACCTAAGGCTTCAGATGCCACTATACAAACCTGTGACCACCTATAACAAAAGATCAAGTGGTCGAAACCTAACTCCTCCTCTAGATAGGCACCCTCAAAAAGTCAAAAGGGCGACTAACCTAAGCACCATCTTCACTATCTTCTGACGACGTCCCTAAAGCTTCCTCATTGTCCGTCACCGATGACGTCTTCACATCAAATGACTCCACTACCTCTACGTCCTCCTCGGGCTCCAGATTCTCTAGATCAGACTTCAAGTCTTCAGGACCAACATCGGGGTTCGTCACCACGCCGTTAAGAGGGGCGAACTGAGTGGGGTCCCATTCCCCAACTCCGTCATAGGGGATATCGAAGCCCTTCAGCGGTTCTACTAACATATCTTCATGTCTATATGTCCATACCGTACGTATGGGGCTTCCAAAAATTCTCTCATACATCTACGTAAATGGTAGTAGTATGCCTAAAATATACTTTGTCTTCCCCCACGGGATATTCTGTAATCACCGTCTCCATGTCCCAGGGTATCCCCGAACCCCCACAGGATATTCCGTAATCACTGTCTCCATGTCCTACGGTATCTGCGAACCTCTGTGGTAGCTCACTCATTGTCGAGGTGGGGGGTCCGAAAAAGGGTAACCCACGACGGGGTGAGATTGAATCTCGATAAGAAAGCCCCTAATCCTAGACTAGGACGATAGTGCCTCCGGACACATCATAGGTGAGCAGTTCTCAACAAATCCTCACTCAGCCAATAGAACACATAAAATAATTTCCAGAAATAAACGCAACTCACTATTCCCACTCACCATGCCTTTAATAAGGCCACGTTACTCAAAAGCCCATGTTTAATGCAGCAGGCTACAATATAAATGGACGGACCCGCGTAATAACGCCTCGGACCATTATATAGTCCGGACCCGCATAATAACGCCTCAGGTCAATATAACCCACATAATAATGCCTCAAGTTAATATCTCGTGTTTAATGCCTCAGAATAAAATAATAAACAGAACCCCACGTAATAACGTCTCGGGGTAAAATATGGTCTTATAAATACAAACCTCGCGTAATAACACTTCGGGGTAAAATTTTCACGTTCATGCTATTTTTCCTCATAAAGACCATATAATAATAATAATCCCTCGAACGCTCGACTAATACCACACGATCACAATAAACCTTCCGATCGATCAATCTAAACCATACGATCTTGCTAAACTTCCCGATTAGCGGATCGAGACCACACGATCTCACAAACTTTCTCTAATAAAAGATCGGGACCACACAATCTTTCTAATTTTTTCCAACCGCTCAATCGAAACCACTCAATCTAATTATACTAAAGAAATATTCAATCGATACCACGTGATTCACTCACGTTGCATAATTAATTAATCGGGACCACCCGATTAAATCACATTAAAGCTATCGGCCAATCAGAATGACACAATTAATTTAAACTAACACAACAATTAATATGTACCACACGATCAAATTATGCTAACGTAGCAATTAATATATATCACGCGATTAAATTATGCTAAAGTAATAATTAATCTACACCATACAATTAAAGTATGCTAACGTAGCAATTAATTGGGACCGCACGATTTAAATGACATAAAGTAACAATTAATCCTAGCCACACGATTAATCTTCATAAAGCAAGATCCAATCTAGGCCACACGATTAAAGTATCATAAAGAAAAATTCAATCATGGCCATCCAATTCCAATCATGGAAAATTCATCACATCAAACAACATGATCTCTCTCTCTCTCTCTCTCTCTCTCTCCTCTCAATTTTCGGCCAAGGCACAATTCAAGACCCAATCCACCAAATTCTTCACCAAAACTACTCAAATCTAATTCCTTTAGCATCCTAACTACCTAATCAAGGTTTAGGAACTAGCTTACCTTAAAAATGGAGCAAAACCTACGGTGAAAAGTTGAGAAAATTTTGATCCAAGCGGCGGTTTCGGTGGTGCTCTCTCGGCCGGCTTTGATCCACGGCGACTCCGGGTGGCTCACGGTGGCGGCTTAGCTTCGGTGGTTCAAGGCGAGGCCGGTGGTGGTCCGGTGATGGTGGTGGCGGTGAAGGAGTGTTCGGCCAAGCAAAGGGGAAGAGAGAGAGAGAGTGAGTGAAGTGAGAGAAAATAAAGCTAATAATGAAGAAGATGATGAGTAACATTATTAGAATATGTTAGGATATTTTTGGGTAGATATTTTGGGTTGAAAATTGGTCTTGAAAAGGAAGAGAGAGAAATTTGTGGGGTCCACTAATAATTCATCTCATTTTCTCTTGAAATACAAGAAGGGTAATTTGGCAATTTGCTTCACAATTGACTTGGTCAATTTTCGGCCATGGGGGGTTAAATGACCAAAAGCCCTTTGACCAAAGTGGAGAAATGGGTATTTTCCAAGGGTAAATGGGTCTTTTTCCATTTCCAGTTCTAATTTCATTTTTCCGAACACTTTGGGGCGAACAACGAAATAACCGTACTCCGGATGAGGTGACATCCAAAACATAATTATTGGAACCTCCGAAGGTCCGACGTCTAATTTTAAAGTCCGATTCGCGATCAATCTTGATTAATTGAAATTTCAGTGTATCTCAAACTAACGGGCGGTTTTTAGGAGTTACGCGTATCGACCCGTGATTAATATCACGTTTAAGAATTACTCGAGCCCTGGCGACTTTGAGGGTCAATCACTAGTCCCGATGGACACGATCATTAGAAATGATTTAGGGACGTTCAAAACCCATACAAGGTCAAACGGAATCACCTGTGATCCAAGCGTAGGTTATCATCCAAATTGTTCCTTAATCGTTATAAGATCGGTCTATATTGGTTCAAAATATTCCCTCGACAATTTGCATAGCCAAAGAGTCAGTCCAGGATCAAGTTCTTAGGTACACGTACTTGATTTTCCTAACTAACCATTCCCATTTTGTTAGTCTTTTCAAGAGGGATCAATTCTGAGCGAGATTTAATCGAAATACATCAATGAGACATTTCATTCATTCAAAGCTTCGAAAGTGAGTCGGAATACAGGATGTCACATAAGGCGAGCTTTAATATGAATTCAAAGATCTTTAAGTCGGGTCGGGCTCCAATAGAAGGCTTTGTAAGTTTGATGTTCGGAAACTCGGCATATCTTTGAGAGGATTTGCTTGATACATATTAAAATTCCGTTGATATCTCTTACAAACTGATGTGTTGATAGGTTTCATCGTGGAACGGCTAGAGTACGTAGCTAGTCCACTGCTTATGGGGAAAGAAAGAAGGCATAGTCCTCTTCAATGTCATTAGAATCGGGACAGCGATCAAACATGACCTGAAGCACAAGAATACATCTCAGACTTGCCTCTAGAATGTCATTTGTAAATTTCTTTATGGGGGAGTAAGTTTGCAATAACTATTGATGGCATGAATTGAATGCCTTGAAGATGTGTGCATGATTAGGTCATTAACATATGCCTTTGTCTTGTTTGATTTTCTCATGTTTTTCTTGTTCTTTTTCCTTTCTATGTGCATCAGGAAAGACAGTTTCATCACCCACAGGGCTTTCTGTGACGCCTTAGCCGAAGAGAGTGCAAGATTCTCTTCAGTTTCATCCACAAATCTGAGCTTCGCGAACGACGCAGTGAACGAGACGACCATCGGCGCTCACGCTTAACTTACCACCGCATGGGTTCAGCAACAACCGAGGAGTTCAAGATATCGCCAGAGTTTCTCTCCCGGCACTTCAGCGGAAATCAAGAATGTCACAGTGGATCAACCCGACGGACCCCGCACTGAACCCCAGTGACATCTTATTGAGTAATCTCAACCTCACATGTCTGAGTGAGATGGTGCAGATCGGCGAGGCCGGACCCGAGGCTCATCTTCATCATTGTCCGAATCGCCAATGATACAGTGAAGCTGAGCAAGGACGGCGGTTTGGATGCAGAGATGGCGTTTGATCAAGTGAAACTGGTGGTGAAAGAGACGAACCACAGGGATTTTTTTTTTTTTTTGGCCAAAACCAGAGGAGTTGAAAAGAACGGATTTGAGAAGCTAGTTTTTTTTTTTTACATCAATTTGAGAAGCTAGTTAGTGAGCTCAAGTGGTGGTATCTGAATATGGCATGAGATTGCACTAGGCAAGTGAGATTTTTAAAGTATTCTCAAAGATATTTTAAACCACTAGAAACATAAGATGGAAGTTCCCAAGAAACTTTGGGAGTGATTGAGATGCTCCAACTGATCCTACTAACTTACTTATGAGTTCAATGCAACAGGCTACATCACAGCCAGCCTGACAATAACAATTAACAAATAAACAAGTTAGCTGGTGAAAAGAATCAACTTTGCTCTTCCTGTTGACTTTTTCACTTAGATTGAGAACATGGAACAGAGTGGGGGGGAGAGAGAGAGTTGCAAAACCAAATGAAACCCTCGTACATAACGTGTGAACTAGGACAAATAGATTCACACACAGAAGAAGAAAAGATGGAGGTATCAACCCAGTCAATTGCACTAGCGGCGGTTCTGGCCGTCCTGGTGACATTGGCGTCGAGGGTGGTAAATTGGGTGTGGCTGAGGCCGAAGAAGCTCAAGAGGCTTCTAAGGCAGCAAGGCTTCTCTGGCAAACCCTACACCTTCCTGTTCGGAGACTTGAAGGAGAATGCGCGGCTGCTCAAGGAAGCCATGTCCAAGCGCATTGCCGTCGGAGACGACATCAAGCCTCGCCTCTTGCCGTTCTTGCATCGATCCTTCCAAACCCATGGTATGCATATCTTCACAGCATCTCTGTGCGTGGCACTTCTTTATCCTCTTGTCCATTAAAGATAGTTTGTTTCATGAAAAACATCTCTCTGAAAATTATTTTCCTCGATTTTTAGTGTTTGGAAGCAAAAAAGATATGATTAAGAAAAATATTTTCCGATCAACAACAGAAAATATCCTTCTAAATCGAGGAAAATGACTTTCTTTTTTGACAAAATGAAATTATTTTCCAATCTTGACTCTCTCTCTCTCTCTCCCTAACTGCATTCACACCTTCTGCAAAACTTCCCTCATAAACTTGGATCTCCCCTCCGCCGCCCGGACCCATCCCTGCCTCGGCCTATTCTTCCTCTCCCCTAGTCGACGCCTCTCTCTCCGATGCGCGGACGTCAGTGATGACAAGGTCGAGCTTGTGTCAGCCTCAAATGAGGCCAAGCTTCGCCGGATGTAGCGAGCTGGCTCGAAGCTTGCAGATCTGATGAGGCTTGGTCTCGCTTGACCTCATCAGCCTCGCTCGTTGGCCTTGCTTGGGCATTTCTTGGAATCGAACTTCTTAGATCTGGATCTAAACAGGAGGATGAGAAGTTGGGTCGCTGCCGTCTTTGATGAGTTTCAAAACATTAGAACTTTGCTTTTGAATTTTGATGTACGTCGGTGGATGATCGATATGCCCGCTTTGGCCAATCACCCTAAAATTCCAGAGCAATCTTGGTTGAAGATTCATGGATGTCAATCAAATCAGCAACACGCTCGGAAGGAGTCGAAGTCATTGTCCTAGGGCAGAGACTAGTCCCTATTCAGACCAAAGCACCATACACAGTTGATGTCGGTAGAAGCGCAAGGTCCCAAGCTACTCCACAACTCAGTGGGACCAAAAATCTTGTGCATGACAATGAGGAACGAGTTCTTGGATGGATTCTGCCACCCGCTCTAGGCTTCATGGATTGAGTTTTTCTGATGTGCCATCACCATTCATGGCTTGCGTGCTTTGTCTCTGGAAGCCTCTCTGCCCTTTTTGTCCCTTTTGCACCCGCCACCGGCAATTCCATGACATGGGCACCGAATCCAACAATCAGTGAAACACGTATCAAACGATTGGAACGATGATGGCCACCGCCTCTAGAAAAAAAAGAGGAGGAAATATTTTTCTACTACTAAGAACGGTACAATCTCAACTGTAAATTCACACACTATCATCGCATATTTTGCATAAATCACTTATTGATTGAGAAATCTGTGTGGTTAACTGACATTACTCATACTATTACGCTAGTAGCTCCCTAAAAAAAAAACAACCACTACCATTGAAATTACATTTGTGTAAGAAGATGCCAACCGATGGGACTCGGAGCAGCAACAAACCATGAAATTCTTAGTAAGAAAACACATGGGATCCTTGATTGATCCTTGATTTTTCCAAGTCTCAATGTCTGGAGTCTAGACGGCTAGCATGTGTAGAATGTTCTATTTTGGTGTAGAAAGGGCTGCTTGGTAATCATCATAAACCACCTTTTCCCTCATGATATGAATCAAATCGCCCAATTTCATGCATTCCTAGAGAGTAGCTGAGAACATAACTGAAAATAGTTCTTTTGGCAATGTGCCTCTTACTGGATGCATTGCAGGCAAAGACTCGTTCATGTGGCTGGGGCCAACACCGAGAGTGAACATAACGAACCCGGAAAAGTTAAAGGAGATCTTCTCCAAGATATCCGACTATCCCAAGCCAGCCTCCAATCCCGTGGTGAAGCTGCTCGCCGATGGACTCACGAACCACGAGGGCGAGAAATGGGCTCGGCACCGGAAGATTATCAATCCAGCATTCCACATGGAGAAATTGAAGGTACCTAAACATATACTGTGCTCAAATAAATGGAACCCTACACAATGTGATGCCTTGGGAATTTTCTTTGACTCCTCGTTTGCATCTGTTTGTTGTTCTTGCAGCTTATGTTACCCGCTTTTTATTCAAGTTGCATTGAAATGGTAGATAGATGGGAGAAATTGGTATCAGAGAAGAGATTGTGTGAGGTCAACGCGTGGGTTGACCTTCAAAATTTGACCCGTGACGTGATCTCTCGTACAGCATTTGGTAGTAGCTTTGCAGAAGGCAAAAGGATCTTTGAACTTCGGGAGGAACAAGCTTTGCTCGCAATTAAAGCCCTTCGATCGGTCTATGTCCCCGGCTAGAGGTAAATCTCTCATCATCCATAAGCTAGCTGAATCTAAATGAGCTTCGGGCTTTATAGTCGTGACATTACAAAAAATCCGACTATTGCATTCTGTATTTCGCAGGTTTGTGCCAACTAAGTTGAACAGGAGGGTGAAGAACATAAATAAAGAAGTGCATGCTTTGCTCATGGACATCATCCACAGAAGAGAGCAAGCAATAAGGGCAGGGGACGCTACTAGCGATGATTTGTTGGGGCTATTGCTGGAGTCAAACATGAAAGAGAATATCGGGATGAGCCTTCACGACGTGATTGAGGAATGCAAGGTTTTCTACTTCGCCGGACAAGAGACCACTTCGGTTTTGTTAGTATGGACCATGATCTTGTTGAGCGTGTACCCAGATTGGCAAGCCCGGGCTAGGGAGGAGGTCCTCCAAACCTTTGGAAGCGTAAAACCCGACTTCGACGGGTTAAGCCACCTCAAGATTGTAAGTTCAATACTCTCTTCCTATTTTCCGTTCTATTCGTGAAAATTGATGTTAGATGAGAGAACCATCCCTTAATTTCATTTTAGTTATTTTTTCTCGTGCATCATAATCATGTAGATGCACCCACATACACTTCTTTACCATCAACAACTTCTGTGGATTTGTCGTGGTCAGGTCACAATGATCTTGAATGAGGTGCTAAGGTTATATCCACCGTCGGTTATACTAGTACGAAAGGTTCAAAAGGAGACAAAACTGGGAAAGCCGACCATACCCCCGGGAGTCCATCTCTCAATGTCGACTCTCCTCATCCACCATGATAAAGAATTGTGGGGCGAGGATGCCGAGGAGTTCAAGCCAGAGAGGTTCGCCGAGGGAGTGTCCAAGGCCACCAAGAACCAAGTCTCCTTTTTCCCTTTCGGATGGGGCCCTCGTATATGCATCGGCCAAAACTTCGCAATGATAGAGGCGAAGATGGCGCTTGCCATGATACTTCAGCAATTCACATTCAAGCTCTCTCCATCGTATGTGCATGCCCCTTGCACTATCCTCACCCTCCAACCACAGTATGGTGCTCAGTTCATCTTGCATAAGCCAAACTAGAAAGTTACATATCAGGGTGACAACATGTGGTGTAGACAAAAGAACGTGCATTTGAAATAAGGAAACAATATACCTTTTCCAAGTTAATGCATTGTTGGCTTTCCTCCCTAATGTAATAACCCAGGATCATCGGTGATCGACTGTGATGGAATCTTGCACGAAGAACGTGATTTGATGCATCCATAGACATTTCAGAGATGAAAAGAAGTTTGGTTTACTCAAGCTGAATTTTTTCGGCGTCAATTTGTAATCAAAACCAATCCCAAAAAGTCTGGATATCCAATGAAGCAACCGGACAAAATGAAACCGTAATATAGGCCGGGTGAAGTTGCAGACGGAGAGGGTGGGGCAGTTCATGCTAACTGGGCCAAGTTTGATGAGCTTAAGCTCCATTTGAACCTATTTCTCGCAGCCCATGTTTGAAAACTCTCGCCCCAGCCCATCCTGCTAAACTATGCAGAGGCGTTGGTGTTGGGCATTGACCATATTGGCCAATTTCCATGTATATGTGATCTGAATTCATAAATATGTAATTCAACGATAAATTAGTGTCGAGATTCCTATGTGCCATGCTGGATAAAATATGTACGACGAGGAAGGAAAGGCGATTTTTGCAATAGATCCTTCATTAGATACTTTTAATGAATGTCAACTAAGTATCATAGGTAAATTGCTTTTAGTTGTTCGATCATTTGATAACGAGTCATTCTTTGATAAATGATCACTATGTGTCAAACTCAATAGAATTTGATCAATCCATTTTTCTGTCGTTAAAGCCGAACTTCAAAAATCCATTCTCGGTTCAAATTGCGGTTGCAACTCGCCCGCATGAAACCAAAATCACTAGTAATCGCCGGTCAGCCATATGGGGGTGAATTTGTTCCCGAACCTTGTACACACTATCTACCCATGCGTGTGAAACATGAGTGATTGAAGTATCCATTCCGCTCCGGTCCATCTTCATCCGATATGTGTGAAATGTGAAAAACCACTTATATAAACACAAGGCCAGCCTCGCCCAATATCATCAAAACCATCTTCAAATTAATCTCTCTCGAGATCGATCTTGAACATACAGACAAATTGATACCGTCCTTAATGAGTTTCCAAACATTTGACATTACTGCCCTACTGTACGGCTTGAATTTTGGCGACCAAAGATAGTAACATACCTCCAGTTTTCTGATCACTTGTTCTGATATGCACAGAGGATGGACACCTTACAATTCAAAAACGAAACTTGAATAAAAGGTGTATATGACTGTCATTTCAAGTTTGGATTTTCACAAACAATCCAATCTTCCACCCTTTATGGCTTGTGCTTTGCTTCTCGAAATCTCTGGTCTTTTTGAAGGTGCATATTGATTTTATTGTGGTAATTCTAGGCATCATACCAAGTGACCTGTCGTGTAGACAAAAAGACGTGCACGGAAACGAGGAAATGATTTCCAATTTGATGTTATCAGTAGAATAAGTGCAAAATACAGACATGGAAAGCATTTTGGCCTAAAATTTCTAATCAATACTGGAATTTTTATCCATCAATTTCTAATCGAAAACCAATCCGATATCCAATAAAAAAACAGGACGAAGAAGTTGCAATAATGCAGAAAAAAGCCAAAGGTTCTTTAAATGGGTACACGAGCAATTAAAATTTGTATCAGATTCAAATCGACTGCAAAAGTGGGGAGGATTCCAGGGCATGAGCTAAAGTCTTTAAGCGATCACAGACGAAGAAGAGCTGAAAGAAAACAGGGGAATTTAGGGCAGTTTCCCTAGATTGAAACACGATAAGAGGAACGTGGTAAAACCTTGAGGCTGCCCAATGAAACCTTGATCTAGGCCGGGTGAAATTGCGCCCTCTCGCGGGATTGATTAAAGAGAGAGCCCATTGGAACGGCCGAAGGAATCTTTAAAAACACAGAAAACTTTAAACGAGAAAGGGAGGACGGAGATGTGTAAGCCATTTCAAATCGATAAAGCAAGAGAAGAGGAAGGATCTGCTTGCAGAGCGCGATTGAAAGGGCTTTGGGTTTTTCAGTATGTGCCTGCAACGGAACGAGAGGCGCCATGTACCAAAGAAGCGCTCCGTTCTCTCAAAGGCAACGAGAGAAACCCTAGTTGCAGAATCTGGGTTTTATAGGTGACGATGGGGAAGAGAGGGGTAGTTCATTTTAGCGGGCCTAGTTTTGATGGGCTCATTATTCAGCACTTTAGCTCTGTTCTCTCATGTGTGTGTTTATATAATATAAAGTTAATCAATTAATGAAATGTCAAAAAAGAAAAAAATCGACCCAAAAAAAAAATGTTAAAATTGGTAGGTTTCAATCCCAATTCTACTTCTGATTAAAAAAAAAAAAAATCCAATTCTTTGACCCAAAAAAAAAAAAAAAAGGTCCGATTCCACTTTGTCCAAATTTTTTTTTTTCGAATACCACAAATTTTCAAGATAGATTGTTATATGTGGTGTATTAGAAAATTAGAGTGGCGGGCGTAGATCGCTACTCTACTGCTTATGGGAACGAAAGAAGGCTTGCTCCTCTATAGTGTCATCAATGATATCATAACACCGATCAAAGATGATGAGAAGCACAAGAATACACCTCTATAGTTCTAAAATGGTGTGTGGAATGAGAATTTCTTGGAACATATGTAATAGAGCTACTAATTTCCAATAACTTGAAAATATTAATTAAGAATTTTCAGTAAATATCATGCTAAAAAAACCCTTGTGTTTGGCAACCCGGATTTGAGTCCGGGTAGGATAACAAAATATCATATCAGGTGTTTGGTGACGTCATTTGAACTGGATAAACTTGGATATACCTGGATAAAATATCGAATAAGAAGTTCGTCTCGAGGATGGGATAAACCCTAATTGGATGACTTCCTTTCTAACACTTTTCTTTCGGGCTATGTTTAGTAGTCAAGATAAAGGTCGGGCATAAGATAAATTTATCATATCATATGTTTGATTTTTGCCCAGGACAGGATAAAAGTGGGACATAAGGGCGATATAACTTGTATAAAATTGTCCCATTGGAGAGGTGGGATAAAAGGGGAGATGATTTCTTCTATTCATGATATAAAAATTAGTTTTTTGAATAACAAACTTCTCAAATAATAAAATCAAAATAATAATTAAACTTGAATTATATTTGAATTTTAATAATAAAAAGAGACTCAAAATAACAAAAAAATAATTTCCAATAATTTTTTATATATTTAATTTCTTTCTACTTTATAATATATAGTTAATATATATATACCTAGTATCCGAATTGCTACATATTTTAAGTATAATACTATAGTTTATCATTTAATAAAAGTTTCATTGAGAAGGAATAAAAACAATGATAAAAAGAGATTCAAAATTAAAAAATAAGTACAAAAAATGAAGGAAAAGAACCCGAAACTCCATCAAATGAGCAAATGGTCGCTTTAGACTTCTTGATCAAGTCCTTGCATATTCCCAAACTCCTTAAAGTGCTTAAGGGACACAAGTTGAAGGCGGAACCATTATCGTCTAGAACGTGAGGTACTTCTTGTCCATGACATCTTACAGAAATATAGAGAGCCTTCTTGTGGAGCTATCCTTCTCTGGGGAAATCCTCATTTGAGAACGAGATCTTGGATTTTAAGGCCGCGCATAGTAACCATTCCGTTCCGGAAAACCGATTCTCATTAAAATGAATTTTTCCGATTCTGTTTCTAGATGAGTTTTAGAGAATTAAAACGCATTTGATAACTGCCCAAAATTTCTGTTCCTGTAATAGAAACGCATTTGATAACCGCACAAAATTTCTGTTTCAAAAAACTGTTTCTCTTCCTAATTTTTTTCATTTAAGTCAAATAACTATGTAATAACTTTGTAAAATTTCATTCTAAATTGAAGACTAATTTTCAATGCACACTAAAATAATTTAAAATATATTATTTTTTTAGCATGTCATAAATGAAACACAAATTTTAATACATTACGTTTGAAGTTCGATTGAAGTATGGGAAAGTTCTCATATTAAGAACTTATTTTTTCTTTAAATGTTGCGTTATCCAAAATACATACAAACATAACAGCCAAATAATCAAATTATTCACCGACAAAAAAAATATATATTCCTTACCCAAAAATATATATATATATATATATATATATATATATATATATCCTCCTTGATACGAAGTACAAGTCATTCACTATCATTTGGCAGCTTCTATCTTAAATCCAAGTGGGTGTTTAGCTTCAGCTCTACATGCAAATGTTTGCATTTTGTGACGCACGCCTACGAGCATACACGCCTACGAGCATATATGTTATCATCCACATGTTGGATACCATCATCTTTTATGACATTTTTTGCAGAAAAGTGAAATCTATGAAATCTAGGAAATTTAGGCCCAAATTTATGAAAATGAGGTCAAACTAGCCTAATATAAGCTTATTCTATTTTTAGGGATTTTCTAAATTTTTGGTGATTTTTTAAAAAATTTCCAATTTTTTTTTTAAAAATTTTTTTTTATTTTATTTTTATTAGGTTGAGAAAAAAATGACGAGAGAACCGAAAGGGAAAAGTGAGAGATGTGAGACTTTATTTTGTTTTGTGATTCTCAAAAGTGATTCTTTTTCCAGAGCCAACTTTTTTTTGTTCCGGATTTTGCTTTAAAACCGATTCCGATTCTCTAAAACCGATTCCGGGAACAGAATCGAGATCAAATTTATTTGCGTTACCAAACGCAATTCTCATCCTTTTTTGTTCCCGGAATCAGAATCAAAGAACGAGAATGGTTACCATGCAGGCCCTAAGTGAACATATTCAAACTTGAAAAATGATCTTTCTAGCTCTCGAAGAATGAGAGGCAACGAAATTTCTAAATAAAACTAGCGTATCCTTCTCCTTCTCCTCTATATCTTTGGTTTATGTTGAAGTTTTATAACTTCTTTGTAGTTTTTAGTTCACCACAGAACCTAAATATTATGTGAACATATCCTATCTTATATTGCACCAAACATGTGATGGGATTTTTTGAAATCTGAAGGATATTTGGAGGATTTCTAATGCCATCTTATTCTATCCAATCTGCAGCCTTGCAGAAAAGCATTTTCTCTATGTTTTTTTGCAAAAACAAATGATACCCACGTATATAAATTGTGAAAAAGGAATAAACACGTACAAATTATTTATGATAGTTCCTTGTCTCATTTTCGTCTGAAGAAACCACAATGACTCCGTGCATTCTTTCCGCCTTTGTCCCCAGAACGATCCAAAGTAGGCAGCCAAAGAGTGAACAAAAGCTAGAAAACAACTTAAGCGAAACCCTCGTGCTTTATTCAGAACCATTATGTTAATGTCATACGAAAGTTAGGAGATGATAAACTGTTGATAATTCCACACTATTTCAAAATTATCTATCAGCTACAACTATCTAAAATTTCATTACAACATGAGCAGAAAATGAATTCCATGGTTTCCTTTGTCTAAACCATGTCTTAAGAGTAAAAAAGAGATTTTATCACTTTTGCAAAATTATTTAGCGAACATTTCTTAATTGAATATTTACGCAAGATTGTATGAAATTTACATGAGACGCACCATTTTAAATGATTTATATACGGTTCAATACATATAATAAACTCATCCTCCCGTTTCAAGTCTGTGAATAGTTTTTTTATGAGCGGCGCTATTTCCATCCCATAAATGTAAATCCACCCTTTTTTACACTAAAAAGATAAAATTGCCCTCAATTTTTTAATTAAAATCTAAAGTTATGGCCACACTCCTCCTTGCTTGGGGTGTGCTATTTCCACTCCCAAAATGGCTCATCCATCCTGTAAAAATTTAAAAGGGTAGAATTACCCTATAGTGGGCCCCATTGGCCCCAACCTGACTTGAGTTCTGCTTCCTCGTGACATCTCCCTATCTCCATCTCCACTACTCTCTTCTCTAGTCAACTCTCCCTCATACCGACTCTTTTTGTTAATCTACACTAGCCTCGGTGCCCTACTATCGTCACATTACTCTCGACTATCAGCTCTTGCAGGCAACGCCTCTAGTAATGATGCAGCATTCGGCGAATAACGTAAGAAAATCCTTGCTAAAGGAGAGAAATCTCGAAAATTCTATGAATATTATTGATGATGTCCTTCAAAAAACGTGATAAACACCTTTTATAGAGTGTTATCCTAACCCTAGTCCAATTAGGAATCAAAATATCAAAAAACGGAAAATTACAAAAGTGCCACCGAAATAAAATTAAGCCCGAAAAATACTAAAAAAAATAGGAAAACCCATCTAGACATTCTCGAATGGCCAAAATTCATCGTTAGTCACAGCCAAAGGCAGTGAGTATTGATCAGGACGCCGTTTCGCTTTAGCCTACCAAATTTGAGCTCAATCCGACGTCATCGACCCGATCCGCCGGTTCTAGCCGCAGCACCGTTTCGCCTTCCGATTAGATTTGTGCTGATCCAATCGATCCAGAAACGTATTACTAATGACATCCGCATCATTCTCTTCTACTTGAGAAAAACTCGTCCTCGAGTTAGAATCAAAATCCAGATACATCGGCTCGGTTGACTCATGGAATGGCGACAAATCAGCAACATTAAAAGTGTTGGATATGCCCATGCTATGTGGAAGGTCTATGACATAAGCATTATCATTGATTCTTCTACTGACAGTATAAGGCCCGTACTTCTTCTGCTGCAATTTGCTGTAAGATCCAACTGGTAACCGCTCCTTACGAAGAAACACCATGACCTGATCACCTGCCTCAAATACACCTTTCGCTTTGTGCTTATCTCAAGGGCTGCCTTATACTTCTTATTAGCTTCCTCCAACTTCTGTCCGACTTCATGATGCACTTCTACAATCTGTTTAGCCATATGATCCGCCGCAACACTCTTGTATGTTTGCTTAGGCAACAGTATCAAATCTAGAGTATGCTGAGGTGCCTTTGTATAAACAACGAAAAAAGGCGATCCGCTAATAGAACTATGGACTGCATTATTATAAGCAAACTCTGCTTGAGATAAAGCAATATCCCACTGTTTCGGCTTGTCTCCACAGATGCTTCGAATCAAATTGCCCAAAGTTCTATTGACCACCTCTGTCCGACCATCGGTCTACGGGTGTGCTGTGCTACTAAAATTCAAAGAAACGTCAAAGAGCTTCCACAAAGTCCTCCAAAAGTGCCCCGAAAACTTACTGTCTCTATTAGAAGTAATAGATTTAGGCACTCCATGCAAGAGAACCACTTCTTTGAAAAATAATCTGGCCACACTTACTGCATCGGACGTTTTCCTACAAGAAATGAAGTGTGCCATCTTGGAAAATCTGTCTACCACAACAAAAACAGAATCTACGCCTCTTTGGGTTCGTGGCAAACCAAGCACAAAATCCATAGACAGATCTTCCCATATATTGTCGGGAATAGGTAAAGGCATGTATAGACCTGTATTCTTAGATTGCCCCTTAGCAGTTTGACAAACATAACATTTTTGCACGTACCTGCCGACGTCTCTACGCAACCGGGGCCGGAGAAACCGCTCCCTAACGGCAGCAATAGTTTTGTCACGTCCCGGATGTGCAGCTAAACCTCCTTCATGTAAATCACAAATTACCTTCTCTCGTAATGAGGTCCGAGGAAGGCAAAGCTGATTACCTCGCATCAGATAACCATCCATGGCATAGAATTCTTGCATAGGTTGCCCAGCAACACATGACCCCCAAATCTGTCCAAAGTCATCATCGCTCGCATAATGTCTTTTCACTGCTCGAATCCCAGAATGTCTTGCCTTAACGTAATCAGCAAGCCAGCCCTTCTGCTCAACGCATCGGCTACTACATTCTGCACACCCGACTTGTGTTGTAATCTGAAATGAAATTTTTGCAAGAATTAACACCAACGCGCGTGCATGTCTTTGCTAATTCTCTTCCGACTATTCGGATACTTCAAAGCTTCATGATCAGAATATAGCACGAATTCTTTTCCAATCAGAAAATGCTCCCAGGTCTTCAAAGCCCTTATGACAGAATAAAATTTTTTCTCATAAGTACTCCACTTCTGTCTCGCGTCGCTAAGCTTCTCACCGAAATAGCAAACTGGTTTGCGCTCTTGAGATAAAACAGCTCTTATGCCCACTCCACTAGCATCACAGTCCACTTCAAACAGTTTATCAAAATCGAGTAAAGCCGTAACAGGCGCGGTACATAACTTTTCCTTTAGAACAGCGAAACTACTCTCGGCTTCCTTCCTCCATACAAATTTACCTTTCTTCATACACTCAGTAATTGGGGCCGCAATAGTACTGAAATTTTTAATAAAACGCCTATAAAAGGTAGCCAACCCATGGAAACTCCTAACTTCAGAAACGGTTTGAGGAGGCGGCCACTCTCTTATCGCTCTAACTTTCGCCTCATCCACCTCTATTCCCTCAGCGGTGATAATAAATCTCAAGAATAACAACTTATCGGTCAGAAAACTGCACTTCTTAAGATTTACATACAGCTTATTGATCCGCAAAGTCGTCGACACCTCCCTCAAATGCATCAAATGCTCCTCCTCGGTTCTACTATAAATTAGGATATCATCAAAATAAACTACGACAAATTTGCCAATAAAAGATTTCAAAACCTGATTCATAAGCCTCATGAAAGTGCTTGGAGCATTAGAAAGCCCGAACGGCATCACCAACCACTCGCATGACCCCTCTTTTGTCTTGAAAGTTGTCTTCCACTCATCGCCGAGCCGAATACGAATCTGATGATATCCGTTCTTCAAATCTAGCTTCGAGAACCACTTAGCGCCATGTAACCTATCCAGCATGTCATCCAATCTTGGAATAGGAAACTTGTAGCCCACAGTTATCTTGTTGATGGCTCTGCTATCTACACACATCCTCCAACTCCCATCTTTCTTAGGAGTTAACAAGGCGGGAACAGCACATGGGCTCATACTATTCCGAATATGCCCCTTTCGCAGCAACTCCTCCACCTTCTCCTTTAGAATCTCGCTCTCCTTTGGACTCATCCCGTAGTACGGTAGGTTAGGCAGACTAGCACCAGGAATTAAGTCTACATGGTGCTGAATATCGCGCATAGGAGGCAACCCGTCCGGAATCTCCTCGGGCATCAACTCGCTAAATTCCTTCAATAAAGGTCTAACTCATTCAGGTTGCTCCTCTACTTGTTGTTCGGCCTCTGCCTCAATTGCCTGCTTTACTATCAAAACATGAATTTCCCTAGTCTCCTTAATTTTAGAGTTAAATTTCCTTGTAAGGGTAAGGAAATTACGTTCGGCAACCTGTTTGCTTTTGTTCTTTAGGGGCAGCAATGTATACTTCACACCATCTTTCACAAGATTATACTGATTGCTCCTCCCCGAATGCCGAGCATCTACATCAAATTGCCACGGCCTCCCAAATAACACGTGACATACATCCATGTCTACCACATCACAATACAATTCATCATGATATTTACCAATGGAGAATGGAATTTTACATCGCTCGATCACCCGAATGTTGTGTGCTCCAGATTTAATCCATCCTAACGTGTATGGGTTAGAATGCTTCTCCACGGGTATGCCTAGCTTCTTCACTGCCTCTTTCCCGATAATGTTCTCCATGTTCCCACTGTCAATGACCACAACGAAGATTTTCCCCCGAATGGTACATCCGGTTCGGAATAACCGATGTCGCCGCGAATCATCCTCCCGTTTTGGGCTAACATCATCCCGCGCACAACACAATTCACCTCCTCTTCCTCAAAATCATCCTCGTCGCCATCCGGTTCACAACAATATTCATCTTCCTCCTCTTCCCTCGCTGCCACATTAACTGTCTTTCTCCGAGGGCATGCATTAGATTTGTGCCCAGGTTGATTACACCTGTAGCACTTTATCCCCGCTGGTTTAGTGTAAGGATTTGGGTTCGCAGATTTCTGCACTTGCGTTCCGTTATCCCTCACCTCGTTCATAGGGCGCTTCTCCACCGCCTTATCATCTCGACTCCGCTCCGTGTTATAGCGATTGTTGAAGCCGCTTTTCTCTACGGAACTGTTTGAACCGCTACCTCTATAGTTCTCGTAGCCCCTCTTACCTCGGTCTTGCTGCATCATCTCTGCCTTCATCGCCATGTTCTTCGCTTGAGGCAGATTCCGCAAAACCTGTACTCCAATCTTATCTCAGATGAAGGGCTTCAACCCATTGAGATATCCGGCCACTTGTTGCCCCTCCGTCTCCGACAGGTTATTCCGCTCCGCCAACCTCATAAATTCTGCCCCGTACTCATGTACGGACCGATTACCTTGCTGGCAACGTTGATATTGCTTTGGAACATGATCCGCTCATAATCGGGAGGAAGGAACTCCCCGTTGAAAGAATCTTCTCATCCTCTCGCCAAGTTCGAACTCGCTCTTTTCCTTCTCTCTCTCTCCTATTCTGCAATCTCTCCCACCATGCAGATGCACCCCCCTTCAATCTACAGGCTACTAATCGCACCTTTTTCTCACTAGGGGTTTCCATATAATCGAAGAATTTATCTATATCAGCAACCCAATCCAGAAATTCCTCTATTCTCGGACCTCCATTAAAAAAAGGGATATCGACTTTTAGTTTAAAGTCGTTACCTTCACGATCGTCATAGCGTCGCTCGCCGTCTCTTCTTCCACGATCGTTGTAACGTCCCCTTCGATTTCCTCCATAATTGTTCCGGTTTGCATAATCATCACGTTCTTCATCCGAAACTTCGGTCTCCTCTTCTTCCGAACTCTCCGAATAAAGAGGATTATCCCGCCTGCGAACATGAACAGGCCTATCGATAGGGTCACCGCGAGCAAAATCTGCACTCGGCCTTCCGCCATGTCGCCGATTCCGATTCACATCAACGCCGAGACCCTCGAATCGATCTGCTATCTCGTCAAATCGCTCTTCGAAACGACGAAGGCCTTGATCAAATCGTTGATCTATGCGTTCCATTAAACGCTGCTCCAAACGTTGCAGCGCGTCGTTCCCAAGGATTAGGGCTCCGGTCTCCCGAACATCATCACGAAGACCACCACCGGTCGCCATAGGCTCTGATACCACACGTCGCGGCGTTCGGCGAATAACGCAAGAAAATCCTTGCTAAAGGAGAGAAATCTCGAAAATTCTATGAATATTATTGATGATGTCCTTCAAAAAACGTGATAAACATCTTTTATAGAGTGTTATCCTAACCCTAGTCCAATTAGGAATCAAAATATCAAAAAACGGAAAATTACAAAAGTGCCACTGAAATAAAATTAAGCCCGAAAAATACTAAAAAAAATAGGAAAACCCATCTAGACATTCTCGAACGGCCAAAATTCATCGTTAGTCACGGCCAAAGGCGGTGAGTATTGATCGGGACGCCGTTTCGCTTCAGCCTACCAAATTTGAGCTCAATCCGACGTCGTCGACCCGATCCGCCGGTTCTAGCCACAGCACCGTTTCGCCTTCCGATTAGATTTGTGTTGATCCAATCGATCCAGAAACGTATTACTAATGACATCCGCATCAAGTAATCCATGCACGCTCCTCCCACAAGAGTCACCGACTTAATCTTTTCCAGTGAGTGCTTCGGTCTCGCTCGAAACCCCTTCCGCATCCTCGATGTAAGAGCAAGCCGTCACCTGAGACAATGCCGGCGATGCCAGCAGCGAATTGACGGAGGGGAACTTCGCATTGTCATTGTATCTTGGAGACACCAACGTACAGGGGCTTCACCAAATTCAAGCACTTGTGCAACCCATCCTTCAAAAGCCCCTTCAAACAAGAATCGTCGAAGAAGAAGCTCTCGGCAATTTTACCACACGAAAGACTCAGGGTTTGCTTCTTCTTCTTGTGCTTCTACGAAGCATCGTTGGAGGAGCTGGTTGGACTTCTCTGGATTTAATGGTTGCTTTGTGTGCGCTATTTTCTTGCTCTGTTTGCTCTACTTTTGTCGTCATAGGTACCACGTAAAGACTTGGACCTTCTAAACTCAAGACTTGATGTTTTGGCAGATGACTTGAAAAATGAGATCAGAGACTGAGCCTATAAAGTAGATTTCATGGGAAGGATCTTTTGCTTGGAGAAGAGAGTGGTGGGAGATGGAGACAGAGGCGCATCGGAAGAAAGAAGAAGATGAAGTCAAGGATGGAGGCCAGTGGCACCCACCATTTGGGTAATTCAGTCCTTTTAATTCTCTAGGGAGTGGATGAGCCATTTTGGGAGTGAAAATATCACGTCCCTCCTTTTTTCTATGTTTTCCTTTTCTGTTTAGAATAATTAACTTAATTAAGTATTTCATATGTTTTGCTTCTTAGCGTATTAAAGAAATTTGCATTTTCAAATGTTCCTGTAACATTTTACATGCTCCATATAAAATTATTTCGTTAATAATAAGAAAAAAGATATTCTTTGGTATAGTACAAAATCGAAAAGTATCCTCTTCATCATGCTTCTCTATTTTTTGTGCCTCTTATCTCAAGAGCTCACTTTGTTAGTGAAATTTTTATTAACTTCATTAGCTTAAAGCATATGTCAAATCTCTTTATTTACTATATTAAAGAATTTATTTTTTTCTCACTATATTGGCGAGATACTTTATTCAAAGCATCTAAGACATTAGAGGAATATCTAGGAATACACTAAAAATATTATGCACAATGAGATATCTTGATTTATTTTTGCGTAAATAGTTCATAGAGGATATTAATTTTGTTAATGTAAAATGGCAATTCAAAAAGATCTTACTTTATGCAATGTCTTGATTTAATTATATTTCATCTTCTTAATAATATATACATAAATTTGATTGACAATGTAGAAAAGAACTAGATTTCTTGGAAATTTCTCTTTTCGACAAAATAAATTTTTATGGAAGTAATATCTTACATAAAAAAAAATATTACCTTAATATAGAAGGAAAATCTTCAATAAACAAAAACTGAACATATGAATTTCTTAGTTATGGTAGGTAGGTCCTAGATAGATACAAGAAAACTAATAAAAAGGAAAGTAATTAAATTGTAATTTAATGATAGAGAACAATTTTATCTTTTTTTTTTTTTATAAAAATTGAGTAGATTTAATCATATAGGGGTGGAAATAGCTGTTGCCCGTTTTCATTGGCTGTTTATTTTGGGTATCCATGTCTTTTTACTTTCATTTTTTATCCATCTTGGGTCCAACACAATTGGCTGTGGATGGGCTGTAGCTATACAAACACGACACCGCCCAACATTATCAAGCCATCAAAACATTGAAGTGTCTCCCTTTCTCCCTCTCTCACCCGGTGACACGTACAGACAAATAGATTCACACACAGAAGAAGAAAAGATGGAGGTATCAACAAAGTCATTTGTACTAGCGGCGGTTCTGGTCGTCCTGGCGACATTGGTGTGGAGGGTGGTGAATTGGGTGTGGCTGAGGCCGAAGAGGCTCGAGAGGCTCCTGTGGCAGCAAGGCCTCGCCGGTGAACCCTACACCTTCCTGTTCGGAGACGTCAAGGAGAACGCGCGGCTGCTCAAGGAAGCCAAGTCCAAGCCCATTGCCATTTCTGATGACATCAAGCCTCGCCTCTTTCCGTTCTTGCATCGATCCTTCCAAACCTATGGTATGCACATCTTCACGGCGTCTCTGTGTGGGGCACCTCTTTATCCTCTTATCCATTAAAGTTCGCTTTTGTTCTCTTCCTTGGGTCGATGCTGTCTTTGACGAGTTTCAAAACATTTGAACTTACTTTTGAATTTTGATGTACGACGATGGATGATCAATATGTACAGATGCTCGACTATGTGATTGACGTTACTTATGCCCATGTCGGCCGATCACCCTAGAATTCTAGAGTGATCCTGATTGAAGATTCATGGATGTCAATCAAGTCAGTAACACCTTTTGTGGGAGTCAAAGTCGTTGTCCCAGGGCAGAGACTAGTTCCTATCCAAACCAAAGCCCATACACAGTTGATGTACGCAGAAGCGCAATATGCCAAGTTACTCACAAATCACAATTCAGTGAGACCAAAATCATGTGGATAACAATGAGGAACGAGTTCTTGGATGGATTTCTGCCACCCGCTCTAGTCATCATGGCTTGAGTTTTGCTGATGTCCCACCACCATTCATGGCTTGTGTACTTCGTGTCTCGAAGCCTTTCTGCCCTTTTTATCCCTTTTGCACCCCCCACTTGCACTTCAATGACATGGCTATTGAATTCATCAATCCCTGAAACATTTACCAAATGATTGAAATGATGGTGGTCACTGCTCCTAAAAAAAGGAAAAAGAAAAAGAAAATGCTTTCCTGAGTCTGTCGGAGAGTACAATTTAAATTATAGATCTACGCATCATCACCGCGTATTTTGTATAAAATACTCATTGATTGAGAGATATGTGTGGTTCGAAATAACTAATAGTATTGTCAGACTAGTTGTTCCCTAAAAAAAAGCAACAACTACTATTGAAGTTGCATTTGTATAATAAGATGCCAATCGATGAGGCTTGGAGCAAGAACAAACCACGAAATTCTTGGTTAGAAAACATATGGGATCCTTGATTTTTCCAAGTGTCAACATCCGGAGTCTAGATGACTGGCATGTGTAGAATGTTCTATTTTGGTATAGAAAGGGCTGCTTGGTTATCATCATAATCATCTTTTCCTCTCTTGATTTGAATTAAATCACCCAATTGCATGCATTCCTAGAGAGTAGCTGAGAACATAACTGAAAATAGCTCTTTTGGCAATGTGCCTCTTATTTTGCTGGATGCATTGCAGGCAAAGACTCATTCATGTGGATGGGCCCAACACCGAGAGTGAACATAACAAACCCTGAACAGTTAAAGGAGATCTTCTCCAAGATATATGACTATACCAAGCCAACCTCCAATCCCCTAGTGAAGCTGCTCTTCGATGGACTCGCGAACCACGAGGGTGAGAAATGGGCTCGGCACAGGAAGATTATCAATCCGGCATTCCACATGGAGAAGTTGAAGGTACCTAAAACTATACGATGCTCAAATAAATGGAACCACTCGCATTGCTACCTTAGGAATTTTCTTTTGACTCCTTGTTTGCATTGGTCGGTTGTTCTTGCAGCTTATGTTGCCTGCTTTTTATTCAAGTTGCACTGAAATGGTAAACAGATGGGAGAAATTGGTATCAGAGGAGAGATCGTGTGAGGTCGAAGCATGGGTCGACCTTCAAAATTTGACTCGTGACGTGATCTCTCGGACAGCATTTGGTAGTAGCTTTGAAGAAGGCAAAAGGATCTTTGAACTGCAGGAGGAACAAATTCTGCTCACAGCTAAAGCCCTTCGATCCGTATACATCCTTGGCTGGAGGTAAATCTCTCATCATCCATAAGTTAATTGAATCTAAATGAGCTTCTGGATTAAAACCACGATATTATAAGAAATGCAACTATTTGATCTAATATTCCGCAGGTTTGTGCCAACTAAGATGAACAGGAGGATGAAGAGCATAGATAAAGAAGTGCGGGCTCTGCTCACAGACATCATCCGCAAAAGAGAGAAAGCAATAAGGGTAGGGGAAGCTGCTAGCAATGATCTGTTGGGGCTGTTGCTAGAGTCAAACATGAAGGAGAACATCGGGATGAGCCTTCATGATGTGATCGAGGAGTGCAAGCTTTTCTACTTCGCCGGACAAGAGACCACTTCGGTTTTGCTAGTATGGACCATGGTGTTGTTGAGCGTGCACCCAGATTGGCAAGCGCGAGCTAGGGAGGAGGTCCTCCAAACCTTTGGAAGTAGAAAACCTGACTTTGACGGGTTAAGCCATCTCAAGATTGTAAGTTCAATACTCTCTTCCTCTTTTGTTGAGAGTTGGCACTCATAATTACAATATTATCCATTCTCTTCGTGGTAATTGATGTTAGATGAGAGAACCGTCCCTTCATCTCATTATAGTAATCTTTCTAGGGCATCATAATAATGAAAATGCTCCTACATACACTTCTCTACCAAATGACAACTTCTACGGATTTGTTCTGATTAGGTCACAATGATCTTGAATGAGGTGCTGAGGCTATACCCACCATCAACCATACTAATTCGGAAGGTTGAGAAGGAAACAAAACTCGGGAAGCTGACCATACCACCGGGAGTCCTTCTCTCAATGCCGACTCTCTTCATACACCATGATAAAGAACCGTGGGGCGAGGATGCCGAGGAGTTCAAGCCGGAGAGGTTCGCCGAGGGAGTGTCCAAAGCCACCAATAACCTAGTCTCCTTTTTCCCTTTCGGATGGGGCCCTCGTATATGCATCGGCCAGAACTTCGCAATGATAGAGGCGAAGGTGGCTCTCGCCATGATACTTCAACAATTCACATTCGAGCTCTCTCCATCTTATGCACATGCCCCTTATGCTTCCATCACCCTCCAGCCACAGTATGGTGCTCGGGTCATCTTGCACAAGGCAAACTAGAAAGTTACTTATCGGGGTGACATGTGGTGTAGACAAAAAACGTGCTTTTGAAATAAGGAAACAATATACCTTTTTCCAAGTAACTGCATTGTTGTCTTCCCTTCCTAATGTAATAACCTAGGATCATCGGTGATTGATTGTGATGGAATCTTGCATGGAAGAACGTGATTTGATTTATCCATAGAAATTATGCAGATGAAAACAAGTTTGACTTACTCAACCTAAATTTTTTAGGTGTCAATTTGTAATAAAAAAACCAATCCCAAAAATTCTAGATATCTAATGAAACAACAGGATAAAGATATTGCAACTATTAAAAAAGGTCTTTTATGGTAAAAAGCCGATAACAAATTCATCGATTTCAAATTGACAAGAAAAGAGCGGGCAACAATGGACGAATCAGGAGTATGAGCTTAAAATTTCATAGCACAACGATGAACAAAGCTAAAATTTTGTTGGATTTAGGGCAGTTTCCCTGAAATGAAACATGAAAAAGGGACAAGTAAACCCGGAGGCTGGCTCGAGGAAAATGAAACCTTCATCTAGGCCAGGTGAAATTGAGCCTTCTGCTGAGATTGATTGAGAGAGAGCCCCCATTGGGACAGCCCAAGAAATGAGGGAAATGCGGAACTCAATAGAGAGAATGGAGATGTGTCGGCCCTTATGAATTGATCGCGAGGGTTTTTATTACATTCGGTAGTTTGAAATGTAGCTCGGATAAAAAATATCTTATGTGGGGAGGTGAATAAAGTCGGATAAAGTTTCTTAAATCAACAATATAAAAGTTATTATTCAATAAAGTTTAATAAGGGATGATGGAAAGGAATAAAAATAATAAAAATAATAAAATAATAAAAAAATAGAGAGGGATAACAATGAAAAAATAAGTACATAAAACTGAAGTAGACCGGAGAATAGAAGTATTATAATTATCGGAATCACGAAGATGAATGATCATTTTCTCTCTTTCTAGATTCTGCATTTGTTGACTGATTTTTCTCATCGATATTGTTGTAGCTCGTTTATGTTTCTTGTCAAAGTCGAACCCGTGACTGTGGAATGTTGAAATGAGCTCATATGCTATTTAAGATATAAATCGTACAATAATCATGGGTTTATTGATTGAGGCTATCTTCACTTGCATATTTGTGATTTATTTTACTGTTAGCCGTGAGAGATTCTTATGATCTCCATTTGTACATTTTCAAGTTCATTTACATTGATAAACCGTTCATACCAAACAATGAACGTGATATGATATGAATATATCTAGCTTTATTATTATGATTAACAAAATAATGGATGGGCTATAGCAAAATCCCTAGATTTCATATCTTATCATATTCAGTCTTGTATGCATGCTCCTTTCACTATCTTCACCTTCCAGCCACAGTATGGTGCTCTTATCATCTTGCACAACACAAACCAAACGTTACACATGACATTAATTATTGGGGTCTTATCAACCATCGAATGTCGTGGTGCTAATTGCTCCAGCGCTCGATTTTAGGCTAACCGAGATGGAGTCGTTACGGGGAGGCCAACATACGCACTCGAGTCCCGCTCCCCCAATTCAAGGCGAGAGATTAGGGGCAACACCGTGTGTGACACCCAGGCCTTTGGGGTGAGCAAGGCCTCGTACGATGCCTGCGAAATGAGTAATCGTAATCCGAGAGTACCTAGTGGAAGGGCAACTCAGGTGGATCCCAAGTGGACGGGATTCTATAGGCTTTGGAAGCCTTCGGAGATATCGTAGGGCAACAAATAAGGAATCAAGCTGATCTAGGTGACATGCAGTGTAGAAGAAATCATGCATCGAATTAATAAAGTGATACACCAAATGTGATGTAATGTATCAATAGAATAAGTGCAAAATATTGAGATGAAAGACACTTTGGTCTACTCAAGTTGGATTTTTCCACGCATCAATTTCTAATGACAACCAATTTCAGAAATTCAAGATGTCCAATCAAACTACAGGACAGAGAAATTGCAACTATAACAAAAAAAAGGCGCGAGGGGGTTTGGAGGGGGGGTGTTTTCTATTATGGTACAAGACGAATAACATTGGCATCAGATTAAATTGACCAGTAAAAGACGGACAATAATGGAGGATTCCATAGCATGGGCTTATAACAAACTAGCTGGAAAAATCTATGAAGATGGCATTAGATCTGAAAATTGATCTTTTGCTACCAATCACAAATTTCACTTCGGACTCAGTACTCATATTGAAAAGTATGATCAATGATTATCCTATCAAACACCATCTACTTCAAATATATCTCTTGAAACATTTTTGAAATACAAAAGTGAAGTATTTTCCACAAATTAGTGAAATAGGCAGGATTCCTTTGCATATAAAATAACAAACAGCAAATTAATCTTCATAAATTGCATTTCATTGTAACTGTGATCTACTTAAACAAATTAATATGCGGGAGAGATTAAAAAAAAAAAGATGCAGGATCAATGGACTAGTTCGTACATCTTTCAACTTCGATATTCAAGAAATAGAGACTTTACAAATAAAATATAGAGGATTGGCACAACATTCCTATCGCTCTATTTGTGTATGGTTACGGTTATCTACCTTCCCAATGTGCAGCGATGGAGCGTTAGCTAGTGTGGCCGATAGATGTTGTAATTCACTTGATATCTCTTACGAACATCTAAATTGGTAGATTTCAGTTTAACGCGATATTTCACAATCGATCTAATATTTCAGATATTAGAAAAGCAGTAATGGCTAAAGTTGGTCGCTAGACGACTGCTTGTGGGAAAGAAAGAAGGCATTCTCATCTACAACGTCATTAATATCAGAACAGTGATCAAAAGATGATCTGAAGCACAAGATGTAGCCTGCAAAGCAATATACAACCCCGAGCACATCATCTATCAACCAGTAAAAGAAAGTAAGAAACGCAAATACCTGCTAAATTCTTTTTGTGCTTGAGGATAGAACAAAGAATGACTAAAAAGAGATTTCATTTCTTACTCGGATCAGAAGGCCCGAGTTCCGAAAATCGCAATTCCTGTAGGTTCTTTCGCATGATTGATAATAGAAATTTATGAGTGATGAAGGCATGGTTCATGAGATTACCAGCGTAAAAGCACAAATCTTGCAGTCCACTAGAGTAGCAGGCATAGTTTATGTTGACCAGGCCTGGTTAGACGATCTAAATGAACTTCTCGCTTACAGACGCGACATTCTAAAAAAATCCAACTAAGACGAATAGGAGGATGAAGAACATAGAAAAGGAAGTGCAGGCTCTGATCATGGACATCATCAGCAGAGAGAGAGAAAGCAACGAGGGCAGGGGAAGAAGCTTGGGATGATCGAATGAGGCTGTTGATGGAATGAAAGAAAATGTTGGGATGAGCATTCATAACCATAATGCTCCCGCATACCATCTCTCGATCAGGTCACAAAGATCTATGATCTTGAATGAGAGGGTCCTGAGAACCGGTGATCACAAGGTAAGAAACAAAAACGGAAAGGCTGAGTTATCCGATGTCGTCAAGCCCTTAATGCCGATTCTCGTGGCCATTATTCAAATTTTCAAAAGTTCAAGCGTGGCCACGTAAAACCTACTCCCCTAAAGATGCCATGCTACTACGGTGATCCACAATCGAATTGTCTCCATCTTAAGCATGCTCCTTTCAAATATCCTCACCCTCCCGCCACCATAGTAGCCATAGTATGGTGTTCAGGTGATCTTGCACAGGAGAAGACAAAAACTTGCACTGAAATAAGGAAATGCTAACCCAATAAGTGTAAAACATAGACATCAAAAGCATTTTGACCTGAAATTTCTAAGCAAAGCTGGAATTTTTATGCATCAATTCCTAATCAAAAACCAATCCGATAACCAATCAAAAAATAGGACAAAGGAGTTGCAATGATGCAGAAACCAAACAAGGGTTCTTTAATGGGTATAAGACGAATAACAATTGCATCAGAGCCAAATCGACAGCAAAAGAGGGGGAGGATTCCAAGGTGCGAGCTTAAATCTTTAAGCGATCACAGATGAAGAAAGCTGAAAGAAAACAGGGGAATTTAGGACAGTTTCCCTAGATTGAAACACGATAGAGGAACATGGTAAAACCTTGAGGCTGCCCAATGAACCTTAATCTAGGCCGGGTGAAATTGCGCCCTCTCGCAGAGAGCCCATTGGAACAGCCGAAGGATTCTTTAAAAACACAGAAAATTTTAAACGAGAAAGGGAGGATGGAGATGTGTACGCCATTTCAAGTCGATAAAGCAAGAGAAGAGGAAGGATCTACTTGCAGAGCGCGATTGAAAGGGCTTTGGATTTTTTCAGTATGTGCCTACAACGGAACGACAGGCGCCACGTACCATGAGTCGCTCCGTTCTCTCAAAGGAAATGAGAGAAACCCTACAATACCGATCAAAGATGACCAGAAGCGCAAGAATACTTCTCAAATTTATGATAAGAAGAAATTTAGAATTTAGAGACTTTCGAATTGAATGAAGTCGAAAAGTTCGTTTGAATAACTTTTACATTTTGACTATAATCTCTTTTCTGGCTTACGCTTTTCAACTTTATGTAATATAAAAAGCCGATGTTCGACACGCACAAGATCACGAGTTCAAACATGCTTACTACTATTTTGTGTGTCACGCTAGGTACGCATAGGTCCACAACTTGCACCTTAGTGGAATTACGGTAAAAGGAGTCGCCTACCTTAAATTAATATGGGGTTGAGCGATGATCTCTTTTATAATTTTCGACCCAAAATTTTGTAATAAATGCCAGAAGCCATGATGATGTCTAGAGGAAATAACTATATTGGTTGCGCTTCTTGAATCTTTCCGGGGGGGAAAACTCAATATGATCAGTCAACATAGTTGCTAAGTTATCTTTAATATTATAGGATAATGCAAAATGAAAACAAGTTGCTTCAAGATGATGGATGAAATTGCTGAAGTTCTCGTTTTTCAATATTTTAAAATCATACACTTTATTCAGTCCATCCTCCATTTATCGGAAAATTTGTTAAAAAAAGTCTCAAACATATTGCACTTGTGCCAATACAATCTTAAACCTTTTAATTTGGACAATTTAATCCTAAACCTTTTGACAATTTACCAATGTAGTTCATGCAACCAATTTTGACTGAAAATCGCTAACATAAAAGTTGGCGCCGACGTGGATAATTTTTGTAGTTCTTTAATTTATTTTTTTAAAATTTTTTTGGAATTTTAAATTATTTATTGATTCATTTATTTTCTCTTTTCTATGTTTTTATTTTTATTTTTCTTTGTTGCTGCCGGCAAGCAAGTGGCGTGGGCCCTTGCCGGGCGCAAGCGAGGGTAGACCCTCGCCGGATCTAGGCGGTTGTCGCCTCGTAGGCTATAGGCGAGGTACAGGCGTAAAGGAAAGAAACAAAAAAGGAAAAACATAAATAAAAAATTTAAAAATTTGTCCACATCAGAACCGATATGTTGTATAGGATGACCAACGTTCACTGGACCACTCACGTCGATGTTCTCTAGTCAAAACTAGCCGAAATGACTACATTGACAAATTATTAAAAGGTTTAGAGCTAAATTGGCACAATCAAAATGTTTAGTATTGAATGGACATAAGTGCAATAAGTTTAACACTTCTCTAGTAATTTTCCCTTCATTTGGCATGGCGGCCTATATTTCGACCATTTTTTGCAACATGCAATGTTAGAGGTGCCAAAATTCATACACTGAATGGATTTGTGGAAATTATGTCGAAAACATTAAGTGATTATTTAAGTTAGTAGGTCCATTTAAGCACCCTAATATTTTATAGGACATTCACGAGGGAAAGATCATCACCGTGGGGAGTTTGTAAATTTACTATATTAATGGTAGCCGTAACTTTTTTTTTTTTTGGTCGAAATGGTAGCTGTAACTTAACTATCAAGTTTTCAAGCAACATCCCTAATTATATGCTTCCTTGGGATGGAGGACATTAATTTGGTTGGAAGTCAAGTTCTCGATCTCTTCTACGTGGCCTTCGACGTTCAATTGCTTGGCATGCGATTAGCATCCCATTACACGTAAGAAGGGAAAAATAAAAAACGAAGTAGAAGAGCAATAAAATATGAGCAATCGACAACATCGACCGATCACATTTTAAACACGATCTAGGACATATCTAATACAGTCACATTACTAGTCATGTCGGGCCCCGATTCCCAGGCACGTCACAACCCTACCAAATGTCTCGGATCATTTATGGGCGACGTTTCAAGCATGTCGTCGACCCATTTATTTTATTTTTCAATTAAGCGTAAGCGGATACGATTCTCAATCCCCAGGCAAATATAACAACGGGGATAGTCAAAAAGGAAATCAACAACCATCAAGCAGCAAAAGTTCACTTCATTTATTTACTGTTAAACTTGAGAAATACGTATACACAGGCCCTATCTCGGGGCTACTTCCTATAACCATAAAAAAAGATACCAAGTTGGGGTTGGGGTTAACGCTACTCCAAGCTACTCAAAAAGAGAAGTCAATGACCACGTCCTCCTCGGAGCCGGTAGTTAGCTGAGGTCTAATTGAGTGGCACCCCAAACCACATTGATTTGCTCTCCATTGCTAAGGTCCTAAAAAATAGTTAACAATAATGGGTGATATATAAAATCTCCGTGAATAAACACCCTAAGCTCGAATAGGGTGCTGATTCGCTCAGGATGGCCTAAACATACGGGTTGACGTCAATAACAGATTAATAGCGTGTGACTTCCGCAACGCTCTAGTTATTACATGATCAAGCACTTGACTCAAACTACTCAACCATCAACCACGGGGACATTTACCTCGTCTTGGCACACATTTCGCACAGTGTCCATCATGGCATCATAAAAACACACAATCAGAACACCCATCATAGTCTCACATCCATAATACATCACACGTGATCCGATTATTAATGACCACTCAGCCACAGCACAACCCCGAAGGTTGGCGGTTTATGACCGGGCATCGTCCCGCCCCAACGGGCACGACGATCGATAAGCCATATGATTTCGAACTCCCGCCGGCATGGACATATCGGGCATTCCTATAAGGAGCATTGGCCCACAACTTGCCACAACCTGCATCCATCTAGCCGTGTGATTCCGAACTCCCGCCGACACGAACTATCGGGCGTCTAATAAGCCATGTGATTACGAACTCCCGTTGGCACGAACATATCAAGCATCATTCCCTGGATACCACCGGGTGACGATATCCATCATGTGACCATACGAGCACATTAGAAAATCATGCCAGTTCATATCTTTGCATTTAGCCCAATACAAACATGGTCATGCTCACCCTTCAACTCATTGCAATTAGACTTGGACCTCCTGAACACAAGACTAGAAGTTTTGGCATATGACTTATCAGATCAGAGACTGAGCCTAAAAGTGGATTTTTTTGGATCAAACTATAAAGTGGATTTCATGGGAAGGATCTTTTTTCTTGGAGAAGAGAGTGGTGGCAGATGGAGGCAAGGACACGTCAGAAGAAAGAAGAACATGAAGTCAGGGATGGGGGCTAGTGGGACCCACCATTAGGGTAATTCAGTCCTTTTAATTCTCTAGGGAGTGGATGAGCCATTTTGGGAGTGGAAATATCACGTCCCTCTCTTTTTTTCTATGTTTTCTTTTTCTGTTTAGAATAATTACCTTAATTAAGCAATCTTTATGTTTTGCTTCTTAGCCTATTAAAGAAATTTGCATTTTCAGATGTTCCTATAACTTTTTACATTCTCCATGTAAATTTATCTCCTTAATAGTAAACAAAAAAGATATTCTTTGGTATAGTACAAAATCAAAAAGTATCTTCTTCATCATACTTCTCTCTTTTTTGTCCCTCTTATCTCAAAAGCTCACTTTGTTGGTGACATTTTTGTTAATTTCAATAATCTCTTTATTCACTATACCAAAGAATTTATTTATTTTTTCTCACTATATTGGTGAGATACTTTTATTCAAAGCATTTGAGATGTTAAAGGAATATCTAGGAATACATTAAAAATATTATGCACGATGAAATATTTTGATTTTTTTTTTTGTGCGTAAATAGTTCATAGAGGATATTCAGTTTTGTTATTTCAAAAAGATCTTACTTTATGCAATGTCTTGACTTAATTAAATTTCATCTACTTAATAATATATACATAAATTTGGTCGACAATGGAGAAAAGAACTGGATTTCTTGTAACTTTCTCTTTTTGACAAAATAAATTTTTATGGAAGTAATAGCTTACAAAAAAATATTACCTTTAATATACAAGGAAAATCTTCAATAAACAAAAACTGAATATATGAATTGTGGTAGGTATATCCTACATAAATATAAGTAAATTAATAAAAAGGAAAGTAATTGAATTTTAATTTAATGATAGAGGGCAATTGTCTTTTATATAAAAATTGAGTGGATTTTATCGGGTATCCTTCTCTTTTTTACTTTCATTTTTTTATCCATCTTGGGTCTAACACAAACAGCTGTGGATGGGCTGTCTATAGCTATACAAACACGAAGCCTTACCCAACAAAAACGTTGAAGTGTTTGCCTCTCTCCCTTCCCTCCCCGGAAACACATACAGACAAATAGATTCACACACAGAAGGAAGAAAAGATGAAGGTATCAACACAGTCAATTGTACTGGCAGCGGTTCTGGCCGTTCTGGCGATATGGGCATGGAGGGTGGTGAATTGGGTTTGGCTGAGGCCGAAGAGGCTGGAGAGGCTCCTGAGGCAGCAAGGCCTCTCTGGCGAACCCTACGCGTTCCTGTTCGGAGACCTCAATGAGAACGCGCGTCTGCTCAAGGCGGCCAAATCCAAGCCTATCGCCATCTCCGATGACATCAAGCCTCGTATTGTGCCATTGTTGCATCGATCCTTCCAAATCCATGGTATGCACATCTTCACTGCATCTCTATGCGTGTCTTTATCTTCTTGTCCATTAAAGCTCACTTTTTTTTCTTCCTTGGGTCGATGCTCTCTTTGACGAGTTTCAAAACATTTGAACTTACTTTTGAATTTTGATGTACGACAGTGGATGATCGATATGTACGGAAGCTCGACTATGTGACTGACGTGACTTATGCCCACGTTGGCCGATCACCCTAGAATTCCAAAGTGATCCTGATTGAAGATTCATGGATGTCAATCAAGTCAGTAACATGTTTTGAGGGAGTCAAAGTCCTTGCCATAGGGTAGAGACTAATCCCTATCCAAACCAAAGCCTATACATAGTTGATGTACGTAGAAGCTCAATATGCCAAGTTACTCACAAATCACAATTCAGTGAGGCCAAAAATCATGTCGATGACAATTAGGAACGAGTTCTTGGATGGATCTCTGCCACCCGCTCTAGTCTTCATGGCTTGAGTTTTTATGATGTCCTACCACCATTCATGGCTTGTGTGCTTCGTGTCTCGAAGCCTCTCTGCCCTTTTTGTCCCTTTTACACCCACCACTTGCAATTCAATGACATGGGCATTAAATCCATCAATCCTCGAAACACATAACAAATGATTGGAATGATGGTGGTCACTACTCCTAAAAAAAAGAAAAAGAAAATGTTTTTCTAACGAGTCTATCGAGACGGTACAATCTCAACTATAGATCCATGCATCATCATCGTGTATTTTGCATAAAACACTCATTAATTAAGAGATCCGTGTGGTTAAAAATAACTAACGGTACTATCAAACTAGTTGTTCCCTTAAAAAAGTCAACAACTACCATTATTTGTATAATAAGATGCCAGCCGATGGGACTCGGAGTAAGAACAAACCATGAAATTCTTGGTTAGAAAACATATGGGATCCTTGATTTTTCCAAGTGTTAACATCTGGGGTCTAGATGAATGGTATGTGGAGAATGTTTTATTTTGGTATAGAGCGGGCTCCTTGGTAATCATCATAATCATCTTTTCCTCTCCCGATATGAATTAAATCACCCAATTGCATGCATTCGTAGAGAGTAGCTGAGAACATAACTGAAAATAGTTCTTTTAGCAATGTGCCTCTTATTTTGCTGGATGCATTGCAGGCAAAGACTCATTCATGTGGATGGGCCCAACACCGAGAGTAAACATAACGAACCCCGAACAGTTAAAGGAGATCTTCTCCAAGATGTACGACTATCTCAAGCCAGCCTCCAATCCACTTGTGAAGCTGCTCATCGATGGACTTGCCAACCACGAGGGTGAGAAATGGGCTCGGTGCCGGAAGATTATCAATCCAGCATTCCACATGGAGAAGTTGAAGGTACCTAAAACTATACGATGCTCAAATAAATGGAACCACTCACATTGCTGCCTCGAGAATTTTCTTTTCACTCCTCGTTTGTATTACTCGGTTGTTCTTGCAGCTTATGTTGCCCGCTTTTTATTCAAGTTGCACCGAAATGGTAGACAGTTGGGAGAAATTGGTATTAGAGGAGAGATTGTGTGAGGTCGACGCGTGGGTTGACCTTCAAAATTTGACCCGTGACGTGATCTCTCGGACAGCATTTGGTAGCAGCTTTGAAGAAGGCAAAAGGATCTTTGAACTTCGGGAGGAACAGGCCCCGCTCACAAGTAAAGCCCTTCGATCGGTCTACATCCCCGGCTGGAGGTAAATCTCTTATCGTCCATAAGCTACCTGAATATAAATGAGCTTCTGGCTTAAAACCGTGACATTGCAAGAAATGTAACTATTTGATCTAATATTCCGCAGGTTTGTGCCAACTAAGATGAATAGGAGGATGAAGAACATAGATAAAGAAGTGCGGGCTCTGCTCACGGGTATCATCCGTAGAAGAGAGAAAGCAATAAGAGGGGGGGAAGCTGCTGGTGTTGATTTGTTGGGGCTATTGCTAGAGTCAAACATGAAGGAGAGCATCGGGATGAGCCTTCGCGATGTGATTGAGGAGTGCAAGCTTTTCTACTTCGCCGGACAAGAGACCACTTCGGTTTTGCTAGTATGGACCATGGTCTTATTAAGCGTGCACCCAGATTGGCAAGCGCGAGCGAGGGAGGAGGTCCTCCAAACCTTTGGAAGCAGAAAACCTGACTTTAACGGGTTAAGCCACCTCAAGATTGTAAGTTCAATACTTTCTTCCTCTTTTGTTGAGAGTTGGCACTCATAGCTACAATATTTTCCATTCTCTTCGTGGAAATTGATGTTAGATGAGAGGACTTCCCTTGATCTCATTGTAGTAATCTTTCTAGGGCATCATAATCATGAAAATGCTCCTACATACACTTCTTTACCATATGACAACTTCTACGGATTTGTTGTGATCAGGTCACAATGATCTTGAATGAGGTGCTGAGGCTATACCCACCAGTGATCATACTAGCACGGAAGGTTCAGAAGGAAACAAAATTGGGGAAGCTGATCATACCCCCAGGAGTCCTTCTCTCAATCCCGATTCTCCTCATACACCATGATAAAGAACTATGGGGCGAGGATGCAGAGGAGTTCAAGCCGGAGAGATTCGTTGAGGGAGTGTCCAAGGCCACCAAGAACCAAGTCTCCTTTTTCCCATTCGGATGGGGCCCTCGTATATGCATCGGCCAGAACTTCGCAATGATAGAGGCAAAGATGGCGCTCGCCATGATACTTCAACAATTCACATTCGAGCTCTCTCCATCTTATGCACATGCCCCTTGGGATTTCCTCACCCTCCAACCACAATATGGTGCTCAGGTCATCTTGCACAAGGCAAACTAGAAAGTTACATATCAAGGTGACATGTGGTGTAAATAAAAAACGTGCATTTAAAATAAGGAAATAGTAGACCTTTTTCCAAGTTAATGCATTGTTGTCTTCCCTCCCTAATATAATAACCTAGGATCATCAGTGATTGATTGTGATGGAATCTTGCCCCGAAGAACGTGATTTGATATTGATATATCTATAGACATTATAGAGATGAAAACAAGTTTGGCTTACTCAATCTGAATTTTTTAGGTGTCAATTCGTAATAAAAAACCAATCCCAGAAATTCTAGATCTCCAATGACAAAATAGGACAAGGCATTGAAACTATTGAAAGGGTCTTTTATGGTACAAAACGGATAATGGTTCCATCAGTTTCAAAATGACAGCAAAAGAGGAGGCAACAATGGAGGAATCCAGAGTATGAGCTGAAAATTTCACGGCACAACGATGAACAAAGCTAAAATGTTGGTGGATTTAGGGCAGATTCCCTGAATTGAAACATGAGAAAGGAAAAAGTAAACCTTGAGGCTGGCCCGAGGAAGATGAAACCTTAATCTAGGCTGGGCAAAATTGAGCCCTCCCGCGAGATTGATTGAGAGAAAGCCCCCATTGGGACGGACCAAGAAATGAGGGAAATACGAAACTCAATAGAGAGAATGGAGATGTCTCGGCACTTTCAAATTGATCGCAAGGGTTTTGATTGCATTCGGTTGTTTGAAATATAGCCTGGATAAAAATATCTTATGTGGGGAGGTGAATAAAGTTGGATAAAGTTTACTAAGGGACGATGGAAAGGAATAAAAAATAAAAAGGAAAAGAAACAAAAAAAAGAGAGGGAAAACAATGGAAAACTAAATACATAAAACTGAAGTAAGCTAGAGAATAGAAGCACTATAATTATCGGAATCATGAAGATGAATGATCATATTTTATCTCTTTCTAGATTCGGCATTTATTAACTGATTTTTCTCATCGATGTTGTTGTAGCTTGTTTATGTTTCTTGTCAAAGTCGAACATTTGACAGCGGAATGTTGAAATGAACCCCATTGCTATTTAAGATATAAATCATACAATAATCGTGGGTTTATTGATTGAGGCTATCTTCGCTTGTGCATTTGTGATTTATTTTACCAAGAACTATGAGAGATTCTTATTATCTCCATTTGCGCATTTTCAAGTTCATTTACATTGATAAACCATTCATGCCAAACAATGGACATGATAGGATGGGACATAGCAAAATCCCTAGATTTCATATCTTATCATATTCAGTCTTATGTACATGTTCCTTTCACTATCTTCACCTTCCAATCATAGTATGGTGCTCTTATCATCTTGCACAATGCAAACTAAATGTTACAGATCTAGGTGACATGCAATGTAGAAGAAATCATCCATTGAATTAATAAAGTGATACACCAAATGTGATCTAATGTATCAATAGAACAAGTACAAAATATTGAGATGAAAAGCATTTTGGTCTACTCAAGTTGGATATTTCCATGCATCAATTTCTAATGAAAACCAATTTAGGAAATTCAAGATGTTGAATCAAACTATTGTTGACACCTAAATTTTAATTTTCATTTATCATTTCATAAAAATGAGAATTAGTAATGGTTCTCAGAAAAATAATTTTATCATGCATAGCACATTTATTTTCCGTCAGTCAAAAGCATGTTATGGCATTTAGGGTCGGATGTCGGGTCAATTGAGATTAATTTGATAGCCGATTGGACTAGACTAGTTTGCAAATTTCGAATGAGGCCCAGAGGGGACGCCGAATTTTTCATCATAATTTTGGACTTAAAACAGCCCGTTTGAGCTCTTAAAATTGCAAAAAGGCCTAAATTAATTATCCATTTAATTAGTTAAGGTCCAATTGGGTCCGGAATGACAAAATGAGCCCACAAAAGCCTAGGATTTTGCTCCAACTTGTGGGAGTCCTCATTTGGACGAAAATTCTAACTATTTTTAATAAATAGGACTCCTCGAAAGTTAGAATTTTCAATCCGACGATCGATATCTAATAAGAGCTTCTGAATCGACCGGTCGTCGGTAAACCCTACGCTTGCGTGCAACCCTTTATTCTATAAATACACAGTTATGCCTAGGGTTTAAGGGGGTTCCATACATTCAGAAAATTCAGAAATTAGAGAGAGATATACGTAAGAGAAGTCTGAGCAACTAGAGGGTGTCTACGGAAGGAATTTCAATTGGTTCCTTTCGGTAGATTTTCGTCCACTCCAGTACACGTGCTTCTTTGGGTGGCTTCAACATGCCTTTGCTCTTGATCAATCCTTGCACCAGCCATTGATGCACCAAAATCCAAGCAGCCGTTGCACTAAAGGACAAATCGCTGCACTAGTGATCAAATTATCCCACGGAATCGATTGAGTTACTGCACTAGTTCGCTCGAGGAAGCTAGTAGGTTCGAGGTCTATTTTTGCTGCGAAACAAGGTCAAAAGCAAGAAGGGACTGTTTTAAGGTGAAGTTCCAGCTTAGACACGCGCAAGATTTTGAGAGCAAAGCAAGGTAATTTCGCTACATTTTTTTTGGGGTTGAATCTACATTGATAAACATGCTGTTTTACTGCTGTATCTCTGTTGTTTCTGCACTGTTCACATGTTTTTTTTTTAATCCAAACCAAGCTGTTTTCGAGTTATTCATGCTACTAACACATGCAGAATTTTTGGCAAGCTTAAAGGTGAGATTTTGGACTATTGTTGTCGCCGTTTTGCATGAATTAGTCGCTGTTTGTTTTCCGTTCTTTGACATGAACACTGAAAATTTTGGGAAAAATTCAAGGAGCAAGTTTTGCATATCAAAACCCTAATTTTTATCATGGATTTTGAAAATCAGGTTTAATTGGATTCATTGGATATATTTTCAGAATTAAAAAAAAAATCTAAATCTAAATTAGGGAATTTTATTCCCTAATAGGCAACATCTATGTTAAGTTGGATAAACTTATCCGTCGCCTTTCGAATACGACTCTCCAATTTAGTAAAGATGGGAATTTAGTTAATATGATCTATCGCCGTTTAGATCCGATTCGCTATCTTCAAAAAGCCGAATTTAGATTTATAAATATCCTTTTTTCGAAAAAAATTGCAAAAAGGATAGGGTTTTGATTTGATGTGGATCGCTATCTTGGATTATTTGATTGGGTTGATATTATGTACCTAATTGATATCCGGTTTGATTTAAATTTCCTGATAAACTTAAAAAAAATCCTAAAAAATTTAGTGAGATATGGTTTCTTAGAAACCATGTTTGATTAAATCTTTAGGAAGATGAGGTTTCTTTAAAACTTTGTCTCATTGAGTTTATCTTGAAGATTTAAATCAAGAGAATCGAATCTAGGATATTTCTAATTTGATCGAAAATTGCATCTAAAAGAGGATAAAAAATATCAACAAAAAAAAAAAATCGGCAAATCCTTACGTATGGTTCGAATTATCATGTCTACATATCTTGCATATTCATTACATATTTTCGAGTATCACATTTTGCATTCCGAATTTTCAAAATGCCATGCATATCTCATCTTATTCACAAAAGAATACAAAAAAATATTTTTTTTTTGTTGCATATCTCGTATTCTTCCATGCGTATCTTTTGCATATTTTGTACTATCTTATATTCGCTCGTCATATTATACCATGTCACATGTCATCATAATATAGCATATCCACGTTTGCATATTTCTTAAGCATGTCATCTTCATATATCATGTTTTCGCACATGGCATATTTGTTTGCTATATAGCATAATTCAGTTTCACGTGTCGCTACGTCATATCCTTTTTGCAATTGTGCCCTCATTGCACGTCATGTAGAAATCATGTTTTAGGATCATGCATCATAGGATAGTCAATTTAGATTACATGTTTAGGTTAATTAAATTTCAATTTGCATGTTCGGCATAATTTCTACACGTTATGTGATGGTCGCACGTTTAGGCAATTCATTGCATATTTTAACTACGTTATATGGTTCTTTGCATGCATTTTATTATATCACTGTCCATTGTATATTATGCTACTTGTCATGTCATGATTTGCGCCTATAGTTGTTTGTATATCATATCTTGCTATGTCACGTATTTGTACGTCACACTTTTGCATTGCATTTTCGCATGAGTATATCATTACGTCATTTCGGCAAAATCCTTGCGTCCCATGTTATTGCACTCATTCATATTGTCCATGCATCTAAAATAAGCGAACCTCAAAAAGAACTCCATCTCCTAAATTTTGAAGTGAAATCAATCAAGTTGCCAAACTTTAGGATTTTCATAGAATTAAGGTACCGAAAGGGCATTAGCTTTAATTAGTTAATGTAATCAAGTCCCCGAATCCACAATCTCCGCTTCGTAGAAATAAGAATAGTCCTCCCGCTATTTTTATTTAGGTTTCTAACCAACCTACCCAAAATGGTTAGTGGCGACTCCGAATTTAAAATCATCTGAATTAACCAAAGTTGCGAGTTGGTAGGGCTTGGGAGAGCCCGTATCGGGTTAGTCATTAAATTAGCCCGATAATCCATTAGCCTAAAAATCTAATTTTTAGGTCGCGACAACTACCGGACAGAGAAATTGCAACTACAATAAAAAAGGGGCGGTCTACTATGGCACAAGACGAATAACATTGGCATCATATTACAATTGACCAGCAAAGGAGGGACAATAATGAAGGATTCCATAGCATGGGCTTATAAGAAACTAGCTGGAAAAATCTATGAAGATCGAATTGGATCTGAAAATTGATGTTTTGCTAACAATCACAAATTTCACTTCGGACGCCATACTCATATTGAAAAGTATGATCAATGATTATTCTATCAAACACCATCTACTTCAAATATATCTCTTGAAACATTTTTGAAATACAAAAGTGAGGTATTTTCCATGAATTATTGAATTAGGCAGGATTCCTTTGCATATAAAATAACAAACAGCAAATTAATCTTCATAAATTGCATTTCATTGTAATTGCGATCTACTTATGCAAATTAATATGCGGGAGAGATTAAAAAAGAAAGATGTAGGATCAATGGACTAGTTCGTGCATCTTTCGACTTCGATATTCAAGAAATAGAGACTTTACAAATAAAACCTAAAGGATTGAACAAATAAATAAATAAATAAATAAATAAATAAATAAATAAAATAAATAAATAAAGAGAGAGGGACAACAATGAAAAAATAAGTGCATAAAACTGAAGTAGGCCAGAGAATAGAGGTACTATAATTATCAGAATCACGAAGATGAATGATCATATTTTCTCTCTTTCTAGATTTGGCATTTGTTGACTAATTTTTCTCGTCGATGTTGTTATAGCTTGTTTATGTTTCTTGTCAAAGTCTAACCTATGACTGTGGAATGTTGAAATGAGCTCCTTAGCTATTTAAGATATAAATCGTACAATAATCATGGGTTTATTTATTGAGGCTATCTTCGCTTCTGCATTTGTGATTTATTTTATAGTGAACCATGACAGATTCTTATTATATCCATTTGTTCATTTTCAAGTTCATTTACATTGACAAACCGTTCATACCAAACAATAGACGTGATAGGATGTGAACATATCTAGCTTTATGATTATGATTAACAAACTAATTGAGGGATATAGTAAAATCCCTAGATTTCTTATCTTATCATATTCAGTCTTATATGCATGTTCATTTCACTATCTTCACCTTCCAGCCACAATATGATGCTCTTATCATATTGCACAACACAAACTAAACGTTACAGATCTAGGTGACATGCAGTGTAGAAGAAATCATGCATTGAATTAATAAAGTGATACACCAAATTTGATCTAATGTATCAATAGAACAAGTGCAAAATATTGAGATGAAAAGCATTTTAGTCTACCCAAGTTGGATTTTTCCATGCATCAATTTCTAATGAAAACCAATTTAAGAAATTCAAGATGTCGAATCAAACTACAGGACAGAGAAATTGCAACTATAACAAAAAAAGAGGGGTCTATTATGGTACAACACGAATAACATTGGTACAATATTAAAATTGACCAGCGAAAGAGGGACAATAATGGAGGATTCCATAGCATGGGCTTATAAGAAACTAGCTGGAAAAATCTATGCAGATCAAATTACATCTGAAAATTGATGTTTTGCTACCAATCACAAATTTCACTTCGGACTCAGTACTCATATTGAAAAATATGATCAATGATTATTCTATCAAACACCATCTACTTCAAATATATCTCTTGAAACATTTTTGAAATACGAAAGTGAAGTATTTTCCATGAATTAGTGAATTAGGCAGGATTCCTTTGCATATAAAATAACAAATAGCAAATTAATCTTCATAAATTGCATTTCATTGTAATTGTGATCTATTTATACAAATTGATATGCGGGAGAGATTAAAAAAAAAGGATGTCGGATGAATGGACTAGTTCGTACATCTTTCAACTTCGATATTCAAGAAATAGAGACTTTACAAATAAAACCTTAAGGATTGGCAACCCATTCCTGTTGCTTTATATGTGTATGGTTACGGTTATCTACCTTCCCAATGTGCAGCGATAGACCGTTAGCTAGTGTGGCCAATAGATGTTGTAATGCGCTTGATATCTCTTACGAACTTCTGAATTGGTAGATTTCCGTTTAACGCGATATTTCACAATTGATCTATTATTTCAGATATTAGGAAAGCAGTAATGCCTAAAGTTGGTCGCTAGACTACTGCTTGTGGGAAAGAAAGAAGGCATTCTCATCTACAATGTCATTAATATCAGAACAGTGATCAAAAGATGATCTAAAGCACAAAATGTAGCCTGCAAAGCAATATACAACCCCGAGCACATCATCTATCAACCAGTAAAAGAAAGCAAGAAATGCAAATACCTGCTAAAATCTTTTTGTGCTTGAGAATAGACCAAAGAATGACTGAAAAGGGACTTCATTTCTTACTCGGATCAGAAGGCCCGAGTTCCGGAAATTGCAATTGCTGTAGTTTCTTTCGCATGATTAATAATAGAAATTTATGAGTGATGAAGGCATGGTTCATGAGATTACCAGCATAAAAGCACAAATCTTGTAGTCTACTAGAGTAGTAGGCATAGTTTATGTTGGCCAGGCTTGGTTGGACGATCTAAATGAACTTCTCGCTTACAGACACGACATTCTAAAAAAATCCAACTAAGATGAATAGGAGGTGAAGTACATAGAAAAGGAAGTGCAGGCTCTGATCATGGACATCATCAGCAGAGAGAGTGAGAGAAAGCAATGAGGGCAGGGGAAGAGGCTTGGGATGATCGAATGAGGCTATTGATTGAATGAAAGAAAATGTTGGGATGAGCATTTTATTTACCACATGACACATGATATTCATTCTACTCTTAGTAATCCTTCCAAACTCTCTGGTTAAACAACGTCATTCACATGAATTCGACAGTGAATTGACAGAAGCATTTTCTTCGAACACGTGATTTGAAGGTGCATATTATCTTATTTTATATTAGTATTCTGGGCATCATAACCATAATGCTCCTGCACACCATCTCTTGATCAGGTCACAAAGATCTATGGTCTTGAATGAGAGGGTCCTGAGAACCGGTGATCACAAGGTAAGAAACAAAACTCGGAAAGGCTGAGTTATCCGATGTCGTAAAGCTCTTAATGCCAATTCTCGTGGCCATTATTCAAATTTTCGAAAGTTCAAGCGTGGCCACGTAAAACCAACTCCCCTAAAGATGCCGTGCTACTACGGTGATCCACAATCGAATTGTCTCCATCTTAAGCATGCTCCTTTCAAATATCCTCACCCTCCCGCCACCATAGTAGCCATAGTATGGTGTTTAGGTCATCTTGCACAGGAGAAGACAAAAACTTGCACTGAAATAAGGAAATGCTAACCCAATAAGTGTAAAACATAGACATCAAAAGCATTTTGGCCTGAAATTTCTAAGCAAAATTGCAATTTTTATGCATCAATTCCTAATCAATACCCAATCCAATATCCAATCAAAAAACAGGACAAAGGAGTTGCAATAATGCAGAAACAAAAAAAAAAGTTCTTTAATGGTATTGACACCAAAAAATAACCAGCACAAAATACCGAATGAATGACAGGATCACTGTGTCTCTAGATTCGGTAAGATGAAAGTAAGATACCGAATGGATGGCAAGGCCACTGTATCCCGCGATTCGGTAAGTTGAGGGCAAGGGCTGCTGGATCCCAAGATTTGGTAAGTTAACAGCAAAGTACTGAACGAATAGCAGGGCTACTGAAACCCGAAATTTGTTAAGTTAAGAGTAACGGAAAAATATATCGATAGAACCATAAAGAAAGTCAATAATCGGGAAGTGTAGCAATATAATTGAACATGAATGTGCTGACTTAGCCATGTTAGCAAAGGAGTTACAAGTAGAGAGTGGAAATAATGGGCATGAGCAGATCATGGAGAAGTTATCAAAAGAGATTTGAACTGATTGTGGAGGTTATAAATTGAAAAGAAGTCATTTGAATTTTGGCGGACAAGCTGTAAGGATCATGGGTCAAAGGGAAGCTATTAGAAACACCAAAATTCAAGATTTGAAAGCCTTAGAATAACAAACTAAGCGGTTACAAAGTGCAAGGGATGATAAATATGCAGTGAGGATGAAGGAGAAGGATTGGCTCAACTGATCAACAAAAACACTTATCTCCATTGCAATTTAACTTTCCTCGTACTATACATTTTTTGTACCTTTACATTTCCAGTAATCATGTTTACTTCCTTGCAATCTACTCCCTTCCTTAGGAGTATTGTAAGTTGTAGAAACTTGACACTCAGTCACTCAATCCACAATCCGTATTCAATCCGTTTACATTCAATCTTTCCATACACATTCATCCATCCAAACACCTTTCGCCTAAATTCTCCTCCACACTTGAGCCGCAGGACCCCTCTTAATAAAAATCGAAGAACGAATTTCGGTGAAAGATATTCCCGTCATAAAACGAGTGAACATCTTTTTGGCACGCCTGATGGGACCATCTGTGGTGAGTTTTGGAGAAAATGGTGGGAACCAGAAACCAGCCTGAGAGAGTGCAGATTGACAATGTTGTGCATGGTCAGAACATTCTACAGCCAATCTGGTTGTAGAAATACCTCCTCAAAATGTTGACATTCCACGGCAATTAATCGAAGAATAAACTCACATTTTGGCACCCGATGCTATATTGGTGGCCACGATAAAGAGGATATTTGAAGAGCAACAGAATGAACTAACCAATTACATGGTGAGACATGTAACCGATGTGATAAAGCCTATGGAGGTTAACGCAATAAACAACATAATATCATGAACAGCAAAATGGTTTCGCATCTCTTATTTACCGATGCCCTGTACTTGTGACTGTTTCATCGTACGTGCTCTAATTCTTTCTGTTGATGTAAGATCCTACGAGCAAGCGACATGCTCATAGGCAAACTAGTTCTTAAGGCTTATGTAATAGCATAGAGATGCTGATCCATTTCACTATCCTTTCTTCCTAATGGCGTGAAAAAGTGCTTCCTAAACAAGGTATAGAATTCTACATGCTCGTGCTTTCACTCCACCAATGGTGCATTCCCATCTACTTTCTAAGCTCGACTGTTCTCTTACAGAGCGCGATTGGATTGTATCTACATGAGGAAAATCTAGCAAAGGACGACAAGCGAGTCGATAACCTAGTCAAAGCAATAGCAGTGCAGATGAGAACATCCAAATATTGCCAATAACGTGGCCACAATCCATGCTCTCGCCATAAAATAATGCGGCGATGACGGGAACAAGCGGTATTATTGACATACTGATGAAATTGGAGAAACAAGGACGATACCAAAAAATCTAGCCCCCACAACTCCGGCAAAAGAGACCTGCTAATCTAGAGCTAACCCAACTAAAGTCACCATGTACATCCACCTCCCTTTCTTCATCTTTCCATGTCCAACTTCAGGACACTTCGCTCGCCACTAGCGAACAATCCCGCAATGCAAAAGCAAGTAAGGAGAAGAGATGTGAACACCTACATATGTAATACCATAGAGAATGTGTGACAATCCTAACCCGAAATGTACGGAGTACGGGCTAGTGCAACGCCTTAGCAAGACGCAGGGGAGGCTAAGCACATGTCTTCCGTCCCACATTACCTAAGAGGAGTCTTGAATTTGTTGATAAGGCTTGGGGTTCTTTACTCTATATAACGCATTTTAAAACCGTGAGCACTTCGGCCCAAAGTGGACAATATTACACAGAAATAGCCCCCAAGGTCCTTTCAAAATGTGTCGCACATCATCATCCTGTGGAATGAAAGCTGCATCATAGGAAGCAACAGCACATAGTCCCCCGATGCGAGCACCGAAGATGAAACCAGCTACTTGCTTTCCTTTGAGACATCCTTGGATTCTATTGAGTCGAAGTGGAGAGCAATTAGGGAAGCTGATATAGTGAGAAGGGTGACTGAGTGGAGTATCAAGTTGAAAGCTTCTGGTCCTTAACGAAGAAAGAAGAAAAATCATTGGACGCCAACCGTGTGGCGCAGACATGAGAATAGGTGGAGAGAGTATGCAGTAGACGACGGGGAAGGCAACGGTTTGGACAAGCACTGCCATCCATTTTCTTTTTCCACCGTCGTCTAAGCTGACAGTACCCACAATGGCAGCTGCCAATTGACCGAGAAGAAGGAGAGCATTATTGAGTGCAAAAAGGAACCCCCGTTTTTAGCGACAGGAAAAGTACACTTTCGGTATCAAAAGTCATATGCAGAGATCACTTTGGTGCCAAAAGTTTTAATCGGATCACTTCGAGGCCAAGTTAGAGACAAAAGGATTACTTTTGCGAAATTATTCAGCGAACAATTCTTAACTGAATATTTATGCAAGATTGTATGAAATTTAATGAGACGCGTCATTTTAAATAATTTATGTATGGTTCAATGCATATGCTAAACTCATGTTCCCGTTTTAAGTCCGTGAATAGTTTTTTATGGGCGGCGCTATTTTCAATCCATAAATGACTAAATCCACCCCTTTTTACACTAAAAGACAAAATTGCCCTTAATTTTTCAATTACAACCTAAAGTTATGGCCGCACTCCTCCTTTTTGTGGCGCTATTTCCACTCCCAAAATGGCTCATCCATCCCCCAAAAATTTAAAAGGATAAAATTGCCCAATAGTGGGCCCCACTAGCCCCATCCTAACTTGAGTTCTTCTTCCACATGACGTCTCACTATCTTCAGCTCCACCACTCTTTTCTCTACTCAATTCACCCTCATACCGCCTCTTTTTGTTAATCTATGCTAGCCTCGACGCCCTTCCACCGTCACATTGCTCTCAACCATTAACTCTCGTCGGTAATACCTCTAGTAATCCATCCACACTTCTCCCCAGAAATGTCACCGACTTAATCTTTTCTAGTGAGTGCTTCAGTCTCGCTCGAAATCCCTTCTCCATCCTCGTCGTAAGAGTCAGCCATCACCCGAGACGATGCCACGTTGCCCGCAGCGGATCTGTTGAAATTATATCTCGAATTTGAGCCCGAAACAAAAATCTAAATACTTCGAATTCGATATTTCTTATTTTGCTTGATATCTACTTTGGTACTCCAAATTGTGATCGAGGAAAGTTCACGAAAATTGAAGTTTCTTGTGAATGTCTTGAAATTGAGGAAAGCATATTACAAATTGGAGTGGGTGCAAATAAGCAAAATAAAGAATGGAAATATACAGACATCATTCGTGTTTTCATGCATTGGATATGTGAGCTAAATTTGGAAAGTAAATTGTGGACTTTCCAATTGGACCATATTTAGTCAATGATTAAAATAGAAAGATTCGTGAATTTGTCCTTTAGAATTGGTGCTTCCATGAGCGATTTTGCACGTAATCCAAGGGAAAGTCCTCTTTGCGGAATTACTTCAATAATTTTGTGTTTTAGTAGAGAAATTTTTGTGGTAAGAATTTGCTTATAATTCCTTCGTCCGATTGAGAGCTTATTTTATGAGGAATTAGGGCTAAACACGGTGTGTGTTATTGAATGTAATTGGGACTAGAAAATATTGAGAGTTCTTGGATGACTCGAATGTGATTTGTAATCTCCGATTTGGATCAATTGATCTATAACGGAATTCGTTGCTACTTTTCCTATGACCGTAGGTCTCCAAGACTGAACCACGTACATCCGATGTCCAATTTATTTTTCGATTCTATCTATTTTATTGTTTGATTGCTTGTTTTAGCACAACAATTAGTATTAAAGCCAGCTTTTACTTGAGTTAAAGCGAATTGATGGCTATAGAATAAGGCAAAGTGAAAATCGACAGATTTGATGGGAAGGATTTTGATTTCTGAAAGATGTAGATTGAAGATTATCTATATCAGATGAGTTTGCACTTGCCCCCGTATAGGGAGAAGCTAAAAACAACGAAACAATTTGATTGGGAATTGATGGATAGAAGAGCGATTGGTATTATTCAGCTAACGTTGGCTTGTAACGTTGCATTTAATATCATGAAGGAGAAGACTACCGCGGATTTAATGAATGCCCTATTGGACATGTATGAGAAGCCCTCTGCGATCACCAAGGTCTATTTGATGCAATGCCTATTAATTTGAAGATGAGAAAAGGTGCATCGGTTGCTAATCATATCAATGAATTCAATGTGATTATTAGTCAATTGAGTTCAGATTTTGACTTTAAAGATGAGGTATGTGCTTTGATTATATTATCCTCATTGCCTAATAGTTGAAATACTATTGTTACTGCTGTTAGCAACTCCTCTAGATCAACAAGTTTAACTTTTGATGGGATTCAATATTTGATTCCGAGTAATGACATCCATAGAAGAAAATCTGTGAATTTGTATCTACTACTTTAGTAGGTGAAAATAGAGGAAGAATTGATCCTCGTGTTAGCATAAGTAGTGTGAACTTGAATAGATTAAGTTAGTCTAGGGCTTGTGGTATTTTTTGTTGAAACTGGAGCAAGAGAGGGCATCTTAAAAGGAACTATTTTAAGCTGAAAAATGAGAAGAATAAGGGAACTAGAGTTGAATCTGCAAATGATATTGCAGCTATAGCTAACGGTAATTCGAATAATGCTAATTTAGTCTTGTTTGTCACTGATGATTCGTCATTTGGGGGATGGACTATGGATTCTGGTTGTTCCTTTCATACTACATTAAACAGGAACTTGTTTATTACTTACCAGTGCATGAATAGTCATAAAGTACAATTGACGAACAATCAATGTTAGAATTAGAATGCATTATGGTATTGTGACGACATCAACTACGATTAGGCATGTTCTAGAGTTGAAGAAAAATCTAATTTCCTTGAGTACCCTAGATTTAGCTGGGTGTCGATATTCTTCACAATGCGGAGTTCCAAAAATTGCTCGAGATACTTTGGTGATAATGAAAGAATAAAGCACAATGGCTTGTATAAGCTATAAGGTGAGACGATAATGAATTTCACTGCGAAAACGTTGGACGCATCTATTCGAGTGTCTAAATTTTGGCATATGCTTTTAGGGCACATTAGTGAGAGAAACCTGAAGGTTCTAAGTGAAAGAAATTTATTATGTAGTTATATTGCTCGCGAACTAAAAGCATGCGGGTGTTGTCACTTACATCAATGGTAGAAAGAGCAATTTAGTGTGATTGTCAAAGAAACCGCGGAAATTATAGAATTAATTCACTTGGAGTTCACAGGTTGTCGCAGTTTGCTTCAAGGAAGAGTGCTAGATTTTTCCTAATAGTTCTTAAAGACTGCTCGACGAAAACCTAGGTGTTTGTGCTTAGGTACAAGTTTGATGCTATTGTCGGGATCAAGCAATTATGAGCTTTGATTGAAAAGAAGGCTAGTAAAACAATCAAGCATGTGCGGATTGACAAAAGCATGGAGTTTTTCTTGGAGTTGTTAAACGAATTCTGCATGGAAGAAGGCATAGTAAGATACCGCACTAGTGCTAATGAACCACAACATGTTGCAGAGTTGATGAGCAGAACATTCCTAGAGACAGCACATAAAATGCTCTCTGGTACCGGTATGGCCAAGAGATCGCTGGCGGATGCGCTTAGCTAGCTATCTAATGAATAGATCTCCATCGACTGCGATTGGATGTCGAACTCCCGATGAAGTGTGGTCGGGTAATATTGTTGATTATTCTGTTCTTAGAATATTTGGTTGCCAATATTATGTTCGAGTTAGTAATTGCAAACTTGATAAAAAAACAAGAAAATGTATACTCCTAGATTATGCACAAGGTGAGCGGGGTTGTCGGTTGTGGTGCCCGAAATTAAATTTACATGTTATCATAAGAGAAGTTACATTTGACGAGTCTTCAAAACTTCTAGTTAGGAGTGACCATAGTAGTGGTTATACGGATCCGAATGGTATTAAGCTTGAGGTGGAGTTGCAATCAGAAACTCTTGATGTAGTGGTTACTAGCGAAGTAATCGACACAGATAATGCTTGTAGCGAGATGAGCCTATAGAGCCAATGATTGATGTAACTGCTGATATTGACAAGGTACGTATTCAATCTCCTAACAGATATGGATGCAATGGTGGTTTTGCTTTATATGTGGTTGAGGAGGTCATGTCCGAAAGTCCTTGTGGAGCAGTTAAAGGCGCATGTATAGTTGGTGTTCTGATGAGGTCCACAGTTATAGTGAAGTTCAAGCGCCGCTTGGACTTGGAAGCATCTGTGGTAGTTGAGCCTAATGGGGCCATGGGAGAGTAGTAGCGAAGCTTGGATTTATCAGCGAAGCGATTGTGACTTGGCTCAAACATCAAACCAAGGTGAAGATTGTTGAAATTAAGTCTCGAATTTGAGTCCAAAGAGAATATTTGAATATTCTGAATTCGATATTTCTTATTTTGCTTGATATCTACTTTGGTACTCTAGATTGTGACCAAGGAAAGTTCACAAAAGTTGAAGTTTTTTGTGAATGTCTTGAAATTGAGGAAAGCATATTAGAAATTGGAGTGGGTGTAAATGAGCAAAAGAAAGAAAGGAAATATGCAAACATCACCTGTATTACCATGCATTGGATATATGGGCTAAATTTGGAAAGTAAATTGTGGACTTTTCAATTGGACCAAAATCTGAATATTCCAAATTCGATATTTCTTATTTTGCTTGATATCTACTTTGGTACTCTAGATTGTGACCAAGGAAAGTTCACGAAAGTTGAAGTTTTTTGTGAATGTCTTGAAATTGAGGAAAGCATATTACAAATTGGAGTGGGTGTAAGTGAGCAAAAGAAAGACAGGAAATATATGGACATCACCTGTGTTATCATGTGTTGGATATGTAGTCTAAATTTGGAAAGTAAATTGCGGACTTTCCAATTAGACCATATTTAGTCAAACATTGATCTTATTTATATATATATATATATATATATATATGTGTGTGTGTGTGTGTGTGTGTGTGTGTGTCCTGCAAGTGGATGATTAAAATAGAGGGATTTGTTCAATTTATGACTTTGGGATTGGTGCTTCCGTGAGCATTTTGCTCGTAATCCAAGGCAGAGTCCTCTTGGTTGAATTAGTTCAATAATTTTGTGTTCTAGTCAATAAATTCTTGTGGTAAGAATCTGCGTATAATTCCTTCGTGGGATTGAGAGATTATTTCGTGAGGAACTATAGGCTAAACATTGTGCATGTTATTGAATGTAATTGGGGCTGAAAAATACTGAGAGTGAGTTATTCGAGTGTGGTTTGTAATCTCCGAATTGTATTGCTAGATCTATAGTGAAACTCGTTGCTGCTCTCCCCGTGTACGTAGGTCTCTACGACCGAATCACGTACATCTGGTGTCCAATTTATTTTCTTGCTATCTATTTTTATTGTACGATTGCTTGTTTCCGTGCAACAGGATCGACGGTGGGAACTTTGCATTGTCGCTGTATCTTGGAGATACCCATGTACAGGGGCTTCACCAAATTCAAGTACTTATGCAACCCATCCTACAAAAGCCCCTTCAAACAAGAATCATCGAATGAGAGGCTCTCAGCAATTTTACCACATGAAAGACTCGGGGTTTACTTCTTCTTCTTGTGCTTCTTCGAAGCATCGTTGAAGGAACTGGTTGGACTTTTCTGAATTTAATGGTTGCTGTGCGTGTGTTGTTTTCTTGCTCTGCTTGCTCTGCTTTTACCATCACAAGTACCACGTGATTAGACTTGGACCTCCTGAACTCAAGACTAGAAGTCTTAGCAAATGACTGATGAGATCAGAGACTGAGCCTACAAAGTGAATTTTTTTTTTTTTTTTTGTTCCAGCTATAAAGTGGATTTCATGGGAAGGATCTTTTTCTTGGAGAAGAGAATGATGGGAGATTGAGACAAAGACACGTCAGAAGAAAGAAGGAGATGAAGAAGTCAAGGGTGGAGGCCAGTGGGACCCACCATTTAGGTAATTCGGTTCTTTTAATTCTCTAGAGAGTGGATGAGCCATTTTGGGATTGGAAATATCACGTCCCTCCTTTTTTCTATGTTTTCTTTTTCTGTATAGAATAACTACCTTAATTAAGCATTTTATATGTTTTGCTTCTTAGCATATTAAAGAAATTTGCATTTCAGATGTTCCTATAACATTTTACATGCTTCATGTAAAATTATCTCCTTAATAGTAAACAAAAAAGATATTCTTTGGTATAGTACAAAATCGAAAAGTATCTTCTTCGTCATACTTCTCTATTTTTTGTCCCTCTTATCTCAAAAGCTCACTTTGTTGGTGAAATTTTTATTAATTTCAATAGTTTAAAATATATGTTAAATCTCTTTATCTACTATATAAAAAAATTATTTTTTTCTCACTATATTGGCAAGATACTTTTATTCAAAGTATGTGAGATGTTAGAAGAATATCTAGAAATACACTAAAAATATTATGCACGATGAAACATTTTGATTTTTTTTTGCGTAAATAGTTCATAGAGGATATTCAATTTTGTTTTTTCAAAATGATCTTACTTTATGCAATGTCATGACTTAATTAAATTTCATCTACTTAATAATATATACATAAATTTGGTCGACAATGTAAAAAAGAACTAGATTTCTTGGAAATTTCTCTTTTCGACGAAATAAATTTTTATGGAAGCAATATCTTACATAAAAAATATTACCTTTAATATACAAGAAAAATCTTGAATAAACAAAAATGGAACATATGAATTATGGTAGGTATATCCTACATAGATATAAGAAAAATAATAAAAAGGAAAGTAATTAAATTTTAATTTAATGATAGAGAGCAATTTTGTCTTTTTTATAAAACTTGAGTGGATTTAATCATATAGGGAAATAGCTGTAGCCCTTTTTCATTTGCTCTTTATCGGGTATCCTTCTCTTTTTACTTTCATTTTTTTATCCATCTTGGGTAGCCTTCGAGAAGTTTCTAGGCCAACACATACGGCTGTGGATGGGCTGTGGCTATATAAACACGACACCTTGCCCAACATTATCAACCTATCAACATACAGACAAATAGATTCACGCACAGAAGGAAGAAAAGATGGAGGTATCAACACAGTCAATTGCGCTAGTGGCGGTTCTGGCCGTCCTTGTGACATGGGCGTGGAGGGTGGTGAATTGGGTGTGGCTGAGGCCAAAGAGGCTAGAGAGGCTCCTGAGGCAGCAAGGCCTCTCCGGTGAACCCTATGCGTTCCTGTTTGGAGACCTCAATGAGAACGAGCGTATGCTCACAGAAGCCACGTCCAAGCCCATCGCTATCTCCGATGACATCAAGCCTCGCCTCCTGCCGTTCTTGCATCGATCCTTCCAAATCCATGGTATACGCGTCTTCACTGCATGTCTATGCATAGCACTTCTTTGTCTTCTTCTCCATTAAAGCTCATTTTTTTGGGTCGATGCTGTCTTTGACGAGTTTCAAAACATTTGAACTTACTTTTGACTTTTGATGTACGTCGGTGGATGATCGATATGTATAGATGCTCGACCATGTAACTGACTTGACGTATATCGACGTCAGCCGATCACCCTAGAATTTCAAAGTGATCCTGATTGCAGATTCATGGATGTCAACCAAGTCGGTAACACGTATTGAGGGATTAAAGTTATTGTCTTAGGGCAGAGACTAGTCCCTATCCAAACCAAAGCCCATACACAGTTAATGTACGTAGAAGCGCAATATGCCAAGTTACTCACAAACCACAATTGAGTGAGACCAAAAATCATGGGGATGATAATGAGGAACGAGTTCTTGGATGGATTTCTCCCACCCGATCTAGTCTTCATGGTTTGAGTTTTTCTGATGTCCCGCCACCATTCATGGCTTGTGTATTTTGTGTCTCAAAGCCTCTCTGCCCTTTTTAACCCTTTTGCACCCCCACTGGCAATTCAATGACATGGGCATTGAATCCATCAATCACTGAAACACGTTCAAAATGATTGGAATGATGCTCACTGCTCCTAAAAAAAAATGAAATGCTTTCTGACAATACTGTGAGGGGACGGTATAATCTAAAATATAGATCCACACATCATCACCGTATATTTTGCATAAAGCACTCATTGATTGAGAGATCTGTGTGGTTAGAAATAACTGACAAGATCGACAATCAAGCTAGTTATTCCCTAAAGAAAAACAACTACCATTGAAGTTGCATTTGAATAAGAAAATGCCAGCTGATGGGGCTCGAAGCAAGAACAAACCATGAAATTCTTGGTAAGAAAACATATAAGATCCTTGATTTTACCAAATCCCAACGTTTGGAGTCTAGACAACTAGCATAGGTACAATGTTCTATTTTGGTGTAGAAAAAGCTGCTTGGTAATCATCATAACCATCTTTTCCCCTCCTAATATGAATTAAATCTCCCAATTGCATGCGCTCCTGGAGAGTAGCTAAGAACATAACTGAAAATAGTTCTTTTGGCAATGTGCCTCTTATTTTGCTGGATGCATTGCAGGCAAAGACTCATTCATGTGGATGGGCCAAACACCGAGAGTGAACATAACAAACCCTGAACAGCTGAAGGAGATCTTCTCCAAGATATACGACTATATCAAGCCAGCCTCCACTCCCCTAATTAAGCTGCTCGTCGATGGACTCGCGACCCACGAGGGCGAGAAATGGGCTCGGCATCGGAAGATTATCAATCCAGCATTCCACATGGAGAAGTTGAAGGTACCTAAAACTATACGATGCTCAAATAAATGGAACCACTCACATTGCTGCCTCAGGAATTTTCTTTTCACTCCTCACTTGCATTGGCCGGTTGTTCTTGCAGCTTATGTTGCCTGCTTTTTATTCAAGTTGTACTGAAATGATAGACGGATGGGATGAGTTGGTATCGGATGAGAGATCATGTGAGGTCGATGTGTGGATCGACCTTCAAAATTTGACCCGTGACGTGATCTCTCGGACAGCATTTGGTAGTAGCTTTGAAGAAGGCAAAAGGATCTTTGAACTTCAGCGGGAACAAACCATGTTCACAAGTAAAGCCCTTCGATCGCTCTACATCCCCGACTGGAGGTAAATCTCTCATCATCTATAAACTAACTGAATGTAAATGAGCTTCTGGCTTAAAACCATGACATTACAAGAAATACAACTATTTGATCTAATATTCCGCGGGTTTGTGCCAACTAAGATGAATAGGAGGATGAAGAGCATAGATAAAGAAGTGCAGGCTCTACTCACCGACATCGTCCGTAGAAGAGAGAAAGCAATAAGGGCAGGGGAAGCTGCTGGTACTGATCTGTTGGGGCTATTGCTAGAGTCAAACATGAAGGATAACATCGGGATGAGCCTTCGCGATGTAATTGAGGAGTGCAAGCTTTTCTACTTCGCCGGACAAGAGACCACTTCGGTTTTACTAGTATGGACCATGGTCTTGTTGAGTGTGCACCCAGATTGGCAAGCGCGAGCCAGGGAAGAGATCCTCCAAACCTTTGGAAGGAGAAAACCTGACTTTGACGGGTTAAGCCACCTCAAGATTGTAAGTTCAATGCTCTCTTCCTCTTTTGTTCAGAGTTGGCACTCATAATTACAATATTATCCATTCTCTTCGTGGAAATTGATGTTAGATGAGAGGATCGTCCCTTGATCTCATTGTAGTAATCTTTCTAGGGGGCAAAAGACACCTCAAGTGTCGATAATTGTGTACGGCACTCACTTTGGTATCAATATTTTTTTTTTATCACTTAAGTGCCACATGGCAGAAAAATGATCATTTCAGTGCCAACGGCAAGAAATTCCGGTGACCTCACCAGAGTTTGCACTTAAATAATTATTTTTCAAAAAAATTGGCATTTAAGTGATCAAAAAACAATCACTTTAGTGCTAAATTGGAGAAAAAAATGATCACTTTAGTGCCAACGGAGAAAAATTCCGGCGACTTCACCCGAGTTGGCACTTATATAATCATTTTTCAAAAAAATTAGCACTTAAGTGATCCGAAAAAAAAATATTGACACCAAAGTGAGCACCGTACACAAATATTAGCACTAAAGGTGTCCTCCTGCCCTTTCTAGGGCATCATAATCATGAAAATGCTTTTACATACACTTCTCTACCATATGACAACTTCTATGGATTTGTTGTGATCAGGTGACGATGATCTTGAATGAGGTGCTGAGGCTATACCCACCCGCGACCTTACTAGAACGGAAGGTTCAGAAGGAAATAAAACTAGGGAAGCTGACCATACCCCCGGGAGTCCGTCTCTCAATGCCGATTCTCTTTATACACCATGATAAAGAATTGTGGGGCGAGGATGCCGAGGAGTTCAAGCCCGAGAGGTTCGCCGAGGGAGTGTCCAAGGCCACCAAGAACCAAGTATCTTTTTTCCCATTCGGATGGGGCCCTCGTATATGCATCGGCATGAACTTCTCAATGATAGAGGCAAAGATGGCACTCGCCATGATACTTCAGCAATTCACGTTTGAGCTCTCTCCATCTTATGCGCATGCCCCTTGGGAATTCATCACCCTCCAGCCACAATATGGTGCTCAGGTCATCTTGCACAAGGCAAACTAGAAAGTTACATGTCATGGTGACATATGGTGTAGACAAAAAACGTGCATTTGAAATAAGGAAACAGTATACATTTTTCCAAGTTAATGCATTGTTGTCTTCCCTCCCTAATATAATAACCTAGGATCATTAGTGATTGATTGTGATGGAATCTTGCACAGAAGATCGTGATTTGATATATCCATAGACATTATAGAGATGGAAACAAGTTTGGCTTACTCAAGCTGAATTTTTTAGGTGTCAATTTTTAATCAAAAACCAGTCCCGGAAATTCTAGATCTCTAATGAAAAACGGGACAAGGGTATTGCAACTATTAAAAAGGGTCTTTTATGGTACAAAACGGATAACAATTCCATTAGTTTCAAATTGGCAGCAAAAGAGGGGGCAACAATGGAGGAATCCGGAGTATGAGCTTAAAATTTCACAGCACAACGATGAACAAAGCTAAAATGTTGTTGGATTTAAGGAAGTTTCCCTGAAATGAAACATGAAAAAGGGACAAGTAAACCCGGAGGCTGGCCCGAGGAAAATGAAACCTTCATCTAGGGCAGACGAAATTGAGCCCTCGCGCGAGATTGATTGAGAGAAAGCCCCCATTGGGACAGCACAAGAAATGAGGGAAATGCGGAACTCAATAGAGAGAATGGAGATGTATAGGCCCTTTCAAATTGATCGCAAGGGTTTTGATTGCATTCCGAAGTTCGAAATATAGCTCGGATAAAAATATCTTATGTGGGGAGGTGAATAAAATTGGATAAAATTTCCTATATCAACAATATAAAAGTTATTATTCAATAAAGTTTACTAAGGGACGATGGAAAGGAATAAAAAAATAAAAAAAAAGAGAAGGACAACAATGAAAAAATAAGTACATAAAACTAAAGTAGGCTAGATAATAGGAATCGCGAAAATGAATGATCATATTTTCTCTCTTTCTAAATTTGGCATTTGTTGACTGATTTTTCTCATCGATGTTATTGTAGCTTGTTTATGTTTCTTGTCAAAGTCGAACCTGTGACTGTGGAATGTTAAAATGAGCTCCTTTGCTATTTAAGATGTAAATTGTACAATAATCATGGGTTTATTGATTGAGGCTATCTTCGTTTGTGCATTTGTGATTTATTTTGCGTGAACTATGAGAGATTCTTATTATCTCCATTTGAGCATTTTCAAGTTCATTCACATTGATAAACCGCTCATGCCAAACAATGGACGTGATAGGATATGAACATATCTAGCTTTATTATTATGATTAACAAAATAATGGATGGGATATAGCAAAATCCCTAGATTTCATATTTTATCATATTCAGTCTTATATGCATGCTCCTTTCACTATCTTCACCTTCCAGCCACAAGATGGTGCTCTTATCATCTTGCACAACGCAGATTAAATGTTACAGATCTAGGTGACATGTAGTGGAGAAGAAATCATGCATTGAATTAATAAAGTGATACACCAAATGTGATCTAATTTTTTTTTTTTTTTTGGTAAGGTAAGTGTGTATTGAACTTTTCAAAAAGCTAGGTACAAGTAGAAAAAATCGGGCACAAAAACCATGAACCATGAGTGGCACCATGAGTGCCAAAGAGGGTTCAACGGTGAACCGGTTGCAAAATACATAGCAGCGTCTAGGACGCGTGCACCCAAGGGAAGGCCAACCAAAAGAAGTAACAAAGAGGCTAAACATGCAGCCGAAAAAAAACAACAGAAATGAAAGTACAAGATGAACCCAAACGCCCAGCAACGGTGACAGTAGCATAAGGAGGCAGCATCAAGCACCGGTCATGGATCCAGCAGGCACCAGCAAAAGAGTAAGGTCCAGAGAAGCGAGCCAGCAGATCTCGGGCAGAAGGGAGATAGCATGTACAGTAGTTGTGGATGTAGGGGTGACCAGGTTGCAAGAAGTCCAGAAAGAAGAACAACAACCGTCCATAAATGTGATCTAATTTATCAATAGAACAAGTGCAAAATATTGTGATGGAAAGCATTTTGGTCTACTCAAGTTGGATTTTTCCATGCATCAATTTCTAATGAAAACCAATTTAAGAAATTCAAGATGTCCAATCAAACTACAGGACAAAGAAATTGCAACTATAACAAAAAAGAGGGGGTCTATTATGGTACTAGACGAATAACATTGGCATCATATTAAAATTAACCAGCGAAAGAGGGACAATAATGGAGAATTCCATAGCATGGGCTTATAAGAAACTAGCTGGAAAAATCTATGAAGATCAAATTAGATCTAAAAATCAATGTTTTGCTAACAATCACAAATTTCACTTCAGACTCAATACTCATATTGAAAAGTATGATCAATGATTATTCTATCAAACTCCATCTACTTCAAATATATCTCTTGAAACATTTTTGAAATACAAAAGTGAAGTATTTTCCACGAATTAGTGAATTAGGCAGGATTCCTTTGCTTATAAAATAACAAACAGCAAATTAATCTTCATAAATTGCATTTCATTGTAATTGTGATCAACTTATACAAATTAATATGCGGTAGACATTAAAAAAAAAAAGATGTAGGATCAATGGACTAGTTCGTACATCTTTCGACTTCAATATTCAAGAAATAGAGATTTTACAAATAAAACCTTAAGGATTGGCAACCCATTCCTGTTGCTTTATATGCGTATGGTTATGGTTATCTACCTTGTGCAGCGATGGACCGTTAGCTAGTGTGGCCAATAGATGTTCTAATTCACTTGATATCTCTTATGAACATATTAATTGGTAGCTTTCAGTTTAACGCGATACTTCACTATCGATCTTATATTTTAGATATTAGAAAAGCAGTAATGGCTAAAGTTGGTCTCTAGACTACTGCTTGTGGGAAAGAAAGAATGCATTCTCATCTACAATGTCATTAATATCATAACAGTGATCAAAATATGATCTGAAACACAAGATGTAGCCAGCAAAGCAATATACAACCCCTAGCACATCATCCATCAACCAGTAAAAGAAAGTAAGAAACGCAAATAAGTGCTAAAATCTTTTTATGCTTGAGGATAGACCAAAGAAGGATTGAAAAGAGACTTCATTTCTTACTCGGATCGGAAGGCCCGAGTTCTGGAAATCGCAGTTCCTGTAGTTTCTTCCATATGATTGATAGTAGAAATTTATGAGCGACGAAGGCATGGTTCATGAGATTACCAGCATAAAGCACAAATCTTGCAGTCCACCAGAGAGTAGCAGGCATAGTCTACTGCTTTTGGGAAAGAAAGAAGCCATATCCTCTACACTATAGTGTCATCAATCTCAGAACACCGATTAAAGATGATCCGAATCGCAAGAATACATCTCAAACTTGTCTAAAGAATATAATGTTCATTCTCTAATAGAACATTCCTTCTTCGAAAATCTGGTCTTCTTTTCGGTAAATTTGTCGTTCTCTTACGGGGTAAGTATACTATGAGTGCCATAACTTATGTACGGCGTCCTATTGAGTGTCATAACTTTCAAAACGTTCACTTAAGTGCCATAACTTTCAAAAATCGTTCACTTGAGTGCCACGTCGGAGCAAAATCGTTCACTTGAGTGCTACAGCAACTTTTCCGGCATACCACGTCAGCTTTCCGATGTGCCACGTCATATTTTCGATGAGCCACGTCAACTTTTCCGGCGTCCACATCAACATGGCACTCTAATAAACGATTTTTGAAAGTTATGACACTTAAGTGAACGTTTTGAAAGTTATGGCACTCAAGTGAACGCTGTACAAAAGTTATGGCACTTTTAGTGTACTTTTCCCTTCTCTTACTATAACCAGACCGGATGCGCATCCTTTCTTTTGGAGGCAAATTTCTCATGGTAAAGAAACTTTTCTTTATTTTGGGTATCTTGTCTTTTACTGTCATTTTATTTCCATTTCGGGTCATAGTCAACAAGCCCAAAATCGAAGGGAATGCACTCCATATTGAGGGCACATTTATCATGATCAAGAAGCTTGTCTTTATTTTTGGCATCCTTATATTTTTTTGTAATTTTGTTCCAAATCAGACCGAATACACATCCCCAATTTTGAGGGCACGTTTGTCATGGTCAATAAGGTCCTGAGGCTATATCCGTCAGGAATGAAGCTGGCATGGAAGCTTGACAAGGAAAGAAAAGTAGGGAAGCTGACCATGCCCCCGAGAGTCGAGCTCTCAATGCCGACTCCCCTCGTCACCATGATAAAAGACTTTGGGGCTAGAATGCCAAGGAGTTCAAGCCAGAGAGAGGTTCGCCGAGGGAGTATCCAAGGCCACCAAGAACCAAGTCTCCTTTTTCCCATCAGGATGAGATCTCGTCTATGTGTCGAGCCAGAACTTCGCTAAGATACAAGTGAAGATGGTCTGCGCCATGATGCTACAACAATTTGCATTCAAGCTCTCACCATCTTATAAGCGTGCTCCTTTCATTGTGATCACCTCCATCCATAGCATGGTGTTGAGGTCATCTTGCATAAGGCAAACTAAAAGTCACAGCTCAGGGTCACGTAGTGTAGACAAAAACGTGCATTGAATTAATGAAAGGACACCCTTTTTGCCATTTATGCATTGTTGTTCTCTCCCTAATGTAATAACCTAGGATCATTAATGATTGATTCTGATGGAACCTTGCAATAAGAAATGTGAGCAGCAGACCAGGGTGGGCTCGTGCCATAACAATCGTAAACCTATTACAATTGTATCAATTCGGTCTTAAAATTATTATTTTTCTTTGCCAATTGACTCATAAACCTTTTGCATTTGTGCCAATTTAGTCCATTTGGTCGGTCAAAGCTGATGTGGCCAATTTTTCAATAATATTTTTTTAAATAATTTTTTTGTTTTTCTTTTCATTTTTTTTCCCTTCCTTCCTTTGCTTTCTGTTTTTGGCCAGCGAGGATCCCTGGAGATTGATGTTTGGCAATTCGGCATATTTCGAGTGGATTTTCTTGATAGTCATGCAAGTTCAATCGACACCTTATCTTCAATATTAAAAAGAAGAATGCGTTTCATATATATTCAAATTCAGTTGATATCTCTTACATACTAATGAATTGGTAGGCTTGAACGTAGATACGATTTTTCAAAATGCAATTCATATTTCTTAAATTAGATAAGTATTAATGGCTAGAGTACGTCGCTAGTCCACTGCTTATGGGGAAAGAAAGAAGGCATCCTCCTCTACAATGTCATTAATATCAGAACAGTGATCAAACATGACCCGAGGCACAAGAATTCATCTCAGACTTGTCTCAAGAATATGACATCTACTCTCTACTACGACATTCCTTCTTCGAAAATCTAGTCCTCCTACTAGTACAAACACGACTTCCGATTCACGCTATGCGTAGATGCAATTGCTGTAGCCTGCGAAACAATGTACAACCATGAGCAAATCATCTATCATTCAATAAAAAAAGGTAAGAGATGCAGATGCTTGCTAAAATCTTTTTATGCTTGAGGATAGGCCAAAGAATACATGAAAAGTGACTTCATTTCTTACTCGGATCAGAGATGACGACGAGGCCCGAGTTTCGGAAATCGCAGCTCCAGTGGCTCCTTCCATGGGATTGATAGTAGAGGTTCATGGCGACGGAGGCATGGTTCATGAGATTATCGGGGTCGAAGCACGGGCATCCCTTTTGGAGGATCTTGCAGTCCACTTGGGAGCAGGCGTAGTTTATGTTCGCCAGTAGAGTTGCTTGGTCTGATGATGGCTTGGCCACACACCACGTTTTCTGCAATTTCGACAGACACCTAGTTATCTTCTCTTGCCTCCTCCCTTAAAGTCAGGGTCTAATATTTCAGAATTTCCTGCTCGAATGCATTTGGCTATATTGAGTACTGCAAATGAAGTGGATTACCTGCGCATTGACAACAGATACAGGTAACCCTGAGAGATAAACAGCAGACAATGTGAAAATATTAGCTGTATGGCAACAACAACAAAAAAAAAATCTTCCAATTCCTGTTTGGAATTAGCTGAATTCACTGACAAGCTCTCTCTAGCTTCGAAAGAAAGAATGTAGTTTATAGCAACTGAGATACTAGGAGCTTAGGCAGGCCCAGCGGTCATGGGTGGGGTCGGGATTGGGACTTCCCAGAGAGACAGAACAGAACAGAACAGAACAAAAAGAAAGGAACGCTCGATAGTAGCAGAAATGAAGGCCAAGTGAGAGACATGAATGCCAAACCTGATCCGGAAGTGAAGGACAAGAGCAGGAAAACGAGGGAGAAGGCGGCCTTAGCCATCAGACAGAAAGTGTCTCCCTACTCTGTTCCGTTAATGGTGGTGATTACTGTTCAAGAACGAGAACAAAATCAAGGTTGACGGGGCCTTTTAACAAAAAGGTGAAGGGAGAAAAACGAGACTGGCGCAGCAACGGCTATTTCAGCGTTCTCAGCCGTTGGGTAGAGACTAAAAAGGAGAGAGACAGACAGACTTTTCCGAGGGCAAAGACAGACAAAGAGGACAAAAGTCAAAACAGAGGAGCCTCCGTTGGTTGAAGATCCTACTCAGTTCGAATGTCTCAAACATAAACAACGAGTGGTTGAACGGTCGGACAAAAACTGCTCCTTCGCGGCAGTTTCCTTTTGTCTGACGTTGTGTCATTTGTGCCCCCCGAGTCTTCTCTAACGTTTGAATTAAACCGGTTTAGCTTTTAATAAGATTCCTGGAATGATACTCTTTTTAAACTCTTCTTAACTCGGAAAAGGTGTGTAGACCACAGCAGCAAAACAAGTGGGTAACCTTATCCTCATATTTATTAAGTGATAAGAGTCCATTAGTTTTTCTGTAAGGTGTTGATAAAACTTACTACTATTTGAATTCTTGCAATTGAGAAAATGCCATTTTGTCTTGCACAAAAGTCTTAAACTAAGTATCTGTTTAATATCATTTTCACTAACAATGGTTGTCTTGTCTAGATGCCAGCTACTCATGTTTGTAATAATTTTTGTACTCCATTGTATCTTTCATAAGCTATATCGTCAAAATGAATAGCAAATTGTTTAAAAAAAATTGAAAAACAACACATTTGTTTCTTTATAACATTAAAATCTACTCTCGATTCAGAATAATGTCTAAACCGATTATTAGGGACATAACGAAAATTTTGATTATTGAAAGATGAACAAAAATTTCAAAAATGTCAATAGCTCTCGTGTCGTGAAATGAGAGGGTTCTCTGTTAATAGCAATCACATGCGGCTGACATTGAATTTGTAATTCCTTTGCTCACAAAGGAGCCGATTCGAGATCTCTAATCTAGCCTTTCTTCTTCAATCTTTTGAAAAAGAACTAGCATCGCCCCTCTTTTTGGTTGGCGAGCGGCATGAGTATGCATTTAATTGTTGCACTGACTATGCACGTGTGCTCCTTTGTAATGTTGTAAAGCTAGATCCTACGATAAGTGCGTTCCTTTTTGTTTGAATATCTTGAGAGAACCAACGCGGGAAACATCTCAATGCATTCACCGATTCGTGATAGAACTTAAAGTAAGAGTACTTAAATCATCCAGTTGTCCATCAAGGAATCTACAAGTCCTTGCTTACCAAATAACAGTGTTCAATGCTAATCAAAAAGACATTCTTCTTGAAATCTAGAGCACTTGTCTCACGGGGTAGATTTAGATTTAGGAGTTCCTTAGAGGCCATTCTATACTCATCTCTCTCGATCTAGATCTAGATTTCCTCTCAACTTGTTTTTTTTTGTCTCTGTACTGTTATAGTGTTAAGGATGCTTAAACTATGTGCGCACCGCCCACTAGGCAAGTCGTAGCTTTCCGAAAAGGAAATTACGGTGTGCGCTCATCATTGATGCGAAACGAGATTCGATGATCGGCCGTCGTTCATTTTATTTTGATATTGAGAGTGTGCTTATCACAACAGGTTATGCTTTGTTGTTTGAGATTTGCTTTGTTTTGAACCTATCTATCTTAAGATAAGAATGAAATATAACATCCGACCAAAAAATAAAAATAAAAAAGCACTCCTCAAAGAAGTGACAGTATGAATATAACTTTTATGGATATGCGTATAAACAAACATGTTCGAGTGATTTTGTCTCTAAATATGAGCTTGCATTGAAAGACAAGAATAAACAAGAAGCGATTTTATTCCCGACAATTGGAACTCAACCAAGTGCTATTATGAGAAGCAACTCTCCTCCACAACTCATGGTCTCTTTAAAATGTTTCAAGTTGCAGTTAAAAGCTGCTACATGCTTCGAGGTAACTCAAGTGCACATACATGGAGTAGCACAACTTTTGGAGCAAAAGAGCATCAAGGTGAATATTACCAGAACTTTTGAATTTCGAGGTTGTGTATCGTAGCACACGAGAAGTGAAGTTCACTGCCATCTGTAGGAGGTTTGCTTTTAAAGGCTATCTTTGTAGCCATGCATTATGTGCTTTTCATTGTATTGGGGTAAATGAGAATTACATTAGGTCTCAATGGAGGAAGGATTTCAAAAGTCCGTACCTTCCAAAATCCATATCTAAGAGTGTCAAGTTTAACAATCCAAATGAATGGTATGATCACTTATTTAATCAAGCTATCCAGAATGTACAAGAAGGTTCAAAATCCAAATAGCACTTCAAATTTGTTTTGAAGTATTCAAGTAAGCAAATAAAAAGATTCAGAGTGCATACCTCAATCGAGCTAAAGAGCAACCAATCAATTTCTATCAAGATAATGCTCAAAGCATCCACATAAAGGATCCAATCCAAGGAAAGAGACCCAATCGATCAAGAGAAGAGTCCAATTGGAAAACCCCACCAAATAGCATCTACAATGGTATATTTATCTATGTCGCCTTAAAAATACATTGTTATTATTGTCTGTAGTAGAATTAGATTCAATACACTCTAGTTTAAAGCTCAAGAATTTCTGCATTAATAATAATTTTAATAAAGGCGATGTAATTTTCTCGTAATTTTTTTTTTCAGGTTTTCAATAGTTTGCTAAATTAATGAATCTAAACTTTTTTCTAGAAGAAAACAATCCCAGATCACTTGATATGGTTGGCGCGCGAGAGAATCTACATTGCACGGTATGGTGTTTCCAAATTATTTTCTAATCATTATGTTGAATTCTTTCGATGTCTTAGGGTCTACCTATTGAATTAACCGACACAGGTCTACCAATTGAATTAACCGATACAGTCTTCTACGCCGAGGGAATAAGGAATTTCAATGACTTTCACTCAACTGGGATTTTAGATCAGATGGGTGACCCTAACCATTCTCAAAAATCTGATTTGCAATCAAGAAATAATTGGGGATTTTTATTTTTATTTTTTGAAATAAAATACTTCACTATAAATTGACTTTTTATGCTAAGAAATGATATGGTGGGAATTATATTAGGTAAAATTCGTATGGATTTCGTTTAAATATCCTCTTTTTTAAACTTTAGTTTTGACTATCCTGATCCTAATTGACCTGGTAATGTTTTAGGTCCTTACACATCTTCATCTATGACATTTGAAACAATAGGGTAATTTTTTCGTCTACTAATTCATTATTCAAATTTTGATCTTTTCTTTAATTTATTTTTTTTTTTTATGCATGAACGATATGGCCAGTCTTGATTTTAGGTCTCTAGAGCAATTTGATTTGAACAAAAGGAATAAGGAGCCATTTCTATTTCCTTTTTTTGCTTTCCTCTTTTGGAGTTTCCTCTTCCAATTTACTCTAGATTTGGAAGCTTCTCTCTCCCGTTTCGGGGATATTTCTATCCCAATCTAGTCTAGATTTGGGATATTTTGTATGTATGTTTTGAGGGTTTAGTTTTTCTCGAGTTTCGTTGCTCTGATACCAAAAAGGAGCGGAAGCAAGAACTCAATCCGAAACAATTATGCTATCCCACACAGGCTCACTGGCCACTCAAGGGACCGCCTGTTAGTTTCCGGATCTTGCTCTTGGAACTAATCCTTTAAGACATCGATTTCTGATCCACAGGATCCACTATCCATTACCACCATAGATTTATCCCGATCAAATATTGGATAGATCCAGCACTCACTTGCGAAGTTAATCAACAAGTGGAGAGAGGCCCCGCCGGACTCTACACGTGCTTTAACCCAATACTAGATCTAATAAACTTTCCGGATGATTACGGGATTTGTGGCAAGTGGAGAGCATACTGAACCAACCATTGTAATAGAGAAGTAGAGACATTTTAGCACAGAAGTATCCGCTCGAAGAGAAAAGAGGAGTGTTTTAGAAACTCATTAGAAGCAAACTCTTACTTGGCTTCCTCCGGATGAAGTTGATAAACATCTTCAAAGGCCTCTCCTTGAATCCACACTCGGAGAAATACAGCAAGCTGTTCATATTGTCATTGAAGAAAAATGCAGAAGAAAAAGACAGTTCGACCAGTTCTTAAAAGAAAACCGCAAGTATGACAAGAACTGTGAAAGGCCAGAATGGAAGATCAAATGCACCAGAGACCGTAATGATCCGTCTTGCTCGGGTCACAAGAAGAAAGTTCATTTCAAGAAGTTTTCATTTGCGAAGCCTCGCAGAAGCAAGTGGAAATTCCTCAGAAAGAAATCACGCGGTCGTTACGCAAAGCACCGCAAGAAACCCAAGTCCGACGGATGTTATATTTGCAACAAGAAAGGTCATTTTGCAAAGAAATGCCCCCAAGCAAAAAAACAGGGCAGTTACATGATCCGGAAGATCTCTCAAAACACTGGGATCTCTCTCGGTGATGAAGACGTTGAATCCACCTTCTCCATTGAAGAAGAACCGTCTCCAAACACTTTGTGTGCCATCAGACCATCTTAATGGATGTATGAACGGATAATCACAATTGAGACCTGGTTTGAGGAATAATCCACCATAATCTTTAAAGATGACATAATGGTAATTCCAAAATAATCAGTGAAAATTATCAGAGAGGGAATTCTGTTTGAGGAGTGGAGGGATATCGGGTGGGTACTGGTGTGATGGCCACCGGTGTTCACGCATATTCCGGGTTGAATCGAAAGAGTATTTAGAAAACCATTCCGCCCAACGCAAGAGTTGAGGATGAGGAACTTGCTTTTGCTTGAATTTGAGCATCTAGGGAAAAGAGGACATGTCCATTTCGACTAAAAAATGATGACCAATGAGATGAAATTCAAATTTTTTGATTCCATTTTTTACTGCAAGAATTTCTTTGAAAGTGGAGTGATAATGCATTTCTGCTGTCGAAAACTTTCCACTTTTGTATGCACAGATTCTTCGCTTACCTTTAATTTCTTCAAGGAGGATAGCGGCCCGGTGCTTGTCACCGGCATCCGTCCGAAGAATTCCGGTTCCAGTGGAAGGGATCGGAAGAACCGTCTCCAAACACTTTGTGTGCCATCGAAACTTACTCTTCTGATTCGGACTCGGCCCCGGGAGATATTCTCTCCTTCTTTCCTCTTGCTTGATTCTTTCGAATCCACTCCCCAACATTCCATCCCCCACATTTTCCAATCCGGCTCCATCTTCCAGACAACACCAAATCCATCCAAGTCATTGCCCTCATTGATACTGGCGCAGCTGCATCCCCGCTAGATACCAAAATCCTTCCGGAAGAATACTGGACACCATATACCGGATATTTCCAAGCAGCCTCGGGAGAAACTTTTACTACCAAACTGCGTAGTAAACCCCTCACCATTCATATTCTCCCTGGTTGTGAAATCACCACCCAAATCCTTGGATGTCCATCTCATGACAAGGATCTCATCATCGGTTGGGATATTCTTTCTAAGCTCCCACAACTCAAGATAAACCCTAAGGGGTTAAAGTTTCAAAAGAAGTTCCAAGAGTTTGTTGAAATCTAGAGACTCTTTCTCATCCAACCGTAAATCCTTGATCCCATTTATCAATCTCTCCTTTCTCATTGTTCAGAATCTCACCAGCGGTTTGCCCAGATTTGCTCCAACCCTCTTTGGCAAAATTCTGACTTTTTTGTCAAAATTCCCTTCAAGAAAAATGGAGAAATCAATCCCACCAAGGCAAGTCATTCGGGTATGAACCCGGATCACCTTGCTCAAGCACAAGCAGAATGTGCTCGACTTCTTTCTCAAGGACTCATTGAGCCCTCTGACTCCCCTTGGGCATGTGAGGCCTTCTATGTCAACAAAAGAGCAGAGCAAAATCGTGGAAAGCTACGGTTAGTCATAAATTACCAGCCTCTCAATCTGTTCATCCAAGATGACAAATTCCCATTGCCCCATAAGAACTCTTTGTTCTCCAGCCTTGCTCGAGCCAAGATCTATTCCAAATTCGATCTTAAGGCGGGCTTCTGGCAATTAGGAATTCATCCCTCAGACAGATTCAAAACTAGTTTCTGCATCCCTAACCAGCACTTCCAATGGAGAGTCCTTCCCTTTGGACTTAAAACTGCTCCGCCCCTATTCCAGAAGGCTATGTGCAAAATTTTCCAACCTATCCTTGCTAATGCCCGGATCTACATTGATGATATTCTCCTGTTTTCCCATGATGAACATTCTCATGCAAAACTCCTTCAGCAATTTACTGAAATTGTGCATACTCATGGCATCATGCTGTCACAAAAGAAGATGATCATAGCTCAACGAGAAATTGAATTTCGAAGAAGGAGCTCAATTTCGTTCTCACATATGTTAAATCTGGGCTCATTCAATTTTTTTACTCTATCCAACCAAAAAAAAAAAAAAACCTTTTTACTTTGCTTGGCAGTGTGCTGAGGACACCAAACCTAGGCATGTATCGCCAAAAGGCAAAGCCGTAATAACATATAGAGATCTCGATGTGTGCTTATTACTAAAGACGAATTTAGTGATCACCTGTTGATTTTAGCGTGAAAGAAGTCACGGATTTGCTCTTTGAGTATGTGTCCCATGTCTTGTTCCGATGATTTCTCTTATTATCTAGAGCTTATTTTCGGCGTGTATCGTCGAAAGGCAAAGCCGTAGCAACAGATGGAGATCTCGATGTGTGCCTATTACTAAAGACGGATTTAGTGATCGGCTGTTGATTTTAGCGTGAAAGAAGTCACAGATTTGCTCTTTGAGTATGTGTCCTATGTCTTGTTCTGATGATTTCTCTTATTATCTAGAGCTTATTTTCGGCGTGTATCGTCGAAAGGCAAAGCCGTGGCAATAGATAGAGATCTCGATGTATGCTTATTACTAAAGATGAATTTAGTGATCAGTTGTTGATTTTAGCGTGAAAAAGTCACCGATTTGCTCTTTGAGTTTGTGTCCCATGCCTTGTTCCGATGATTTCTCTTATTATCTAGAGCTTATTTTGTTTTAAAGTTACTTAGGGTTTGTCTTAGTTTGCACTTGAATTGCGATGTTTCTCTCTTATATTTCAAGAAAGTGAATGAATTGTTATTTATTTTGACAAAAAAATAGTTTTCATCTATAAATTTACTACATCTTTACGATGACATTAACGCTCATTAGACGCTTTTTATGAATATCAACTATTTTTAATTAGTGATAATATTGTTCTACTTGTGTTTATTTATATGTTGGTGGGCGTAATATCCAAAACAACCTCCAACTTTAGCATATATTCCAATTATATTTAAATTTTTTTTGTCTCATAAAAAACCCCAATTCTTACTTTTGGTCCAATTTTCCATACTTAATACTAAAAAAACCCCAACTTTAGCCTATGTCACAATTATACCCAAAACTTTTTTTGGTCTCATAAAAAATCCTCGGCTTTTACTTGTGTTTCAATTTTACCGGCTTAACACAAAAAAAAAATCACAACTTTAGTATCTGTCCCAATTTATATCCAAAACATTTTTTTGTCTTATAAAAAAAAGCAACTTTTACTTTTGTTCTAATTCTACAGGCCTAATTCCCCAAATAACCCCAACTTTAGCATATGTCCCAATTATACAAGAAAAAAATTGTCTCATAAAAATCCCCAATTTTTACTTTTGCCCCAATCTATCTTCGTCGGTCTTCCATCCATAATCACCGTTAGTTAAACCTATGTGACTTGAATTTTCTCGTTGAACTTGGCAATGAATCTTCGAAATTAGGAAACAATGGATTTTATGAATGACGATATTTGATATCGCCGTACAAATAATCAAATATCCACATCTAGCCATTCTTTGGGCTATGAAGTGCCAAAGAGAATTCGAAACACGCTTTCTTGAGTGGCTCTATATCTCCCGACAATTTGTAGAGGAAGCAGACAACAAAAGAGAAGTTGAGAGATTTTTTCATATAACTTTGCTGATATGTAATTCATTAACGACATGGAAATCCCACGTAGGATTAACTAACGGTGATTATGAACGGAAGGCTAACGGTGATAGAATTGGGACAAAAGTAAAAATTGGAGATTTTTTTATGAGACAAAAAAAAATTGGAGGACATATACTAAAGTTGGGATCTTTTTTGGATATTAGACCAATAGAATTGATACAAAAGTAAAAGTGGAGGTTTTTTTAATATTATGTCTGTAGAATTGGGAAAAAAATAAATGTTGGAGATTTTCCTTGAGACAAAAAGAAATTGAATATAATTGAGACCAACGCCGAAGTTGATTTTTTTTTTTTTTATGTTGGCGCTATGTTGGTGTTTAATGTGTTTCTTATTTCTTTACATTCGAGAAACTGCACTTAACGGGATTTAGGATTAGAGAATTTAATTGTGTCTTGCTCGCAATAGCGGAATATAGTCGGGGGCCCCTCCTCCAATTTTGTCTCTAAATTTTAGTTTGCGAAAGGAAACATAGAAGTCAAAAAATTGAGGTTCAGAAAGTCTTCCAGTTTCCCCAAAAAAAAAAAAAAAATTTCACACGGTGATACCAATGACTTTCACAATTGTTGACATAAAAAAGGGGGGGGCATTGCCCCCTTCACCATCAAGAGTCGTGAACGATAGAGATACTGACCCACACCAGCCTGCGCTAGTTTTCGACAAGGGTCGTCGACCCTGGCTCATGCTATGGGCTTGGTCGAGGTGGTGACCAGAGAGGCCCATTATCGTAGACACCGCATGTCACGGCCCTTTATTTATACTTTTCTCTTTTATGGAAAAAAAAAAAAAGTTATACGTGCTCCATGTGATAATTTTTGCCACATTGACAATTATATGATGTCAAATTTGTGATGGGAGTTAAACGTTAGGTGATGAAATTGGAGTCCAATTGCACAAACTATATAGAGTACTTTTTTCTTGTCCATATATGGAGTCCTTCATCGTGCGTGAAAGGAGAAGATATATAGAAAAACTCATCACACGAATCGAGCAAATTGGAGTTGGCCAAAATCGGCTGCAATTGTTTTTTCTCCTGGGGTCCGAGCGGTAGCTTTCTGAAAATCCGAAAACCGAAGCGAGGAGGTTCTGCGTTTTTCTGTGTGGGTGTGGGAGGGAGAGCGAGAGAGAGAGAGAGAGATGCCGAAGAGGACGACACACACGTACTCGAGCGAAGACGCAGCTCCTGACGGTCCCGACTCCGATCTCTTTGTTTACTACTGCAAGCACTGCAGCTCTCACGTCCTCATCACTGGTTCTCTCTCTCTCTCTCTCTCTCTCTCTGTGCGCTTGATTTGGTACTGCCTGTGCTTTGAATCTTCTCGTGGAACTGAATTACATCCGTTGAAAGATACCCAGTTGCAGAAAACACCGAAGAGGAAGACGGACCGGGCATGTGTGTTGGACAAGACGAAGCATCTTGCTCGACTGAATGTACAAGAGGCTGGCAAGATTCTCTTGAAACGGTGAATCCCCTAATCTACGCTTTCCCTTACGACCCTCATGGGCATATTTGTGGGAGAAACGAGAGAGCAATTCATTTGCTAACTTATGTTCAATTCAGGTGATAAGCTGCCATCTAGGGGATAATTTGAAGTAAATGGTGTTCAAGGGCTTATTTTTTCACGCTGTCTTTTTTCCCAATGGCTTGTTCTGAATCTGTTCCGTAGTGCTAGATGATTATGCCAATGTTTGCCAAGTTTTTTGGCGCCTTTGTATCGATTCTCTGTCTCTCTCTTCCGAAGCGGTAGGAAATAGTTGGTAGAGCCGAATGACTATGTCTTCTTCTAACAAGCGATTCACGAAGTTGAGTTGGTCGTGCCTGGAGTGAGGCAGAGTGAATAAATTCTGAGCACTGATGGTGCGTTGTTGCTTCCGATTGCATGGTTTTTCTGAATTTTTCATCTTAATCCAGGGGTGAGGGTAAGCTAGAGAAGCAATTTCGCATGAACTGTATAGGTTGCGGCCTGTTCGTCTGCTACCGAGCTGAGGAAGATCTGGAAACTGCTTCACTCATTTATATTGTAGATGGGGCACTGAGTACTGTTGCTGCGGAAACAAATCCCCAGGTACCATTGGACTTCGATCATAATTTCCTATGGTGTACTTCTGGCTGGCTCAGATTTATAATGCTGTATTGTAAGAGTGGATTTCCAATGCAAATAGGAAAGTATTCGACAGCAAGAGTTCTGGCTGGCGCATAGAGCATTCCTTCCACTTTCTTGGGCATCTTTCATTTTGATACCTATTTAAGTGTCTGTTGTCGAAGATTCCTTACTTTGTCTTGGTTGCTGTTTTAGGATGCTCCCGTTCCCCCCTGCATATCACGGTTAGAGGGAGGACTTGTTCAAGTGGCTATAGAAGTGGAAGCTGGGGCACAACGCTCTGCAATTACAAGTAATCTAACTGCACAAACTGCATGTTTTAAGTGAATCGCTGTCAACACTTTGAGAATGTTTTGATTACCTTTTCAAATGCTCAAAATGTCACTCCATACTGGGACATTGCTACTTTTGAACGTTCCACGTTGTAGGTGGCTTATCTCATTACTTCCTTGAATTTAATCTGCAATTCGCACCTTTGAGTCACGATATTGTGACTCTGTCATCTGTGCTGGTTTCTTGAATTCCATGTAATTCTTGTTAATTTTGGTCTTATTGTGGCCCTTCAATTGGTGGTTGAGAACTTTAGTGTATCAATTGTGCAATGAAACATCTAACCTCTTCAGCCATATTTTCCTTTACTTGTAATTCAGGAGTGAATGCTGATGATGTTCGAGTAACAATTGCTGCACCTGCAGCCCGGGGAGAAGCTAACAATGAACTATTGGAGTTCATGGCAAAAGTAGCAATTTAATGTTCCAGTTCTTGCAATTGAGATAATGTCATTTGTCTTGCTCAAGTCTCAAACTAAACATGCATGTCTGATATCTGTACGTAGGTGTTGGGTCTGAGGCTTAGCCAGATGACACTACAGCGGGGGTGGAACAACAAATCGAAGCTCCTTGTGGTTAGTATAGATTCATTTGCGAATGCTTGGGAATGTGTTGGAGTATGTTGATGCATGTTTTGAAATAAATCTATGGAGCATTAGGAAGCCCATCTGGTGGTGTTATTAAAATTGGGAATTACTCAAGGATAGTATTAGTATTGGTACTGTAAGCACCTGTTTCATTTTTTAGTTTTCCTTGAAATGTCAAATTCGCGTTTAGTTTTTACTTGATCCCTTTTTTATTGGTTCGCATGAATCTAATGAGACGTGGGTGGCTTGTATTCTCATGGGAATTCTCCAGCATGTTCAACGAATTCACATGCAGAATTGTTCCAGGCCATATGTTGTAAGTTGGACTCCTCTAGTGCGTGGTTCTTAAGGATGTCAACAAGAAAATGCCTTCTGTAACGTCGAGCAGTCGGAGTTAACTTATTAGAGAATGAAGTAGAAGAGTCTTGTTTGGATTAAGCTTTGGCCCCTGCCTACCTGCTTCTTTAATTTGAATTTGAAGAATACATTACCCTTTGCCTTCCTTGGTTCTGCTCCTGCAATTGATTGTTACAAGATCTGCTTATGATTGATGCTCCTCCAGGTCGAAGACTTGTCGGCAAGACAGGTGTACGAGAAGCTACTTGAAGCTGTGCAACCTTGAAGTTGCTTCATTGAGGCATTTTTAAAACTCTCAACATTTTTGTACTAAAAAATTGCTGTTATTCATGCAATTTTTAATTTAACCCTCTTGTAAAAGTACTTCACCCTCGATGGCCAAAGGGCACAAAGGGATGGTTCGTGAGATTATCAGGGTAAAAGCAGGAGCATCCTTTTGAAGCATTTTGCAATCCATTTGAAGGTAGCCATAGTTTATGTCGAGGATTGAGTTGCTTTGTCTGTGTGATGGTTGGATATGCTGGCATTGTGAATACTACAAGTGAATTGGATCAAGTGGTATCTGTTCACGATTGATTCAAAACATCATCTGATTATGGCCAATAGTATCATTTTTACTGGCAATGGTAGCCATGTCATTTTCTGTCTATTCACATGTACTGATCTGGCCAAAGATCAGTATATTTTTAGCCCCCTTCTTCAGATGAAAACGTGCACTGGAGGATAAGCTGAGCCACATCTCTCCACAAATGAAAAGAAAAGACCACAACGGCTTTATTTGTGCAAGAGACCTTTCTTCAACTGCTTGATCCAGAGCAAATCAAGCTGTTGCCGCTAGTTTTTCAAGGGTAAATTTTGGAATGCTTTGCCTTTGAAAGTACTGCATCGTGGCAAAGAAGCTTCGGTCAAAGAGCTTTTATTGAAAGCTAGTCACGTTTGGATGGATAAAAATATTCAATACAAACTAATCCTTTAAAATTTGACAAAAAAAAAAAAAAAAACATAGACGATGAATACTCTTAACCCACCACCAAGAGGCGAGGACCGTGTGACCCCCGGCAAGGCAGCGTCAAAGTTGGGTGGCCCTCGGCGCAGCCCATCAGGAGTTGCTCGGCTATAGGCAATTCTTGTCTGAGTGAAAGGTTTACAGAAATTTACTCATGACCTGAATCGACTCTAATAGAAGAGAGGTAACCGTTGCACCATTAAACCAATCATATTGTACGCTAATGTCTGAATTAGTAACCATATGTAATTTACGAGAGAAGTGATACTGATGCCACACCCAATTCTGAAGTGATTAAAAGAGCACCTAAACGCGGTGCGATCTGGTTGGGCGTTCCAAATTAATTGGAAAGGAGACAAGAAAACAGTTGCAGAAAGCAGAGTGAACGAACCGAACATTCAGACAAGAAGAACTGCTTCCCCTCCATTCTGAAACGAAATTGTTGAAATCCCACTTCGGATTTGCAATTCCATTTTGGACAAGACAAAACAATGCAAGGTGTCGGAGCTTTTTCATCACCAATGTGCGTTTCACCATCCATTCCTTCCAGCGCCCGCAGTCCTTGCAATCCCTGCAACATCTTCCTCGGAGCAAGAAATTCAATTTCAACTCCGAATCAGAGTCAGTCTCTGAAGAAACGCCACCAATCTTTCTCTCTGGCTTTGCGCCGAGAGTATACCCGTTTCACCGCAAAAGCTGCTGCTTCTTCATGTTCGGGTAAATTCTCAGGGAGTACTTTCTACCCACTGCTGTTTCTCTGCTTCGTTTGATATGGGTATGGTGAACCGTATCTACATTGCCACTTCGCTTGTTACTTACTACTGACCCATCACGTTAGTCAATGTAATTTTGAACGAATTTCTTTCTTTCTTTTTCTGAAAGTTGCAGTTTTCGGAAGTAATTGATGAAGAGAGCCCCCCTTTCAGACGTAGTGCTGTCTTATTTTCTTTGCCCTTATTTTCCTGTCTTTTATTGAGCATGCAGTAGGGAGTGAGTCGTATGCCGAAGAACCGGCGACTGGGGTAAAGTTCCAGACGTCTTTGACTCTACCGGGATGTTCAACATCTCTATCTTTGGTTGGAACAGGTGAATTCCTTGCTGCATTGGCCATTCATGACCATTCAATCCATATCTTTCACACAAAAGTACCGAAAGTTGTTACTCAAGAAAAGGTGAATCGCATGCGTACATTTTCCTAAATAAGGAGAGCGAAAATCGTGTGCAGAATAGCTTCTATTTGGTCTATCAATGAGATGCAACAGAAATTTTTCTTCTCATAAAAATATCAATGTGGACTTCAACCTACAACTGCAATGAAGTCAATATGTTGCAAAAATGGGATATCTTTCAGTGAACTTTCAGAAGGAACCTACTCAATATTGCATCACGATGGTTGTTGGAGATATCTTAAACAGCTATTCTCTCCCACAAAATCAACCTTTGCAAATAAAGTTCTGAGGTTCCCTTCTTTTCTTTCCCTCATTTGAGTCATGATTACGGTTCTTGATTGAAAGAATCTCGAGTCCTCCTCTGCTGAATACATGATATTATGTCCTTCATTTCCTCTGACCTTACCTAGTCAAGGATGCTTTATCTCCGCTGAATGCTTGGTAACTCAATGCTATAACCAGGATACAGGGAGAAAGTTTTTGCAATAATCGGCGTTAAGGTCTATGCTGCAGGACTCTATGTAAACCCGTCAATCTCTTCTAAACTGAGTGCTTGGAAAGGGAAATTAGCAGCTGATATTCTGGAGGACAGATCATTGGTCAACTCAATTTTTCACGGTAACACCAGAGTTAGCAGCTCCAATTAATACTTTTGTGGTAGTCTGCGCTGAGCATTCATGTGCTGAGTGAGCAAGAGAATAAAGGGTAGTTTGTGTAGTTGCTAACACAGATTGATGCAGCTCCGCTGGAGAAGTCATTACAGATTGTTCTGGTCAGAGATGTCGATGGCAAAACTTTCTGGGATGCCTTGGATGATGCTATCTCTTCAAGAATCAAGTCGCTCACTCCTGTCGACCAATCTGCTCTATCCACGTTCCGCAGCATCTTTCAAGGACGCCCTCTTACGAAAGGAACCTTCATATTTTTGACTTGGTTGGAGTCATCAAAGATGCTAGTGAGTGTAAAATATGCAGCCATCTATTGTATCGTCACTCTTGCTCGTGTGCACATGCACACTATACCCTATAGAAGCTACTTCACATACTTTCTTGCTCTTCTGGCTTCATTCCTGCATGCTAATGCATGAGGGTTATGTAGCACTCTTTTCCTCCTTTTCACATGACAATTCAGACCATTGGAATTTTGTCAGGTTTCTGTTTCATCTGACGGATTGCCATCTGGAGCGGATGCTACAATTGAGTCAGAGAGTGTCACCTTTGCGCTGTTTGATGTGTTTTTGGGGGATGCATCAGTTTCTCCTTCCTTAAAAGCTTCTGTTGCTAATGGTTTGGCAGCAATCCTTAACTAGTTTTCGTGGGTTAATCAAGCTTCTAGAAGAGTTTATTCATCAGGTCTAGCTTATGGCTTCTTTCTTCTGTATCAATGTTATTAATCACGTAATCAGATGAATTGTGTTCACCGAGACAGAATAGTCCATTTGTGGACAAGTGGAGTTGTCCTCGAGACATTTAAGAAAGCAACCACCCTTCAGTTCTTATTCATTTGTTCGTTAATAATTTATTTTTTCGAGTCAGTTGGTGCAATTCCGAAATGTTAATGTTCGAGTCATTTGGTTTTCTGTCCTTTAAATGATCTTGTCTATCCCATGGTCGCAACATTTCTACCAGAATTGAACAGGTGATTCAGAATTAGAAAAGTTGATTAGTCTGCTGAGCTTCAATTAAAATTTAAGAGATGCTATGCTATTAGACGGTTTACAAAAATTGTGTATATTGAGTGATGAGGCATAATGTGAATGGATGTTTAGAGAAGTGGATTAAAGGCACGGAGAGTAGATTGATTGAAATGTCCAATCTGTCGCGCTATATTGTTGAGTATACCTAATTTTGTAAAGGTAGCGTACCTAGCATTACTCCTACAAGTAATGCTCTGGTTCCGATCAGTGGAACAGCCTTGTCCTCCTTTCTTCCCATACTGCCATAGAATTTGATGGAGGAAACCTCTTTCATGTTTAATGACAGGAATGGAGTTACATTTGAGCTGGTCTTTGGGGACTAAACAGAAAAGGTAACAGCTTCTCTGAGAATACATCAGTACCAGGGGCTAAAGATCTTTTACAATTTCTCAGATTTTGTTTGCTCGAGCATCTTGACAACTTCAGCCATGGTAGGCCTTTTAGCCGGTTCGGGCTCAAGGCACATCAATGCAATAGAAAATGCGTTGTTAATCTCGTCAACTGGACAATCTTCCAATCCGCTGTCCAGCACGTATTCCTCCCTCTTCTCATTTACTACTGACTTCACCTGTTTGTGACCAGACAAGAATGAGCGCCTAAACACTAGATAGTTGATGCTAAATCTTAAATATCAGCTTAATGTCATTCTATCTTTGCTTATACTTTTTACCAGAGGATACCCTTAAGATGTATTGAAGGCTTCTTGGTTTGATCTTTATCATAAGTCTTATTAGGCAAATCGACATCAAATCTAATTGGTCAAAAGCTCTAGTTTGGCTGCAGAATTACCCATGTCACAAGCTTGGTGCCCTCCTCCACAAACGCTTCGTCTGTCGGCTTTTTCCCAGTCAGAAGTTCCAGCAGAACAACCCCAAAGCTGTAGACATCTCCTTTTGCTGTTGCTTTCCCCGTATCGAAGTATTCTGCCCAAAAAGAGCAAATAAAGCTTTCTAGTATCAAACTCATATAGGGAACTACGGATTTTGCCGTAAGTAGTATTTGCTGGTCCAGTACCAGGAGCTAGGTATCCAAAAGTTCCTGCTACAAATGTCGAAACATGAGTCTTATCTGGTTCCATCAGCGTGGCGAGTCCGAAATCAGAAACTCGTGCGTTCATATTCTGATCCAGCAATATATTACTCGATTTGATGTCCCTGTGGATTATGTGCGGGATGCAGTCGTGATGGAGATAGGATATTCCTCTCGCAGCGCCCACGGCTATTTTATACCTCATCGGCCAATCCAATGTCATCTTGTTCATTGATCTTCCTGTAAAATAGTTAGGATTAGTAGATTGAAATCTCCCAGCATATAAAGAACTCTATTTCTGAACTATTCAGCTACAACATCGGAGCTTTCAATGATAATATCTTTACCATGGAGAACTTCATCAAGACTTCCATTAGGCATGAGCTCATATATGAGAAGATTGTAGCGAGGGGCGGTGTAGTATCCATGGAGCTTCACGATGTTGCGGTGCTTTATATCTCCCATGGCCTGCAACTCTCTCTCAAATCCCCTCTCTCTCTCCGAACTCCCCTTGTTGAGCCTTTTCACCGCGAAGGCCATGGAGTTGTTTATCGTCAGTCTATACACTGTCCCGTAGCCTCCCGAACCAATGATATCCTTGTTGCTCAACTTCAGAGTCTTCTTCATGAACGCTTCCGATGTGAGAGACTGCATCGCCGGCGACCTGAACATCACCATCTTCCCACCTGTCACAGGAAGCACAATATTGACATCAATGTGTTCCTCATTCTTCCATAGGAAAGAGACTCATCCGTCAAGCACTTGAAAAGTAATGACGTACCCGACAAGCCGTCCTCATAAGCCATATGCTTCCTCCTCCATCGTCTGTACAGAAGAAGGGAGATGACGATCTTCGACGCAATGAAAGCAAGGGAGCAGATGGTGATGTAAAATGCCAAGTGCAGAGACTTCTCCATCTGGTCGTGCAAATTGAGATGAAGGGGGTCTCAGCAATTGAGGTATGGTTTGAACGCAAGCTTCTTCCTATATTTGAGAGAAGAAGTTTCTGGAAGAGCACAAAGCAGAAGGGTAGGTGAAGCAATCAAACTCCTCCACGTACAGGACACTGCATGATTAATAACATGACAATCTTTCCTTGCCTGTGCACTTTTTGTAGACATTTGATCGGCTTTAACGAGGTTCTCGTGGGATGCACTTTTCCACCTCATACCATATCTTGAAGATAACAAAGAGATTTCCTTTTGAACTTGTTGAATCTGTTCTTTTCACCGAGATACGACTGTTAGTGACTGGGCATCCAGGGGAAAAACCAGGTGTCCCGCACTGCACGGAACACTTGCGAAGATCAAGCCAGACAAGGCTTTTCCTTTTCCCTTTCGTGTCCGTGTGTGGATTATAACTTGCCATTTATAAATCATGCCAGTTACGAGTTTTGCCTTTTTGGGTCATCAAGACAAACCAGAAAGAGTAGAGATAATGCAAAGTGTGAATGAATCATGTGAAACCAATAGCTCTCTCAACCCCTCCTCCCGTAGATGGAGGAGATGGGATAGGCGCTATGGGGCATGCTCTGTTTGGATATTTGACAAGTTGCAGGCTGTGAAAACAACACGTAGCACGCGGTTGGGGGAGCCAAGAAGGCTCACTTAAGTCTTCATTCTCACCGAACTTTTCAGTCTTGTTGGCTCAGTTGTCTTTTGAAAAGGTTTGAAGCTGTTGGCCCACTTCCAGCTTCCACTGCTGTGTGTTTTTGACGAATGTATGTTTAAGAGCTTTTCGCTCTGTGCGAGTACGTGCTTTAGAGAGACTATTGTGGACGGAAAAAGAGCTTTTGGCTACGTGCGAGTGCGTGATTAAGAGAGACTATCATGAACAGCAAAATGATTTCGCATCTCCGATTTACCGATACCCGGTACATGTGACTGTTTCATCGTACGTGCTCTAATTCTTTCTGTTGATGTAAGATGCCACGAGCGACATGCTCATAGGCAAACTAGTTCTTAACGCTTATGCCATAGCATAGAGATGCTGTTCCATTTCACTATCTTTTCTTCCTAATGGCGTAAAAAAGTACCTCCTAAACAAGCCATAGAATTCCACATGCTCGTGCTTTCACTCCACCAATGGTTCATTCCCATCTACTTTCTAAGCTCGATTGTTCTCTTACAGAGCATGATTGAATTGTATCTACAAGAGGAAAATCTAGCAAAGGACTTGTTAAATATGTCTCAATTTTGAATCGTTTACGGATATAGATCGGTTTGTTAAAATTGCAAGATTTTGACTGATTAAAGATATGCTGCAGAGGACTTCTTGATTTTGGGCAAAGAAGGTCAAATTTTTTGTTTGACCAATTCTTGATGTGGCGTACAAGAAGAGATAGTTCTTCTTTGGCAAGGAAAAAGAGTCACTAAAAGACAAAAAAAGAAAGAGGGGATTACATGCTATATACGTTATCTTGTGGGACCCATTGAAGAGAAGGATAACAAAAGTAAAAGGTTTTGCTTTTTGTGGCTCTCTGACTTATCCCTATTGAAGCCGTATGAAGAAGAAGAGAAAAAGAAGTCGCACAAAGAAGGCTTGTACAGAGACTCCAAAAAAAGGACGACGCGAGGAAAGGGAAGAGAGAACACGGTGATTTCTTTTCTCTGGTCATGTGCGGAGGAGTTCTCAACATCTAGATTTGTGCGTGAGTTTTACTATATCCAATTAAGTTGTTTATTTGTGAACACTTAGGGTTTGGGTATAATCTAGATGCGGAAAACACGAGCATATTGAACGATTGTAATTCCAATTCTCCGATTATAGTGGATTATTCTTGCTGGCTCTCCCGTGGATGTAGGTACCGATATTCAAACCGAATCACGTAATCTCCGGTATCCTTTATCGTTCCTCGTTAATTTTTCTGTGCTTTTCGCATTGATTTATTTGCAAGATCCGGGTTAGTTTCCATGCGTTATATTACGACAATTGGTATCGGAGCACCAGGTTCGGATATTCTAGATTGTGATTTGGGGCTTTTGCTTGTCCGGTTATTATCTAGATATGCTGTGATTGCAATTATGTCTAGAGTGAAAGCTGAAATTGAGAAGTTTAACGGGAGGAACAACTTTGGGTTATGGAGCCTCAAGATGGAGGCATTATTGACAACCCAAGGTTTAGTAGAAGCATTGGAGGGCAAGACCGAGTTGGCCGAAACGATGACAGATCTTGAAAAGGATGTGGTAATGAGAAAAGCTAGAAGTTTAATCCTGTTGAATTTATCGGATGAAGTGTTAATAGAGGTTGGTGAGGAAAAGGATACCGTAGCATTGTGGGCAAAACTTCGGGCGCTCTATGTAACGAAGGGTTTGAACAATCGCTTATATATGCTGAAGAGGATGTTCCAGTTCATATATACCGATGGTACGTCTATCAGAACCCACCTAGATGAATTTAATAAACTCATGATGGATTTGAAGAATGTCGGTAAAACACTTGATGATGAAGAGCGGGGCATGATGTTGTTGGCTTCCCTACCGCAGTCATGGGAGCACTTTGCCGATTCACTATTGCGGGGGCGTACTACGATTACCTCGGAAGAAGTAAAGTCCGCCTTATTTTCTAAAGAGTGGCAGAGAAAGTTGCGAGATGACAGCCTAGCGTAGGATGTAGCGCGAGGACTTGTGATTCGGGGTAGAGAGCAACAACGAGGGTCCAAGAGCGATAGAGCAAAAAGCGAGTCTAAATCACGCCATAGAAAATCCAAGGGACACGTGAAGTGCTTTGAGTGTCACGAAGAGGGGCACATCGGGAGAGATTGTCTTAAGTTGAGAAACAGAGGCGATAAGCAGAAAGCCACAACCAGTGTGGCGAACGTTGCTGAAGAGAGCACTAGTGATGCAGAAGTTGTCTTGTGTGTGACTGCAGGTTCGTCGGGAGATGAATGGGTGCTAAATTCGGGATGTTCTTATCATATGACGCCTCATATGAACTGGTTTACTACTTACCGGACTGCAGATGGTGGTAGAGTTACGTTGGGGAATAACGCAGCCTGCAAGGTTGTGGGGATAGGAACAGTTCGAATTCGGATGCACGATGGCGTAGTGCGCACATTGACAGACGTGAGGCATGTACCGGAGCTCAAGAAGAACCTTATTTCTCCGGGGACACTCGATGATATCGGGTGTAAGTATACCGCTGAAGGTGGAGTGCTGAAGATCTCTCGAGGTGCTATGACAGTGATGAAAGGGAAGAAAGTGAGTTCTCTTTATCATCTACTCGGAGAGACCGTGACAGGAGCTGCTGCAATTTCATCGGGTGAGTCAGATTCCGATTTAACTCGTTTATGGCATATGCGTCTAAGGCACATGAGTGAGGCGGGTATGACGATCTTGGGTGATAAAGGGTTGTTAAAGGGTCAGAAGACAAGTAAGTTAGACTTATGTGAGCACCGCATCTTTGGGAAACAACGCAAGATTAAGTTTGCTACGGGTATTCATTCGACCAAGCAACCGGTAGAATATATTCATTCGGATGTCCGGGGCCCGTCTCCGGTTCCTTCTAAAAGAGGTGCTCGTTATATGCTGACATTTAGCGACGACTATTCTAGGAAGGTATGGGTATACTTTCCGAAGCACAAATCCGATGTGTTTGATCGGTTCAAGAAATTTAAGGCATTAATTAAGAAGCAATCGGATAAACAGATCAAGTGCCCGAAACCGATAACGGCATGGAGTTATGTGGTAAAGATTTTACCGAGTTCCGCGAGAAAGAAGGGATTGTGAGACACCGCACAAGACCTGGGACACCACAACAGAATGGCGTGGCGTAACGGAAGAACAGAACTTTACTTGAGCAGGCTCGGAGCATGCTTTCACATGCTGGAATTGGCAAGGAATTTTGGGCTGAAGCAATGAACATGGCATGTTACCCGATTAATCGATCTCCATCATATGCTATCAAGTGGAAGACTCCGGAGGAAGTATGGTCAGGAAAATCTGTTGATTACTCCGGATTACGAATATTCGGATGTCCTGCGTATGCTCATGCAAGTGATGGTAAGCTTGAGCCGAGGTCGAAGAAGTGCATATTTCCGGGTTATGCACATGGGGTGAAAGGCTACTAACTGTGGTGCACCGATCCCGCATCACCCGGTTTTCTAATAAGCAGAGATGTGATCTTCGACGAGACCGCAATGCTTCAACAGAGGAGTTCCGAGACACAACCAGCAGAGCAGACAAATCATGGTATTAGTAGTGAGGTGGAGCTTCAGGTGGAAACTCCGGAGACCTCGGAGGTAACAGATGTTCGGACTGCAGATGAGACCGCAGTTCTCGAAGTCGGTGATAGTGAACAACCAGTACAACCGCAGCGTAGTTTAGCCGCAGACAGACAAAGAAGGCAAATTAAACCACCGGTACGTTATGCTTATACAGATTTTGCTTATGTTTTGACCGTAGGTGATGATGTGGAGACATATGAGCCTTCGTCTTACTCTGAGTCAAAGCATAAGCAAAGAGTCAGATGGATAGCTGTGTTTATTTTAGGAGATTGGAGGACGGGTCTTTGATATATTTGCTGTTATATGTTGATGATATGTTAATAGCAACGAAAAATATGTCCGATATTGATGTCTTGAAAAGGCAGTTGAGTGCTGAGTTTGAGATGAAAGATTTAGGTGCTGCAAAGAAAATTTTGGGTATGGAGATTTTGCGTGACAGGATTGCGGGATTATTACGTCTGTCTCAAAAGAAATATATTGAGAAAATTGTCGCACGTTTTAATATGGAGTGAACGAAGTCTGTGAGTACTCCATTAGCGAAGCATTTTAAACTTTCGGTTAAGTTATCACCGCAGACTGAGGAGGAGGAGGAGCATATGTCCCGTGTTCCTTATTCTAGTGCCGTGGGTAGTATTATGTATGCTATGGTATACACTAGGCCTGATATTTCACAAACTATCAATGTAGTTAGTCGTTATATGAAGCGTCCAGGTAAAATTCATTGGAAAGCAGTGAAATGGATCCTCAGATATTTGAAGGGGACAACGGACGTTGGTATAGTATACCGGAGGGACAAGAATGGCAATGAGACCACTAGTTTTGTGGATTCCGATCACGCAGGTGACTTGGATGAATGCGGGTCTTTAGCGGGGTACGTATTTACGCCGGGCAGTGGTGCGATTAGTTGGAAGGCGTCCTTACAGGACCACGTAGCTTTGTCGTCGACCGAGGCGGAGTACATGGCACTAACCTTTGTAGCGAAAGAGGCGATATGGTTGCAAGGTTTACTCATGGACTTTGGGTTAGAACAGAAAAGTGTTACTATACACCGTGATAACCAAGGTGCGATATATATGGGGTATAATCCAGTTTATCACGAGCGAACGAAACATATCAATATCGGGTACTACTTCATCCGAGATGTCTTAACGAAGGGTAAAGTTGTTGTAAAAAAGATTGCTACAACAGAAAGAACCTAGCAGACATGATGACTAAGCCTGTTCCTTTGGCGAAGCTCAAGCTTTGCTTGAGCACTATTGGCGTTTGTGAAGAGTGATCGCCTATTAGGGCGATGGGAGAGCAGCATGGACAATGAGCACAATGAGTTGGCTTCAAACATTGAGCCAAGGTGGAGAATTGTTAAATATGTCTCAATTTTGAATCGTTTACGGATATAGATCGGTTTGTTAAAATTGCAAGATTTTGACCGATTAAAGATATGCTGCAGAGGACTTCTTGATTTTGGGCAAAGAAGGTCAAATGTTTTTGTTTGACCAATTCTTGATGTGGCGTACAAGAAGAGATAGTTCTTCTTTGGCAAGGAAAAAGAGTCACTAAAAGACAAAAAAAGAAAGAGGGGATTACATGCTATATATGTTATCTTGTGGGACCCATTGAAGAGAAGGATAACAAAAAGTAAAAGGTTTTGCTTTTTGTGGCTCTCTGACTTATCCCTATTGAAGCCGTATGAAGAAGAAGAGAAAAAGAAGTCGCACAAAGAAGGTTTGTACAGAGACTCCAAAAAAAGGACGATGCGAGGAAAGGGTAGAGAGAACACAGTGATTTCTTTTCTCTGGTCGCGTGCGGAGGAGTTCTCAACATCTAGATTTGTGCGTGAGTTTTACTATATCCAATTAAGTTGTTTATTTGTGAACACTTAGGGTTTGGGTATAATCTAGATGCGGAAAACACAAGCGTATTGAACGATTGTAATTCCGATTCTCCGATTATAGTGGATTATTCTTGCTGGCTCTCCCGTGGATGTAGGTATCGATATTCGGACCGAACCACGTAATCTCCGGTGTCCTTTATCGTTCCTCGTTAATTTTTCTGTGCTTTTCGCATTGATTTATTTGCAAGATTTGGGTTAGTTTCCGCGCGTTATATTACAACGGGACTACAAGCGAGTCGATAACCGAGTCAAAGCAATACCAAGATAGATGAGAACATCCAAATATTGCCAATGACATGGCCACAATCCATGCTCTCACCATAAAATAATGCGGTGATGACCGGAACAAGCGACATTATTGACATACCGATGAAATTGGAGAAACAGGGACGATACCAAAAAACCTAGGCCCCACAACTCCGGCAAAAGAGACCCGCCAAGCTAGAGCAGATCCAACTAAAGTCACCACGTACATCCACCTCCCTTTCTTCATCCTTCCATGTCCTCCTTCAGGACACTTCGCTCGCCACTAGTGAACAACCCCACAATGCAAAAGCAAGTAAGGAGAAGAGATGTGTACACCTGCATATCTAATACCACGGAGAATGTGTGACGATCCTAACCCGTAAAGTACGGAGTACGGGCTAGTGCAACACCTTAGCAAGACGCAGGCAAGGCTAAGTCCATGTCTTCTATCCCACATCGCCTAAGAGGAGTTCCGAATTAGTTGATAAGGCTTGGGGTTCTTTACTCTGTATAACGCGTTTTAAAACCGTGTGCACTTTGGCCCAAAGTAGACAATATTACACAAGAATAGCCCCTCAAGGTTCTTTCAAAATGTGTCGCACAGCATCATTCCGTTGAATGAAAGCTGCATTATGGGGAGCAACAGTACATAGTCCCCCGATGCGAGGACCGAAGATGAAACCAGCTACTTGCTTTCCTTTGAGACATCCTTGGATTCCGTTGAGTCGAAGTGGAGCACAATTAGGGAAGGCGATATAGTGAGAAGGATGACTCGGTTGAGTATCAAGTTGAATATTACACAAGAATAGCCCCTCAAGGTTCTTTCAAAATGTGTCGCACAGCATCATTCTGTCGAATGAAAGCTGCATTATGGGGAGCAACAGCACATAGTCCCCCGATGCGAGGACCGAAGATGAAACCAGCTACTTGCTTTCCTTTGAGACTTCCTCGGATTCTGTTGAGTCGAAGTGGAGCACAATTAGGGAAGATGATATAGTGAGAAGGATGACTCGGTTGAGTATCAAGTTGAAAGCTTCTGGCTCTTAACGAAGAAAGAAGACAAATCATTGAATGCCACCGTGTGGGCGCAGACAAGAGAGTGGATGGAGAGAGTGGGATGTAGACGATGGGGAAGGCAACAATTTGGACAAGCACCGCCATCCATTTGCTTTTTCTACTGTCGTCTATGTAGAATATACCCACAATGGCAGCTGCCAATTGACCGAGAAGAAGGAGAGCATTGTTGAGTGCAAAAAGGAACCCCCATTTCCAGCGACGGGAAAAGTACACTTTTAGTGGCAAAAGTTATATACGAAGATCACTTTGGTGCAAAAAGTTTCAAATGGATCACTTATGTGCCAAGTCAAAGACAAAATGATCACTTTGGTACCTCCGGCAAGAATTTCCGACAAAAAAAACTACATGGCTTTTTGAATAAAATTATTTTGGTGAGCTAGAAAATTTTTGGGAAATCCATCCACGTGGACTTGAGAAAACGATGATGTTTCATTCAACGTGGCACGACATCTAAAACGTCATCGTTTCCTTCAATTAAGATGCCGTCTGCTCCCTAGGAGTAAAGATCCCCTTGCGCGACATTGTCTCCTCCTTCTTGAAACAGAAGCCAAAGTTCAGCCTTCTCCTTCACGAAACAGAAACATAAGCCAAAGTTCGCAACAATGCCATTTCCCTTCACCGTCCAATCGTTCATTGACCATCGCTTGCCATCGCACCCGCCGACTGCAATAGGTATGTAACTTCCTCTATTACTCACGAAATTGAATGGAAAAGAGAAATTAGGGCTCCGATGGTATAGAAAAATGAGGACTTTCGGAAGTGGAGCAAAATTAGGGCTCCATAGGGCTTTCTCCATCGATGTGGTAGATTGAGAGGGGACAATAGCACTCTAGGGGAATTGCACATAAAAGTAGGGCACGGTGAGACCTCCTTGTGAAAAAAATAGGGCTAGATGGTACACCCAATCTGTTGCGCATAAAAGATAGGGCTTAATAGGAACCTCGAGATAACTTTTGTGGTGTTTGTGATAAATTATTATGGATTTTCTGCTCGGTAGGGACCTCTATGTGAAAAAAAAAATTGGATGTTTCTTGCATTTGGTCTCTGTTGTGTATAAAAAAAGGACTCGGTGGGGACCTCAATAGTGCATTTGTGATAATTTATTAGCCTTTGTTGCTCAATGGGGACCTCCATGATATAATTTTTTGTTTTTATTTGCTTTGTTGTCTGTTACTCGGAGAAGTAGCGTTGTGGTCCCAAAACATAATAACTTTTTTCTTCCATGGCTGTAGTATCAGCATGGGGTACAAGCAACATCTTGTAGCCATTATTGTATGACATGGTGAGCAATTTCTTACTGGCATCGATGAGTTGGAATATGAAGGTGGGCTTGAAGGTACCATCTTTGTTGATGTAAGCAAGGCATTCTATATTCAATTCGTGAGGGAGATAGTGTATTATTTCGGATGCAAAATAGATAAGTTGCACTACTGTGTTCTAGGGAAAACATTGGTGATGGGTTGTGATTCTATGAGAATGATAATGGATTTAGAAATATTATTTACCATTATCTTCATGGTGAGGAAGGGACGGTGTATATTGAGCATAACGATGGTGATGGAGATGAAGATGAAGATGATGAGGACACACAAACAGGAGAAGTAAGAAAAGAATCTATTTTGGACGAATGGCAATTTGAGAGACAAGAGTGGGCAACAAGTAATGGTGAGAAAGTTCAGCAAAAGGGGAGATGTGTGGAAGTATTTAGCGAAGACATAGACGATGAAGGATTGACTGGATTACTCTGAGAGTTTGCGGAAGGCAGTGAATCAAAAAATGAAGCTTTGGTTGTTGCCAATGGTGCAAGTGATGATGATAATGATGAATTTGCATGTTCAAGGCAAAAGCAAAGGGACTTTGTGAGAAACAAAATTGCAGCCTTTGGAGAGTCGCGTCGATCTCAACCAAAAAATAGGGATGCGGGAGGTGCAACTACTGGTAATGAAACCGAATATGAAGAAAGTGGCGGTGATGACGAGAGTGCTAGTTCCGAGAGTGAACTTCAAGGTGAGGAAGTACCCGTGTATAGAAGAAGGAAAAGTAAGTATCCTTGCTATTATCCTACTGTTGCATTTCTAGTTTTGTCTTTAGGAATGAGCTTTGATAATACTAAATAGTTAAAAGAAGCTATTGTTGAGAGCTTAATTTCTGAACAAAGGTGCGTGGAATTTTATAGACATACTAAGGACTTTCTCAGAGCTAAGTGTTCACAACTGAATTGTCCTTGGAAGATTTATAACGCGCTGAGTAAGAGGATCGGGTTATCCCGAATTAGATCATTACAGGAAGAACATACTTGTCCCATTATTTTTTACAATAAAAGGGTAACAAGTGGATGGTTGTCGAAGTATTTCTTCAATGCTATTAAGGTGATACCCGAGATGAAGAGTCCTCAATTGAAGCTGTTAGTGAAAGAGCAGTTAGGGGTTAATGTGTCAAGGAATCAATGCAAAAGAGCCAAGCAAAAAGTGATGAAGGCATTGATGAGTCGGTACAAGAAATAGTATACCCAAGTTTGGGATTATGCTTACGAGTTTAGGTTTCAAAACTCACCCAAGATAGTTTATGTAAAGGTTGTGGAGAGGCCACCGCTCGACTCGGGGACTAAGTTTGATAGAGTTTATGTTTGCTTTGATGCATGCAAATGGGAATTTTTGGCTAGTTGTAGAAGAGTTGCAGGATTAGATGGATGTTTTTTGAAAAGGTTACGCAAGGGGGAGTTGTTGGCTATCGTTGGGAGATATGCCAATAACCAAATATATCTCATAGCTTGGGTTATTATCAAGGTAGAGAACAAGGACACTTGGTCCAGGTTCCTAACAAATTTGATCGCTAACCTTGATATAACTAATGGGGGAGGTTGGGCATTCATGAGCGATCAACAAAAGATAATGCTTATTACTTTTGCTGATAGCCCTTTTTTTTTAAATTATTGCAGGAGCAGAAGCTGGTGCACATGGGAGTTCATAGCAAACTCTTGTTATTAAATTGCTTTTTGCTTTTGCTAATAATCTTTTTTTGTTTTTTTTTTTAATTATTGCGGGGACTTTGTTGAGTTGATGCTGAATATAGGATGTGTGCGAGGACACGTCTATGCAAACCGGGCAAAGATTTATAAATAAGACAAGCTACAAAGGCAATTTTGGCGGATAGCAAAGAGCGCCAACATGGCTGAATTTAGAATGACCAAGTGGGGATTATTAGAGCTAACAAAGAACGGTTTTAAGGCACTATTTCGAACCGGCCCTAACCATTGGTGGAGGCATTCTTCAATGAAAAGTTCAAGTGCGATATTGTCGACAACAACCTTAGCAAAGCATTTAATGGTAGAATACTTGAACCCAAGTGCAAACCGATCATCAGCATGCTTAAAAACATATGAGTCATGGTTATGAGAAGACTACGTACACAAAGAGATGGGACCGTAAAGTGGACAAGACAATGTGGTCCTAGGATTACGAAAAACTTGGATGACAACCTGGCTACTACTAGGTTCTGTCATCAAACATGGAATGGAGATGATGGTTTTGAGATCGTGAACAATAGCAATACGTATGTCATCCACTTAGAGAGGAGAAAGTGTTAATGTCGAGCGTGGCAATTAATTGGAATTCCTTGTGCACATGTCATTTGTGCAATCCAATCGAAGCAACAGAACCCGGAGGAATACCTACATGAGTATTACAAGAAAAGTGCATATCTTGAGTCTTATAAATTCATGCCGCAGGCTCTTAGATCGAGCAAATTTTGGGAGACAATAGATCGTGAAGCCCCTAAACCTTTGCCACTAAAGAAGCTAATGGGAAGGCCAAAACGGAAATGAAGAATAAACTCGGGAGAGATCTCGAGTAAGAGGATGAGCGGAACCGGTGTAAAGATGAAGTGCTCCTATTGCCATATGGAAGGGCACAACAAGAAAAGTTATCAATGGAAGAAGCAACATCAACAATAGCCTAATCATTGACCAAGTGTAGGGGCAGCCATAGCTGAAGGGCCTATTGATGGGCTAGCTATAGGGCCAATAGTTGGGCCTACTCATGGGCTAACACTTGGGCCTACTGTTGGGCCTACTCATGGGCCTACTAGAGCGGCATCTATAGCTCCAACCACTAAGTCCACAGTTGAACAGACGAGAAGGCAAAAAAATCCAATGAGTTGTACAATTATTTGTGTTAGTTTTATTTTATGGACTTAACTTTGACTTTGTTACTTTTTTAAGTCCTTCTTAGGTGAGAAGAAGACAAACTACTTAGGTTGCTGAAAGTGAGGCACCATAACGAACAAGAGAGGCTATCGAGAAAAGGATTAGGTAATGCGGTTATGGCATCTATGTAGACATAGACAAACGTGCTGGAATGACTATATTGAATGTAAGTTTTGTAGAACTCACGTATTTCAATTATTGTCAATTGTATTTCATATCATTGAACATGTCATTATTATTGTAGCCTGGGCCGAGTACCGAGCTTCTTATCGCTCAACGCGACCTAACTCAAGAGTCCAGTGTTGTGCCAAGGAAGAGTGCTTCAAAGAAGAAAAAAGTTGCTACGGCTCCAAAACAGCCATCACCTACTAGAGCTCGTGCAAAGAAGGTGCATGGAATAACAAAGGCGGTTGAAGTACCTGCACCGGTTGAAGAACCCGCACGTGACGATGACGAACCACCCGCAAGCCCAGCTCAAGAACTTGGATGATGGATTAGAAAGAGTGCAAGGATTGTAAATATGCACACGCAGTGAATTCCAACCTCGACTTCAACCAAAAGTCGATAGCAAACTTTTGTTCCATACAACAATTAGAGAAAAACATTAAACCAATAATACAACTAAAAATTACCCTTTCACAACTACATATTTCATTCATCTTCAACTATGGTAGATTGAGAAACTTATTATCATTGGTCCATTTACATTTGCCCATAAAATAGGCTACACAACAAAACAATAAAACAATCAACGATCGAGAACAAGTTCTTTCAAATTTGGTGTTTGAAACTTCATTCTTCAAATGGCTAGCCAAATATGCTAAAGCCTTATTTTCAGCTTGTGTTGACTGAATATCAACATCCTCCAACTCGTCCAAGAATATAAGTAACAGTTGATGTCATCCTTCAAGAAGCTCCAATATCACCTCAGCCGCTCATCCAGAAAATTTTGCATCAACCCATTTGAAATATTTGCACTTCAAGCTTTCTCTATACCTACCGCATCCATTAAATCATCTCCCCGTATTCAGCCGAGTCCAATATGTTCTTATTGGACTAAATAAGCCATAATAACAATAACACTCACCTTCTTCGCTTCGAGAAGAATTGGGGTTAGGGGTTGAAGCGCCGCTAAAGCCGCTGGTGCTGCTCATGAAGCCCCCTATTTTCAAGTTTGAGCTGTCATTTTTTTTTTTTTTTTGGAAACCGAAATTGGGGTTAGGCAACTTTGAAATTGGGGATTTTCTTGAATTAGCTGATTTAGGGTTTGAGGCACTGCTGAAGCCGCTCATGAAGCCCCCTATTTGCAAATATGACCAGTGATTTCTTTGGGGCAAACCGAAATTGGGGCTGAGTTTCAAATTGGAGATTTCTTTTTTCAATCGCTTGATTTAGGATTGTTATTTGAAAAACCATGTCCAAAACGACATCGTGAAGGCTTTGTGCTGTTGATCGGACTCTCCAAAGGCCACGTCAATTTCACTTATTAATAAAATAAGGTCACGTCAGAATTCTAGTGGACCAAATCAGACTCGGCAAGAAAACAATCGTTTTTTCAAAAACTTGGCACTAAAGTAATCCAATTGAAAGTTTTGGCATCAAAGTGGTCTCCGTACATAATTTTTAGCACTAAAAATGTACTTTTCCCTCTAGCGACTGCGACCAAGATAGGGCGGTTGATCATCCACAAAAGTCGACTCATTGGCTAACATAGCCTCACAATAATCCATATCTGCCTATCATGAATTGAAATAAGCATAAAATCTGCCAACACCGGCGAATTATCCTAACCATCGGGACACACGGATGCTACGAAAGGGAAAAAAGCATAAATCCTCTACATTCAATATGAGAGAGAAGTAGAAGCTTTCCAAAACTTTGGTTCATTCTGTATCAACTTAGCATACCTACTTGTAAAATATGAACAAGATGCAACTTCAATTAAACGTATAGAAAAGTAAATTGACCTTGCATACATCTGTAGCCTGGTGATCTGTGACATATCCAAAGCTCTAGTTTCTGTACATGGTATGCTTACATACAGTATCTATGCTCAAGAACACACAGACATAAGATGAGAGATCGAAAGAAAGAGAGAGGGCAGAGGATTCTGCAGAACTTACCTTTATCCATCACTTTGTTCAATGAAAAAGAAAAGATCCTCATGGATTACAACAGTAATATAGTCTGTTGAGGGGGTTATATACACGTATGCCTAGTATGTAGCATCTTCTGGATATACCAATGAATGCTTAGCTTTTTTCGATAGAAGCAGATGCTTGTGATTGCCCTTTAAGTGATCACCATCTAAAGTTGATTCCTCATGGAGGTTGGTCAAATTCCAGTCCTAGTGGATGAAAATGCTAGCCGGTAAGCAACTACGCATCTTCTCTTTCTCTCATCTTATCTACAGGGAGAGAGAGTCCAGATTAAAATCAAAGCTAAATGGTACCGTTGCTCTTCACCATAAGTGAAGACGAAATCCTGCTTTCGGGGACAACTTGCGTCATTCTTGAGAGAAGATGGGAGTCTTGACCAAATGTAATTGCTACAACAGCCATAGCCAAGTAAAAAACTCAACATATCCACACACACAACCGAACATACCAACAAGTAGTACTGTCGAAGTATATTTGTACACATAAGTTGGTAGTAAGTAGGTGGTCACAATACAGAAAAATAGGTTTTTATCAAGTCATTGGAGATGCAGCCTTTCTAGTTTTTCCTCTCTCCTCTCTGGAAGATCCTAAAATATTCACAAATACAAACAATAGGCAATATATTGAGGATGAACGAGTACATTTTCTGTCTTACAGCTGTATATCATATAAGGAGATGGTGTACAAAATTTCAGCACAGTTTATTGGATGATCACACCATATTGAAAGTGCTCTACAATGCAGCATACGTCATACAAGCGCATCCACACACTTGAGGTAGATGTCATGACCACAGAAAACTCCAGAAACAATTGTTCTCCATATGCTTCTGTCACAACGCAAACATTATGTTGTCTTTTGCCACTTAGCACCCTATGAACAACACAAGGGGAAATTATTGGGGGGAATTTCAAAACAATGAAGTCAGCCATGACGCGTTACATGGGAAGGCAACACAAAACAGTCGCTCGCAAAATCAGGATGCCCACTTTGGTGTGTCCTCTATCTACTTTGGTTTCAGCTTCAATGAAGCACTGCAGAAATCGGGATTTTCAACATGTCAGCTGCAATAGATTTCAGTGAATGCATCAAGAGGAACCAACAAGAGAAGATGGGCTTACCTGTTGATACAATAGCGTTTACCAGTGGGAGGTGGCCCATCATCGAAGATGTGACCGAGATGCGCATCGCAAGCAGCACACAGGACTTCCTGTCGTGGCATGAAAATGATCGAGAGATCCAATTTCGATTTGACATTGCTCCCTATGGGCTGATAGTATGATGGCCACCCGGTTCCACTGTCAAACTTTGTATCTGATCTGAAAGAGACATTAATCATATATGACAGTTGGCGAATAGAAAGGAAATTTATCGAGGACAATGGAGACGCTAGTGGAAAAAAGAGAGCCAACTCACTCGAACAGAGGTGTGTCACAGCAAATGCAATGATATGTTCCTGGGGTCTTAGTGTTCCAATACTCCCTGAAGGCACATAAAACCAGAATAACAGAGAGAATTACCAGAGGTAAGCAGGTAACACTATTTGTTCCACCACACTAGAGGACTTGAAACATAATAATAAAGCACATTAGCTAGGGCCAACTCATAAGCAAACTTCCTAACCCACACTGAAAAATATATATGCGGGGAGAGAGAGAGAGAGAGAGAGAGAGAGAGCCATGCTAACAACAAACGCAGGGGAAGATTAGTAGCAGATGCCAGATGCAATGGCAAGCAACGACAGTCAAACTGTTGAATGAATCTCCTCCCTTCTTCCACTCCGTCCTCCCTTCTTCCACTCCGTCCCGAAGAGTAGTATTTTGATCGGAGAATTGTCAATTGGTGGGAACCGGAGGCAGTACTTGGTTAAATATTTTGCAAGTACATGCTGTATCATAGGAAATTTCCAGTAAATTCTTACTTCTCTCCACGAGAAAGGCACTTGCCTAACTTTCTCATCTTGCCCTCTAACCTAAGTTTCTGAGTCCGGCAGGCAAGAAAATGATTTGGAAACGCGGTACATGCTCAAACTTTGTATTCTACTCAAGAAAACAAACACAGTCTTAGCCCAAAATCCACCCTTCCTATGCACCACGGACCAGAAAATGGACTGGCAGACCTGACAAACTGGGAAATTCTGTGGATTTAAAGAATCATGTAGTCTGAAACCCACAAGAGAAACGAGCAACATTCCCAAGAATCGATCGTACCCGGTGAAAGCCCTCTCAGTGCCCTTTTGCCGGGTAACGTAATACTGCTCCGGAGTCAGACGTTTCTTCCACTCTTCATCACTCTCCGAGGAGACAGGGCCAACTTCGTCTGTCACAACGTTCATCCCAAATTCAGAGCTTCTCAGCAAAATCAAAAGGAGACATTCTCGGGGCAATCCAAAAGCGTTCGTGGGATAACTCTGGGAAAATTGGGGGAAAAAAACAGGACCGACCTTGAAGGTTGTCAGGTCTCTGGGAAGAAGCAGAAGACCCCATGGCGCGAACAGAGAGCTTCACTGTTCTCGCTTTCCTCAAAGATTGAGAAGGCGATGCGATGAACTTCGAATTGGAAAGATGGGCTCTCGCAGAAATGTACTTCGGCAGCGATAAAGCAGCAGAAGCAGCAGCCATTGCTGACCTTTTTCACAGGTACAAAGAATCCAGTAACCTTCTCTTTTTTTTTTCTTAATTATTTTTTGTGCTGGCGCAGCAATTGTAACGCGCATTCCCGGCAAGGACGAGCGGTTCCAGATTCCGTACATGTTTCACTTGAAACTTGGAATCTACCCATCGAAATAGATTTTTCATTTTTCAAACCTAAAACATATCCATCATACCTTAGAACATGTAACCTCATGTCACAAGTTCTAGAGTCGGTTCTAGGGTATCCGAGAACCCATCAATTTATTTTATTTTATTTTCTTTTCCTTTTCATTTTTAATTAAGCAAAATAAGAATGAATGCTACAACATTTAAAAGAAAGTAGAGGTTGGTAGTTTTAGGTTCTATACGAGTTACATTTAGAACCTAAAATCAATCCATTAGAACAAATTTATCATTTTTTTGAACCTAAAATCTAAAAATTTGTTTGGCTCCAAATTATACACTCATTATCGAACGCCATAAAATATTGTAGGAATCGTGCAAAAATATATACCAAGAAAAATATAAAAATTTATTTCGGGATTTAGGTTCCAGGTTCCAAGTTCCGGATAGTGGAACCTAGAAACCTACCCATTGAAATAGGTTCATCAATTTTTGAACCTAGAACCTACCCTACATACTTTGAAATCGGACCGGATCTTACGGGTTCCGATTCCAAGTTTTCGATTTTACTTTGGAACCATGCTCACCCCTACTTCCCAATTCGAGGGAAGAGAAATGATGCAATGACCGTACGATCAGACGTTGGTATCAAATGGGCTAGGGGACAGCAGATAACTCCAATTAAGGCGACAAGTGACTTCCATGTGGATAGAGTGGATTGTGTTTCCTGCGATGCCACGTCGCTGCTCCGTGCCAAACCACTAGAGCAGTCTCTTGGGTTTGGGCTTCCGGCCCATGGGCTTCTAATTTGTAGATCTCTATTCCCTCCGATCCACTAGACTAGGCAAAACGGAGGCCCATTAATAATTTCGACTATGCATCATTGTAATTCCAAAAGAGTCTCGTTAACGAGCACCAATTAGCATTATTTTTACGGGGGGAAAAAAATATTCAGTGGTTATAAAAATAGCAACAGTGATAGTAAAAATGGCACATTATGTCATACACTCACATTACTTGAGTTCATTAAGATCGAGCTCGAGCTCGAGCTAAGGTCTCTTCGGTTGATCGTATACAAGTTAAGCGCCAATATATAAACGCTCTATTTGAATCAAACTCGAGCAGTCATTTTGATGCTCCAAGGAGCTCGAGCCGAGCTTCGAGCGCCTAGTAATGCGAGTTGATTTGAGCTCGAGCTTCGCTCTATATCGGCCCGTCTCGACGTGGCTACACCTCGGCCCTGAGCAATAAATTGGGCTAAGATTTAAAGGCTTGCCTCTAGAATAAAAACCATAAGTGGTCCACCTCTGGAAAAAGCTCTGGGAGTCAATTGATCAAGATGCATCGTGCATGGCAATAGTGGTAAATACGATCCGCGACGTCGACTAGCGAACGAGTGACCGCAACATGCTCTATACGGCTCCTTGGCCTTTAGAGACGCCTTTGCTGAAAAGGGCAGGGATTGATGTTTGGATCGAATCATTTTGTGGCACTTTGCTTGGAAGCCAAAAAAAGGACAATAGAGACCATTTCACTCCTCAACAACCCATCAGTCGTTATTAAAAATGTCTAGAAATTGGAGCAATCAGCATTACGACATGTCGTTGTCGATAAAATTTGATGTCGTTGAATTTATGTACATTTTGAATGCGGAAGAACAACGTTCAAAGTCTTTTGTATGGCCATTATCGCCTTATTAAAATCTAATCATACTCAAGAATCAATCCAACGAGCACGACAGTTCAACAGTAAGTGAGTCGGGTTGTCTTATTCACACCACAATTCGATTGAAAACTCCAGCCAACTTTGTGCCTTGAGCATTTCCTGTCAAGCACGGAGAGACTTCTTTTAAAATTTTTATTTTCAGGCAAGCTCATAGAAAAGACGATGATGGGTCCGTCTGTCTCCGATCTTCGAGCCAAACATTTCGTAACGGCGCGTGAGATCTTTATAACCATTCTCAGAAAGTCGTCGGTGGCACCACCTCGTCATCTTTTCCAAATAACCCAAAGAACGAAAAAAAAAAAGACGACAGCCGAGGACACAAGGAATGACAAGGGTACAAAATCCTCGTATTGGATTACAATTCCCTACTCTGAACTCTTCTTTCGAGCGGCCAGGTCCAGGTCCAGGTCGTCCTCCAGCGACAGCAGCTTCGCGTGGAAGAACGACAAATTATTACACGTGTCGGCGACGACATACGTCGGAAGAGTGGGCGTTGCCGTTGCGTTACAAATTGGCCATCCAATCAAAAAGTGGCCTTCCAACGGTCAGAATTGCTCCGTACATCTGAAAAATAAAAACTTCGGAGCGGTGAGAATAAAAAAAAAGAAAAAAAAGAGCGAGATGTATTTTATATTGGGAAACCAATCACAGCCGTCAGATTGAAAAAGGCCAGATGGGGAACCCACCGGCCCCGGTGGCCGCCAGCCGGACCAAATACACACGCCCTCCGTATTTAATTAATTTATTTTACTTTTTCAAACCGCATGATGCAAAATTGACCAGCGAAAAACATTAATCAAATATTTAAAAATATTATTTATTTTTGAATTAATATCATGAAAAATTCCAAACTGGTATACCGTGATAAATTTACCCAAAATTATTTTTTTTACTACAAAAAACTCTAATATGGTACGATTACGATAAATTTATCCCAAACTATTTTTTGACCATCAAAAACTCTACACTGGTATTTTTATGATAAATTTACCCTAAACTAATTTTTTTGACCAAAAAAATTTTCAAAATGGCACACATGTGATAAATCATTGGATTAATACCACGACAAATCCCAAATTAATAAACCAATGACAAATAAAGGATAAAAATATAAACCGATACATTCATAAATCGCCACATACCATCAAACTTAGGAATTTGATGGTTAGATTTAACGAAAACTAACAGATGATAAATTTATCACAAGCATAGTAGTTTGTGATAAATTTGTCACAAATATATCAGTTTAGAATTTTTAATGATTAAAAAATAATTTGAAATAAATTTATCATATACATATTAATTTGGAATTTTTTGAGATATTAACCCATTCTTTTTTATATTGGTAATTTGGAATTACTTAATGGCTGGAAGTTGAGTGAAGATGCACCAGTGGCTTCTCGGCATCTTCCTGAGCCTTTCGCTCCTCTCTGCTTTGGAATATTTTACTCGCCAGGCACTCGAATATTCATTTCATTTTGGTGGGGTTTATTATGCTCGGAGTCTCAAGAAAGCGGCCGATGACGTCACCTCCCGTCATGCGCCAATGATTATGTTTCTCCCATGTTGAGGGACCTCGCGAGGATTAATGAGGTCGGCCCCGCTGGGATGGGTGCTGTCCGCTCGACGTTGATGGGACGACCAGGGCGTTATAAAAGTCTGAATTATTGACGGGGGATTAGCTTAATGTTGTCACGTCCTCGCTCTGGAGCCATCATGTGTCTCCATTTGCAAAAGCTTTTAATTGTATTTTGTTAAAGTTGGCATTATCATTTAGGGGGAGGTCAACATGTGATACCAAAGAATTATAAAAATCAATACGGAATTTAAACGGATAAGCTTAGAGCTTAGTTCATATGATGACCGTTAACAAAATCCGAGGTGTCATCAGATACAACGGTATGTACAATTCAACTATTACAATAAAATAACAAAAAGTTTTAAGGGATAAAGAATTTGCACATAGAGTTTATAGTAGTTCGGCTTTGTTTAAGTTCACATCCACTTCTTCACACCGATAACTAATCCGCTAGATTCTACACACTTAAATGCACCCATTTTAAGTATTATAGTGTTTGATCAAAAGTATATGAAGGATGTGAAACTCTCTTGGAATTTAAAATTCTGTTTTTTTAGCCTTAAGGTCTCCTTTTATTCTTCTCTATCTCCAATTGCTTGTAGCAAGATTTCTAGAGAATCACTCTCCAAACTTCTCGTTTGGACAATATTGTATACAAAGGATCTCGTAGACATTAAGGTTAACTAAAGAAAGAATCTCCCGTTAGATAAAGTCACACATACAATTATGACTTTGAGTTTCTATAAATAGAGTTTTTCATAATGTAAGTTATACCCGTCTCCCTTAATTTGCATCCTTGACCGATCTTTGCAATTGATAATATCTAATAATGAATCCAACTTGACTTGCTAGCCATTGTGACGATATTAAATCGTCTTGAATATATCTCTTGACAATATGGTCATTGCATGTGAAATATTCCTTCAGAGCTTGAGCTTTGTAACAACGTCTAAGCTCCCCGCTCAACATCTGAGCTTTTCAAACAGTGTTTGAGACCCTTAGACATCGTATGAACCTTTTACTGCCAAATTGTGTAACCATTCTCCAACACTCGAATATACATTAGGACAACTTGCAAAATAAATATTTTATTGCATTAACTCGGATATTATAAATTATGGATTGTTTTGTCAACTTCAAAATCAATTAGAGGTTTTTCCCAACATATCTTAATTCCGAGACAAGAGCGCGACTTTTCCGAGCTTAATTTCTTCCCGAAAGGGTGGACTTATGAGGGTGATCCTTGGTTGCATGCTCATTTCACAGAATCCGACCCCTCAATTGGCTGGGTAAGACTTCTCGAGATAATGTGCGTGGATTCGTTTCCGTTTCCCCCCGCTGCATCGGTCGACGACTCGACGGCGAGGCGCGCGAGGTGGAAGGAGCCGAAAACCCTTCGTTTCGTGATTTAGGAAGCCTATTTGCCCCCCGTCACCAATTTTTCATATGCGCATCATCGTCTAATCTGGTTTTGAGTTTTGACTGCACAGGGTATCCCAACATCTCCTCGAAAACAAGCGAATGGCGTGCGTGCGTGCGTGTAAGGAGCCGAAGGAAGAGGCTGCAATGCAAAGAAGGCCTCGTCGGATGGCGATTCACGAACATCCACGACAATTACAAGACCCCGTTGACGATGACAGGCTAAAGGACACGGACCGTTCTCTCTCTCTCTCTCTCTCTCTGCCCCCAAATTCAATAACGACAACCCACCCTTCTCCCTTGGACAAGACGAAGACGAAGACGACGACGATGGCGACGGCGGCCACGCGCGAGAAGGAAGGTGCGTGGTGGATGGATGGATGGATGGTTGGTTGGGGGTTCACCAACCCATCTTGTAACTTTTTTTTTTTTTTGTTTAATTCCCGCCTGAACCAAGGAAACATATTGCTCTCCAATTTGCCCGTTCTCTCACGATTTCGCGTGGGTTAAGTCAAACTTGAAATTTGCCACGATCACCGCCCCTCGATTCCCGAAAGAGCACGACTCTGTAAGATTGAAGCAACAGCAAAAAAAAAAAAAAGGGCAAAGCATGCTGGTGCCTTTAGCTTGGGCGAGCTCTAGAGAGAAACTCTGGAAAGAGAATGATTTTTGTAATTCTTGAATGATCAAGATGAATGGAAGGACACCTCTTTATATAGCGGAGGGCATTTCGTTATAACCGTTGATCGTATTTCGACTCAAAGTCTAATATCGCATCTTCCCATCTACTCAACTATCGACATTAAATAGGAATGTTGGCTTTCCTTTTCTTCGCGTTAAGAAATATGATTCTTTCCTAACTGTTCATACCTTGAGCTCTTAACCTTCCTTTTTTTCCTTCCTCAATGTAAAGTTTAAATCTAGTAATTCCTTTGTTCCTACGAATTGATAAAACTATTTACATAGTCGGATTCCCTAAAAAAAAAAAAAAAAGTTGCTCAAGAAAGAAATGCATACATGTTAGCGTTGGCGGTTTTGCACGTGCGTAGATTTTATATCCGTCGACACAAACGGAACTTTGGGCATTGTGGTCGGGACTCGGCTTCGCAAAACAACCCGATTTCCACATGACCATCATCAAAATCGGCTCTAAAGCCATCTCATCAATCCTATTAATCCATAGCTTATCATGATAGTTCCGTCCTCGCTTTGCCTAAATAGGAAAAAAAATCGTACCGTTACCGACCGGCTTGTTAATCTTATGATCGAAAAGGCTATAGAGACACCAAGAAATTTTTTTTTTTTTTGTTGCGTTAACTCTTAAGAGGAAGTCACTTCATTGGTTTTTATTAGACCACAAAATTCAGACAATTAGAATTCTTAAACCTTCTTTTAATTTAACTGGTTAAATTAAAAATTTGTACTTGGAGAACACGGGGGGCCGCTGCAGTGTCCCACTTCTAACGTCTCCGTACGCCAAGGAGTACCTACTAATTCAAAAAGTGCGGCCTTGCGCGTGCAGGGGTAAAAGGGAAGCTTCACCTGCACCTGCACGAACCTGACAAAAAAAATTTTTTTCGCAAGTCAAAAAACCTTAAAACGAAAATCAAATATTTTTTTTTTTTTTTTTTTGCGCCCTATATATTTCCCCAATCTCTATCCTGTGGTCCTCTCTTTCCCCCTTCATTTCCTTTTCCTCTCTCTCTATCTCGGGCGTGCGCTCAGATCTTGCGAAGCCAGTTGCTGGGGTTTCTCCGTCGCCACTTGGATCGAAGGGTTTCCGGCGAGGCCCGATTCGTGTCCAGATTCGTCGGTCTCGAGTGGCGATCGGGGGGGTTTTGCTTTTTGTTTTTTTTCCCTTTGCTTCGTGGGGGCTGGGGGGCGAGAATCCGAGGTGTGTTTGTTTTGTTGAGGGGCTTCGGAGAGGGGAATTGGATGTGTTGTCTGGTCGCGCGCAGCAGTAAGAAGACGTCTAAAAGAGCGTTGAGGAGGGATTGTGGGCTCGTGATCAGGGGCAGGTCTCGCTGGGGCAAATGCGGCTGATTTGCTCTCCGATCCTGTTTGATCTCTCGAGTTAGTCTCGGTGTATTGGGGTCGTAATTATTTGTGTGGTCGTCCTGATCCTTTGAGGAACGAGGGAGATTCTCTAAGTTCCCCTGATTGTGCAGATATGCAACCGGATCGGCACTCGAAAAAGGTGAGAGTCTCTCCTTTCTTGCGTTCCTTTCTTGTTTGCAAGTTGCTTTTTGCCTTGGAAATTGTCGTGGTGGAATGAAAGTTTTGATATTGGTGGAGTTTGTTAAAACCTTTTGGGAGATTTCATGTTCATCTCACGTCGATCGATGTACCGTAAAAATGGAAACAAATTTCGGGGCCGTAGACTTGGATCTTGTGAATTTGTTCTTTGGTGGTTCATGTTTTATGATTGATTATGCATCTACGATAACTTCCTTTCTTGTGGGGGTGTGGCTTCAATCTTTTGCGTCGTTTTCGTGTTGATCCTGATTTCACTGCCTTCCTCTAAGTGCTTTTGAAGAAGTAAGTTATGTTGGTCGTAAGCCCTGGCCTTATTGATTTGCTTTCTTCGAATTTCTCCACTCGAAGCGTTTATATATTTACTTTCTTCATGTGAAGTTTTTGCTAACATCTTGGGTGGAAGATCTGCGGTAGCAGTACTGAACTCGTGTAGCTTATCTACTTGATGGATTATAACTCGTTCTTGGATTTTTTTTTTTTTTTTGGAGATGGGTCCAGGACACGATGCATAATGTGATAGATTTTCCTGTTGTACCTTTTTATGTTTCCTGGACTTTCATGGTGTTCAAGACTCCTCCAGGATGATCGTGGTGGAAATGTTCACTTTTAGTGCTTTGCTGTAGCTTGCGAGTTGTTTGTTCTCAGCTGGTGTCTAGTTGTGAAGTGCCTCCCATTTCTAACTTCTTTTCTTTACCATAACAAAAAAATTTTGGCTCGAGTCTGAAACAGCTAATTTTTGTCCTCTGCAGCTGAAGGAGATGGAGTTTTTCACTGAGTATGGAGATGCCAACAGGTACAAAATCTTGGAGGTAATTGGCAAGGGAAGCTATGGAGTTGTTTGTGCAGCCATCGACACGCATACTGGGGAAAAAGTCGCTATAAAAAAAATACATGATATCTTTGAGCACATTTCTGATGCTATTCGAATCCTTCGAGAAGTCAAGTTGCTCAGGCTTCTGCGACATCCTGATATTGTTGAAATCAAGAGCATCATGTTGCCACCCTCGAAGAGGGAATTCAAAGATATTTATGTCGTTTTTGAGCTCATGGAGTCTGATCTTCACCAAGTGATCAAAGCTAATGACGATTTGACTAGAGAACACCACCAATTTTTCCTTTATCAAATGCTACGAGCTTTGAAGTACATGCACACAGGTTTGTCATTAGCTTACCATCTACTCTGACAATTCTGGCTTCTTCGTTCATGTTGTTGCTCTAGCAGAAAGCTCTTGCTAAGTGCAGATACTTACGCTTTCTTCCTTCTTCTTTTTTGGCTCAGTTCTTTTCGACTTCTTATTTTTGGGCCTTTTAAGGGCTTTCCCTCAAGATTTTGATTCTAATTGTTAGCCCTTTGGTTGCAGCAAATGTCTACCATCGAGATCTTAAACCAAAAAATATATTAGCAAATGCGAACTGTAAACTGAAGGTTTGTGACTTTGGATTAGCAAGAGTTGCTTTTAGTGACACGCCGACGACGATATTTTGGACGGTATGTTGTTTACTGTGCATTTGGCATCCTTGTGTTTCACTTTATGCTTAGTTTGATGAGAGCACACGGCAGCCCAATTACTTATTATGGTCGTGCACTTGTCACCTTGCAGGACTATGTCGCTACAAGATGGTACAGGGCTCCAGAGCTGTGTGGATCTTTTTTTTCCAAGGTATGCTTGCTTAACATGTCCACCCTTGTCTACATGTTTGGGTCCCATGGGAAATATACTGGAATCAGATTTTTGTTTTCTCAGCTCAAGTTTGGTAAATTTGTTTTTGGCATTAAGTGATAATGATGTTATGTAGGTGAGACATGCAGCATCCTGTATATTTGTAAGTTCTTCTGCACGGAATAGTCTAGATATTAGAGATTTAGTGGTGTAATATGTACCATAAAACTGTTTTGAAGTTCACTTTTCCCAAATATTTGGTATTTTGGAAAAAAGCAAGCAATAAGTTACATGCTGTGCAGAATGTGTTCTGGGTGCTTTATGGTAAGCAGTAATGCTAGATTAAAATAATTGTTGTTCAGGGAGGACTAGTGAACTCTCCTGGAAGTTGAAATATCTTTAAATCAGGTAACAGTGTCCGGTTATGCTGTTCTCCAAAAATGATTTAATGTTGTGGCTTCTATTTCACCGTAGGCTATGCTTTTATCTGATCTGTTTCCTACTCGAATGCAGTATACACCAGCAATTGATGTTTGGAGCATCGGTTGCATCTTTGCGGAAGTTTTGACTGGAAAACCATTGTTTCCCGGAAAAACCGTTGTTCACCAGTTAGATTTGATTACCGATCTTCTTGGAACACCTTCTGCAGAATCAGTATCTGGGGTATCATATCTTTTCTTTTATCTTCCTTGTCTTCTCAAGTTCGTTCTTCTTGGTAGATTGTGGTTTTCCTTTCCTTTCTCTAACCCTGCTTTAATGTTGAAATGCAGGTTCGTAATGAGAAGGCAAGGAAATATTTGACAGAGATGCGAAGAAAGCAGCCTGTGTCCTTTACCCATAAATTTCCAAATGCTGATCCACAGGCTCTTAGGCTGTTGCAAAGATTGTTGGCTTTTGATGCAAAGGATCGGCCAACTGCTGAGGAGGTTTGTTTGATCTCTGTTGTGGTCTCTTCCAAACTTAAATCTTATAGTATTTATGGGCGTAATGTGGAAAATATGCTTGTCAGAAGCACCTGGTTGTTGATTCCTTTTGTATTATTCCTTTGAATTCAGATGAAAATTGTGTCTGCTCTTTTATTTAAACAGGCTCTTGCCGATCCTTACTTTAAGGGTCTAGGCAAGGTTGAGAGGGAGCCTTCTTCTCAGCCCATATCAAAGCTGGAGTTTGAGTTTGAGAGGAGAAGATTAACTAAGGAAGATGTTAGGGAACTTTTGTACCGGGAGATATTGGAGTACCATCCCCAGCTACGCAAGGACTACATGAACGGAACTGAAAGCACCAATTTTCTGTATCCTAGGTTCTACTCTAAATCCTTTGTCAGTCACTATCTCCTATTCTGCTTCTTTACTGCCTTTCTAAGGATTTCTGATGGTTTTATACGTCGGAAGCAGTGCCATTGGTCAATTCAGGAGGCAGTTTGCACATCTTGAGGAACATGGTGGGAGAAGTGCTCCGGTTATACCTTTGGAGAGAAAGCACGCGTCTCTCCCAAGGTAGGACCTCTTTTTCTTCGTGGCCATTTGGTCCTAGTTTTGAAGACATTGACTGATATTCCTGTTGTAGTTCATTTTTGAAGAGTCTGCTTTACTCTTCTGAGTACTTTGTTTTGGGTAACTATTTGTAATTTCATTATCTTTTCAATGTGGCTGAGGTAGCCAATCAAGAGAAAGGTGGGCTTCTTTTGAGTATATGAGAGTTACAAGCCAAAACAATTTCCCAGTCTCCCTTTTAAGTATAAATAGTGACGTAATTTGCTCTGCCTAGTTTCTTCAGAATATGTCTTAACATCTGATGTGTATAATGTCAAAGGGCACATAGAGCTGCGCACTAAGATCAAGTCATTCCTTTTGACAATTTCATATGGGAGCAGAATGTTCCCAATTATAGAACTCATGAATGTGGCAATAACATCCGACCAAAAAAGAATGTGGCAATAACTTTGTATTTTAATTTGCTTATATATCGTGTTGCAGGTCCACAGTGCACTCCAGTACAGTTTTACCAAATCGCGATTCTAATATTGCATCAAGAGATAATCAACAAGTTAGCGAGGATGCTTCTAAGGACTTTGGAGTAGTAGATGCTATTTCCAGCTATCCATCGAAGGCTATACGGCCACCTCCAAGGGTACCAAGTGGTATTGACATTTTTTTGCTTGTTTGCAGCTATTTTTTATGAATGTTCAACCAAGTTCTAGGAGTTTTTTAACATGACTTGTCATATTGGTATGAAAACTTGATGTCATTTCTTGGCTACGGAAACATTCTCATCTCTTTGTCGGGAGCTTATTGGGTGGATCTCTACTTCAATTTTTATTTGAGTGCGCATTTTGAGTTCACCACACTCTAAATGTCTGTTTGGGGCTTGTGGATTTATCTTTTCCGCAATTAGTGTTTTGAGAACTGGATCGGATTGATCCATCCAATCTGGTTCGATTCCTGGTATTGTGCTTAGCAGAAGACATGTTGAAGATCAAACCAGTCTATTGTACTTTAGTTGCTAAAAATTGGGAGGCAGAGCAGGAGAAAAATTAAAGTAAGAAAATGATTGAAGTTTGCACGCTAATTAACTTGCACATTCTGCTGATTTGCTTTGCAGCAAGGCCAGGCAGAGTTGTCGGACCAGTGCTACCTTATGAGAATGGTAGAACCATGAAGGTTGATTCTGATGACAGAACTGCCTTCTACAGAAGTGCTGCAGTTCCCTCTCAATCCATCTCTCCACAATGTCTTATCAGGCCACATTCGGCGAACCAGGAGATGCTGGCGAGAGAAACTGACAGCAGCCATCTACAAGAAAAACAAACACGGGGCTCACAATATAGAATGGCAGTGAATCCGGTCCCTGGCATGGCCAAGATAGATGTACATACCAATCCGTACTTCCCAACCCAGGCCGAGGTAGGGGTAGGGCAGTTAAAGGATAGAATTGCTATAGAAGCTAAAGTGTTTCAGGCACAATCTCAGTTTGGTGCCGTTGGTGCTGCTGCTGTTGCCATCTCGGCTCACAGAAATGTGGGTTCGGTTCAGTATGGCTAGTATCCACACGAGTCGTCTCCTCCAGAAGATGTCTGCATGGCCGGTTGAGAAGGGTCTTTTTGGGGACTCCATTCGTGGCTTATTTGAGTGTAGTGAACTCCTTGTGTCATTATTTAGGGTCTCGTATGATTTACAGATGTACGGCATTGATTTACTAGTGGAAATAACCCCCTCATTCTTCCAGAAAGTCTTCGCCCCGAGTATGCCAGTCCATTCAAATTTAACATGCGCTAGGAATTGACTGTTATCTTCAAAATTCAATCTTGGTTCGGAAAAAGGAAATCTACAATTTGATGAGGATGTGAGTTATATCTTTGGTTGAATGGCGCTTTTGATTCAGCTTGCTTGCTTTTAGCTGTCTTCTTTGATTATTTAACTAGAGATGATGATAAGAGGGATACTTAATGGACGTACATACCTACCGAAATGTATTGGCTCCATTGAATATTGAAGAACTTTCAGGATGCTATCTTGACCGTGTGGCTTGGTAATTATTATCTAACAAGAATAGCGGAAATAGCACAGCATCTTGGTATAAAGTGAGAAAAAGAGAGTTGATGGGTCTATATTGGCGACTTTCAAATCTAGGACTGGTGTCGTCCAGTTTCTAAATTTACCAGCTACCTATCGGTTGCCCTAGAAGGCGTGTCAATGTCAATGCGTGTTGTAACAAGAAAAGGTCATATCCCAATATAGATGCGTAATAATACATACTCAAACAGGTTGTTTGTACCATTCAACGTGCGTTGATTTAGGTTGAGGGGTTTAGCTCTTAATTGGCAAATACGACTAGTGATGTATGCATGGACAATTGCACGCACAAAGTGCCTAAAATCTGTCATCGTCCTTCACGTTAGTCCTTCCGTAAGTTCTGGTAGCTTTTAGAGAATTGAATTGTCTCGGGTGGTAACTTTTTCGTCCACGAAGAACAAGCTTACGAAACGTTCTAAAAAACTCTAAATCTTCCACTATTTGTATTCTTATAACAGAAAGAAACATGTCACGAACAATAAACGAAATTTTTGACCCCGGCATGACATGCTATATTCCATGATTTCACTAGTTGAGCAAAGGTCCTATCGTGCTATGATGTTCTGTACTATCACTGTTAATAAATAAATAAAAAGCATTGTAGTCATATCATATGCCTTCTGACGGAACAATGATGTCGAAGTCCCTTACAGTCCATTCGGCGACTTGATTATCGCTCACATATATTTCCGTTCCAAATCGATTGATGGCCAATGCCTTTCAACGGGTTCAGTTCCTGGATCCTGCAATTTCCAAAGTTGAAGAGACATATCTTAGGTAATGTCATATTTGCATCGTTCATACGAAATATCTATTGAGAACGTCCCTCTCAAATGCATCCCTTCGCTATCATGGAAATTGAAGGAGCGTATGTTTACCTGGTAAAAGTAAAGTGAATGAGAAAGCCTTCCAACATCGAGATACCAAGTCCTAGGATCGCCAACCCAACCCTCACCCTTCTTTGTAGGGTACCCATACTCTCCCCACACCGGATGGGGCAGGATTTGCAGTATTTCCTGGGCCTGGGGATTGCTGTACGCGACGCACGGGGCGTACGGCTCTTCCTGGACTCTGGCGTTCCCAGGAGCGCAGTACACATGGTAGGCTTCGTAAGGGAAGTCGGCCTCATCCGCGTGCGGTGGACTCTGGTCCCATTCGGGAAGGTGTGGATCGGTGGGCAGTTCTTGAGGTTGTCCGGCCGGCACCACACCTCTGTCTCGGGATTTAGGATCATCTCGCTGTACCTGGTGACGTCTGTCTTCACATTGCCATCGCAAGGCTTCCCGTTGTGCTTCGAACAGCTTCCAATGTCCATCAGGTAGAACTGGCTGCTCGGTCCTCCTCCTTGCTTTATGTCTAGTGTGAACTTCACCTTGAAATCGGTGATTTTGGAACCTGAAAATGGAGAGTGTGCAGTGAAAAGTTACCATTTTGATTTGTGTCAATTCTATAGGACTGTCCTGTCATTGATGCATACTTGAGATTTCACCGAGAAGCATAGTACTTACTATTTTAGTCATTCCCCTAGTTTCATAGTGATAACCTCCGGAGAAGCCCGTCGTCGCGTCCGACCTCAAGTAGAGCATCAGCCATGGATACTTCTTCGATGTCTTCAGCAGATGATGAAACACCCAACTCCCCTTTCCGATCTCCTTCTCCCACGTCACTGAGAAAAACAAGGTCTCATCGGCATGAATTGCCTTCTTGACGTCGGTATCCAAGTCCCATGTCCCATAATACCTCCCTCGGAGTTTGTTATGATCGCGGATGCTGGTGTAGTCGTGGTACATCAAGGGCATGTTCATGAACCGTCTCCAAAGCATGGGAACCTCGGCTCGGGCGGGAAAATGGGTGCCTCTCTGCCATTCTTCTTGCACCTTTGGGACACGGTGTCCAAATTGCCGCTCTTGAGCATGATCATCCAGAACTGCCATGGCATCGGTACATCCACTACTTCGCACTTGTTGCCTAAGACTTCTTTCCGAGCTGCGTACTCGTTCACGTCGGATGCCTTTGTTCCTCCGTATGTCGTGGCGTTCAATATGCCAAGCCGGTTTTCTATTTTGTTCACCCTGTGACTCAACTTCTCTGTAAATCGGATGGAACACATTGCTTGGTCATCAGGTGTGGGCTAATCACTAATGCACTTCACCGTGTCCGGCTAAAACCAGATCTACTGAAAGATAAAATCAAGATGGGTATTCATTCTTCTTTCTATCAACAGAAATGAACTTACTTGCTGCAGAAGAATAGTTGACGTCGAAGCAATCTGCCATTCTAGGACTTCCCATATTAGGAGCTTCTTCGCCAACCTCGTTGCACTGGTTCCAGGCTTCGATCGCGACCCTTAGATTGTCATTTTTCATGCCGGGTTGTCCAACTGCTGAGACATATTTTGAAGCAGGCCACTGGATTGCCGCAACATTTTCTTCCGTGGCAATCGTGCATGATCGGAGAAGACAGAGCGAGAGCAAAAATGAGAAAAGGAATCTAAACTTAGCCATTCTTATGCTCCACGCGAGTTGCCAATGTAGTCAAATGCAGAGCTTAGTTGTATGTCTATAGGTTGTACTTATAGAACTGGTGTAGAGTCAGCAATAACTTAAACGAGAATCAGATGAGTACTCATCTCAATCTTCAGATCAGTGGCTTAATCTCAACAGGATTGAATGATTCAAAACATGATAGTTTTGTTTTCTAGTTGCTCAGATTTATCTTATTCTTCTATAAAATGTACAATTCAAACTTCATCTATTGAGCAAAAGAAGCACGACCTCTGTGCGGACCCGCATTGCGAGTTTGCGCAGTAAAGGATGGATAAGATCATATGGCTCTCTAAGTTCACTAGCCGAACAACGATATAAAATGATGAACCCATATAAATAAATAAAAAGAGCATAGAAGTGTCATGTACCAATTACTTTATATGAATCAATAGAACAACAAAACTTAAGAGTAATATCGGCTGTTACATTGGTTCATCGTCTTAAATTATATCCTATTTAGAGCTTAGATAACAGGGCTTGACTGCCTAAATCCGCAAAATAATCTTGATAATCTAGTAAAGTATCTTTAATAGTTACCAGGATCCTTCTTGTCGGTATATAAATTTGAAAGAAGATATTGTTTAAATTTGAAAATGGTGGCTATCTGCAGGAAGTGATTTAAGAACAGGCTTAAACAATATTGCTGGAGGTGATTATGATGTTTTTCAATGTGGGTAGGCGGGTTAAACGATTGGATTTGTGATTTAAGTTGTAATCACGATTCGAAACCTTGTAGAGAATTTCATTTTTGAGTTCAAAGATGGTGCTTAGCAGAATTCTGTAATTTACGGAGGGAAGTTCAATGCAAGTTCTCCCAGAATATCTTGTGAGTGGCAGGCAAAGGAATCATTATACATCTGAGGTTTTCCTCTTTGGACAAGCTAAAATCCATGTTCGGGGCAAGCGATGAGGACCATGAAACAGGGTAACATGCCTGTTGGTTTCGGAGTAAATAAGAAGAGTGAATTCATCAGTAGCCCCATGAACACCTCGTGAATTGGTGTCACTGGGATCTTGGACTACGTATCGGTGGGTATATATATATACACTTCCACCAACGGCTATGACCATCATGAGGATGAAATGGCCCCAAAAGCCCAGACAAAGCGGTGAACCTTCACGTGAACCCATCAACCCCCCACTCTTTTCATCCATAAAGTATAGACATTCCATTCCAATCCATCACCAGTATAAGATCTTCTTGACAGAGAAAGATGTGCAGCAAGTCTTGAGTTCGAGGGGATGGAAGCATTGTGGAACTTGGAAGACAGATGGAAACTGTCGACCCGAGAAGCCTTCTTGCTGTTTGGGTGCACTGCTGTTGCTGTGGTGGGGCTTGGAGTTGTTGCAGCATTCCTCAGGAAAGCAAGAAAAAAGCAAGTGCAGGTCATCAATGTGAGCCAAGAACCTAATGTGAGTCACCCTTTCCATGGAGAATGGCCGGGGCCAAGCTGCGGGTGGCTTGCAATCAAGAGGGTGTTGATGGGTTTGCTGAGGTGGAGCAGAGGGAGCAAGTGGGGGGAGAGGAATGTAGGGGCTTGGGGGGAGAGGCTGCTGCCGCCGCTGATGCTGCTTGCATTGGAAGGTGATGTTGTGGGGTGGCAGAGCCACAACTCGGAGTCGCCCGTGTGGCACAGGCCGATACTGATGAGGAAGAAGTGTGAGCTCCCGAGGTTTAGCGGGCTTATTCTGTCCAATGAGCGAGGTCAGCCCCTTAGTGGTTCGTCAGAGGATGCTAGTACAAACCAGGTCGTCATCCTCTGCTTCTTTTCTTGTTCCTTTCCTTTTTTATCAGATATTAGAGATAGAATCACTTGAAGCGTCCGACTAGTCCTGGAATACAAGCAATTAATTAGGCTAGACCATTTCTTCAGGGTGCATGGCAGATATCATTGGATGAACGTTCATAATTGGCCAAAATAAAACTGTTCAGTTGGAAAACCCAGGGATATTTTATCTCGGTATGCTGTGAAGTGTATGAGAATGTAGAATACAGCTTAACACAGGAATCTAGTATTCATGCAAAAACTCTACCATTGAGACAGAGCCAACGAATATGATGTCGAGCAATTCCTATGGGAACATCTTAAGAGTCTGGCATTCCGTCTACTATTGCTGATATACTTTGCTCGCATGTGACATGGTTTAACTTGTGTTACATGCAGGAGAAAATAACCGGTGGTGGGAGAACAACTCCGAAGGAATTGCTGTGATTTGCTTGTCAAATTTACGACTATTCTTCTAGCTGTAAGCAAAGGGGGTTTCTCCTGGATATTGTAACCTCTCCTATGTGAACGAATTTTTCGATCAGACAATCTTCACATAAACTAGTATGAACTGAACAGCATATCAGTAGATATGTTTGGCAGCTTAAGTTCATACACAGAAAGTAGATCAGATTGCCTGGTCAGGTGTCCTAGAGGTATCCAGGATTTGGTTTCTTTTCGCAGCATTAAAGACCTAACCAGATGAATGGAGATCTTGGAGCTCATTCATTTGAGGCATTTCAAGAGAAACAGTTTCGATCAGAATGAGAACTCTCTTGGAGATGAGCCATTCACTGGCTTATGTAGCTCCAGAATATCTAATCTAAAAAGAAAGTGAAATTGATTGACCTCTAAGGATATGCTACACAGTGTCTTCTCGAAAAAGTCCTGTTCTTATCTGACCACTGGAAGAGAATCGAATGATGCCAGGCTATCTTTCTTCATTGAATTCTTCCAGGCGGTATTGCAATGTCAGTTTTCTCCCGTCACCTTGGCAACTTATTTATCCATCCATTGCCAATACAGACGCAGTTCTAATATAGTTGAGCCGTGCCACAGGGCTTTCCAATTTAACAGCATCAGTCTTAATCAGCAATGCAATCTCTGACATAATTCACCAGTAGTGAATTAGACAGTTATCATGAGCGCTGACACCCACCTTGTTACCCTACTTCCGCGCAAGTCCTGATCAAACCGAGGAAACAAATAAAATCAAACAGTTGACATGCTTCTTAACTTAACTCGAATGACCAAGCTGTTAAATCCTCATTACAGGTGCCAAAGTGCCATCCACAAAATCTCTAGCACTAATGCTTTACTCCTGAACAATATTGAGTAATAACAATGGCTGGGACAGTAACTACTTGCAGTTTGAGCAAAAAAGGAAAAAGAAAAATCCTTGACACTACATCATCAAATTGATTTCTTTGAGCTCTTTTTGCTGCTAATTAATAAAAACAGACTACCTTTCTCAGTTTTAAGTTCCAAAAAACGCTAAGCTGCCCACATAAGTAAAAGAATACTTTAGGTAATACAACTCAGGTAGAATTTGCACCAACATTACAGGGACAACAGTTTTCATAACAGGACGAAGATAGAGTCATAATTCTTGGCTGAAATTGGGGCAGCAGAGATATAACAAGCAGCAAGACACTCACGACACCAAACTACGTTAACCATCCTAAGGACGACTCAGAGCACGTGGGCACTATGGGAGAGGATCAATTGGGAAACTATACTGCCAGACAGTAGGAATCAGCTTTTGTCAATGAAAGAAAAAAGCAAACAAATCGGAAACGAACAACACCTTTTTTCGAAGCGCTGATGCTCATGCATTTGGTGCCACCAAAGGTTCCTTCAACTTATCTTCAGGTCTACGCTTAAAGTAGAAGTACAATACCAATTGTATGATACCCAAGACAGTTCCAATCCCATTTGGAACCTAATATGCAGGGTAAAAGGGCAAGACCACTTTTGGTTAATGAGTGTCAGTTTCAAAGTAAATGGTATAGGGAAAACTGTGAATTGAAATTAGCATTACAGATAACTATAAGAATAGTTCAACGAGTTTAAGAAGCTTACGTAAATGAAGATATCATCATTAAACAATCCATAGAGAAGGAAAGACGTGCTCATCAGGAATGTGGAAAGAGAGAGATAGAATGGCATGAATTCGACACTTTTAGTCCGGATCACCAAATTCTGGAATAGAGGTCCCATTGTTTAAGGTCCTCGATAGCAGGTTAGATAAAATAAAGTGCCACTTTGATGAATAAATAAAATACAAGCAGTCACTAAATGAATGTACAATTATAAAAAGCGGAGAAGCAAACATTGATAAGAGAGAAGCACCACTCAATAACCCCACAGTTATCCTTCGCAGGGCGAGTTCAGGTATTTGCAAACTTCCAGCAACTATGACTGCAAAAGCGCCAATAATTGCCAGGAGAAATCCTGTCATCCTCACCTGACAACAATATCAAGGATTTTTCAACACGAGCTATCAATAAATCTAGAAAATACGGGTGCGCGCAGAAAGGAAGACGTGCCTTTGAATTAAAAAAACATGAGCTAACCTTGCCTGCTTTGTCAGCATATGTTATGAAGAGTACTATGTATACAAACTGAAACACCGCACCCGCTGAATTGACCGTCATAACCAGGAGATTGTCACATGATATAAGGGGCGACCCATACCACATGCAAATCAAGCAATTTAGGAGGGCATATATGTATGGCAAGCCAGAGAAATGTTCTGTTGATTTGTTTCTGACAATTCTTCTGAATGTCGATCTGCAAATTAGGAAATTCAAGAACATGTTCAATAGAGAAGCTTGTAACTTAGAAGTGAAATGGAAGTACTTGATCTTGCATCTTACATTGGTGACACGAACAGGCCAATAGCAAAGATATTTCCTGCAACACTGCATTGGTCAGGCTCTACTGTAACATATCGTTGAAACCAAATGTCAATCAAACCCTTGCCATGTAAAATGTGAAGACAAGTATATATGTGTATAATTTCATAGATTGGTGGAAATCTCTCCTTTGCTTTTACTTGGGTTGCATGCGAATCTCTTATGGTGTTGCTGGATTCCTATATCGGCCGACAGTTACTTCAACAAATGGAAAGTACTGCAAATCCTTTGTTAGTCAAATTTCAAATCCTTATGCATTTCTTAATGATCTCACAGCACAAAGATGAAGAACACACTATCTCAAGAGCTCTCTCTCTGTTGCAGGCCTTTGAAAGTAAACGCAGAGACGAGCTTTTGGCTAACATCAAGGTCTCAAGTTTTCCAATCTCGCATCAACGCTAAAAGAAACAATTCTGCGTGAGAGCAAAAAGTCCCAATTGGCATTCTTCGTAAGTACCACCCCGTTTTCTTAAATTCAAATATACAATTTTCCCCTTTAACCAACCCATCTTCTTGTTCTTCTTCTATTTGGGTGCTGGGTACACGACTAGCTTTTTAAAGCTGCTGTGATTTCAGATGACGAATAAGCTCATGGAATCACCTAGTCCCAAGATCGCCAAAAGGGCATTCTATTCAGCTTCCAAGTTTCGAGTTCAACTACATATGCGCATAGATTTTTGCAAAATCTAGAACTGATAACCTTTTCAAAGAACCCATTTATCAGTGGAGTGGCCGCGATAGTTTGAGCCCAATTCCTTTTATGAGAGGTCATGTGTTCGAAACTCGTAGGCGTCGGTCGGTCATTTAAGCGGACGGTCGTGGCGGTGGGATGTTGCGCTAGCCCCTCGAGGAATAGTTGTGCTCCACCGCTGGTGTAAGCCATAGCTCGCCGGCTGCGCGGACAGCTCGGTTACCCAAAAAAAAAAAAAAAACCTTTTCAAAGAAAGAAAGAAAGACAATAGAAAAGGAACCCAGAGAAATCAACCACAACACTTGAAATTTTCGGGAATATGAGAGAGAGAGAGAAGGAAAAGTACCAGCTGCCCCAGCTGCATCTTTGCAAACTCTGGAGATCAAATACAAATGCCCGGGAGTCATGGCTCCTTCAACGCCGCGCAAAGCTTTCTGGGTCTGGGTCATTCAAGTCTGCGCCTTTCTGCGAGAAAGTGAAGAGCCTGTTTGTGCAGAAGAATATGCCTTGGTGGGTTCACTGGCGGAAGCAAAAATAGAGGCGTTTTCACATCTCCGACATTACATCAAATGATGATGATCTTGTCCTTTTCGAGAAGAAAGAAGCCTGCGACCCCCTGTTCGGACTATCTAATCCAAAAATCAATACTAAGATTTTTTCTTTTTCCCAAGTCGAATGACCCTACACCAACAGTTTACTCCACCATGAATGGTCCTTCCACAGTAGACAGGACAAGAAGCAGAAGACAACGATGTCTGCTTCAACAGACAAAAGGCACATGGGCTTCTTCAAATGGTTCATGCAGTTTCGTAGTAGCTGAGTGATCATGCTTTGTAATTTCTGTGCTTTGGTTGAATCTGTCCTTATAATTTTTCCTTTTGCTAATAGTCAACCCAAAAACAAGATCATTAAACAGAACAAAAAAAAGTAAGAAAAGACTCAATTACTAATTAACTAAGACCCAAAAAAAAAAATTATCTGAGGCTATTCAACTGCATTTATGTACTCGAAACGAGCGTTATACCGTTTTGGGCTATTACTTGATTGTTTGCAGCAATATTTACTTTTAACAGCGTTATACCGGTCACGTAGTGTCCTAGCCGATTTTTACGCATACTCAACTAATTCATATCTTCCGGCGATTTTCCCAAAATTGATCCGATGCATTCGAGATTTTACTCTCGAATTGCACGAATTACATAAAGTAAGAAGTTCAAAACAAACTAGCCATCAGTTGATGTTCAAAAGAAAGAAAGAAAGAAAGAAAACTGACCTTTAAGTTCATACAAACTTAAATTAGAAAAAAGTCAAACTTGGAAGGAGTGCTTACCTAAAACTAGGATATTTACGAGGAAATTATGATCAAACGAGAACAAAAAGTGATGGATCTAGTGGGTGACGTCAGGCATTGTTTTGCGGATGGGACACTCGTGGCTCCTGCCTTTTTTTATTCAATTACTACCTGCAATAAAGATGGAGCACCCGCTTTATGTGACAAAAATAAACTAAAAAGCATATTAGACAAAAAAAAAAAATTAAGTTTTTTTTTAAGGTTTGTTTTCTTTCTGGGCGGAGAAAAATTCAGATGTTTATGAAAATTAGAAAGATTACTTACTAAATATAATGTAGTTTTAAATTGATTTTGGAAAAAAAAAATAGAGATTTACGAAACCACCCACAATTGCCAATCATATATTTTTCTTTCCTAATGGCGGAGAATACTCTCTTTGAGGGATCCGGACAAGGTCTCAGACGAAGTAGTTTAAGGACTTACTTAGGTCCGGACACGGCCGGTTCGGTGAAACCGCCGGTTCCGGTTCGAGAACCGGCCGTGTATAATTCCGGTTCCGGTTCCGGGCCGGTTCCGGTTCATTCCGATTCCTTTTTAATAATAATTTTTAAAATAATAAATAATAAAATAAATATAATAAATTATAAATTATAAAATACGATTAAATTGTACATTGTAATAAAATATGGGCAAAAAAAAAAAAAAGGAATGGGCTTGAACTTAATGAATTATCATTAAGCGCCTACATATCTTCTTGGGGATAGAAGAATCAAAGTCCATGTAGTTTTTTTACAATTGAGAACCCCAACTTACCTCATCGTCAATCGTCGCTACCCGTTATGGTACCCGTGGCGGTGGTATCTCCAACATCATTGCTAAAAAATTCGTGTTCACGATCTAACTCTTGGTGTCGATATTTCGCCCTCATCCAATAGCCGACACAAGCTTGAGCTTCCACAGAGTCCGGGCTTAATCTTGAACGGCGAGAGTCCAAAATTAATCCTCCGTAACTAAATGCTTGTTCAACCGCAACCGTTGAAGAAGGGATTGCTAATATTTGACGAGCGATGAGGGCGAGAACTGGATACTCGATTTGGTGACTCTTCCACCACTTCAGGATTTCGAAATCAGTACTATGTTCTGCATCACAAAACTCAAATTGAGTGGTTAACTATTTTTCTAATTCATAAATACTACCTGTTGCCCCTTTTTTTTTTTTTTGCCTACTCTTAAGCATATTATACCATCTACTAAGTGAACTACCACCTTCGCTACGTGAGGCGGTAGATTGTAAAGATCCAGAATCACTTAAACCATATCTACTACAAAATTCTCCATATAATGCTACTATAGATTCTTTAACATGTCCTAATATATTTGAAATATCTATTGAATCTTCCAAATGTAAACAATCATGATAATACACATTCAAATAATCTTGTAAACCGTCTAATTTAACACGTGAATAAAAAATAATACCAACTAAATAGACAAGAGGAATTTGCAAATAATAATGCAACCATTTTTCTCGCATTATTAAAAGGGTTAATACCATGGAAAACCCCAAACTGGTACACTTGTGATAAATTTACCCCAAATTATTTTTTTAACCACAAAAAACCCTAAACCGGTACACCCGTGACAAATTTACCCTAAACCGGTACATATGTGACAAATTTACCCTCCGTTAATTTTCATTAAATTTAACTATCAAATTGTTGATTTAGTGACATGTGATAGTTGACGGGTATACCAATATGGGGTTTTAACCCTCTATTTGTTACAGGTTTATCAATTTGAGATAGGCGATCTTCGGATCCGACAGGTACGGTCTCGTGGAAGGCAAAAGCATTAGAGACGAGGTCTTCGAGCCATCGCCTTTCTTTGTAAGATCGAAGACTTGCTTTCCGTATCATTGTTACCGGGTTATCCCCATGGTCTCCATGGTCGGGATCTTCGCCGCTGGTTGCCCCTAAGGCTTACCTATTTATGTCAAATCGTGAACCTCCTTCCTTCAGTAGTCTCTTCTTATACGATGACACCATCCATAGCGCACGGATGGGTGGAGCACCAAGGGTTGTGTCCTCCCATACCGTAGCGGACCAAAAGCCAAAACAAAGTGACGATTTAACGGGGGGTGAATTTGTCACATGTGTACCAGTTTAGGGTATTTCGTGGTCAAAATAATTAGTTTAGGGTAAATTTGTCACAAATATACCAGTTTAGGGTTTTTGGTGGTAAAAAAAATAGTTTGGGGTAAATTTGTCACATATGTACCGGTTTGGGGTTTTTCGTGGTCAAAAAAATAGTTTGGGGTAAATTTGTCACAGGTGTACCAGTTTAGGGTTTTTCATGGTATTAACCCTTATTAAAATAGTTCGACCTAATTCGGTATCATTTTCATATTCACTAAAAACACTACCAATATTAACACACTTTATTAAAAATAAATGCGTTGTATGATAATAAATACTAGATAAAGTCTTAGTAGCATCATTAAAAATTTTCAAAATATCTAAAATTTTCTTGCAAACGTCCCAATGTTGAAGAAGTAAAGTAATTTGGGAATATTTTGTGAAATAAACATACATAATAAATCTTTATATTCAAAAGTTTGCCGAAGCAACTCGTACGTAGAATTCCAACTAGTCGGAATATCTTTTGGAAATCTTCTTGCCCTTCTCCCATTTTGTTTACAAAATTTTCCCCATGATTTCATACATTGGGGACGACTTCATAAAAATTTAATTGCACTTTTTATTGGGGCGAGAGAAGTGTCAAGAGTTCGTAAACCATCTTGTACACATAAATTTAAAACATGACAAGCACATCTAATGTGAAAAAATTGTCCGCCAAAAGTGGGTTTGTAAATATTTTCTAATTCGGGAATAGAAGCGGTATTTGCGGCGGCATTATCAAAACCAATTGAAAATACTTTATTTATTAAATTATATTCTTCTAAAACCTGCCTAATTATTCTATAAATATTATGAGCCGAATGGCTTTCATAAAAAACTCGGAATGCAATAAGTCTTTTTTGAATCATCCAATTGTCATCTATCCAATGACACGTGACACCCATATAAGAATGAATTTGCCAAGGATCACTCCAAATATCGCTACCTATATGCACACGTCCATTGAATTCCGCAAAAAATTTTGCGAAAGATTTTTTTCCTTTTTTATAAAGATGAAAAACTTCGTGTTTAAGAGTATTTTTTGAAATAGTTGGCGCTTGCAGAACCAACGCAGTATTTATCAAATATTTCATATTAAAATTTTCACCAGTATTAAACGGAGCATGATCAAGGGCAACATATTCACCTAATGTTTGTTTATAAAGTGCTTCAATGAAACGAAATAAAGGATGATGATTAGAAGTGGCGTACCCAGAAATTTGTTATTGCGTATTGTCGATCCCCGCTTGCGTTGGATGTTTTTTCGTCAAATGCCGACGGAATGTTCCGTAGCCGTCTCCTTTCGTAAATTTATATGTTTGCGAACAATATTTACATTTTATATTATACTTACCTTCGACTTCATCACGTACCTTGTCGAAGTGTAGCCACAAGTCCGATGTATTATTTCGGCCCTTCCGTTCCGGCTCATTTGCCGTTGACGTTTCTTCGACACCAGTGGGAGGATGAAGACTTTCTTGTGTTGGGATGTGCTCGACGTTCGGAATCGGGACATAGTTGATATTATCGTCGTCGTCTTCCCAACTTGCATACTCACGAGGATCATATTCAGGAATGGGATACTCGGAATCTCCCATAGTCATCTTGCCCTTGTTAGCATTTCTGCTTCCACTTGCCATTTTTGAGAGAATTGATCGGAAATCCGAATGAGAGAATTGAGTCGGGATTGAGAGAATTGAGAGAATTTGAGCGATTTGAGAGGATTTCGGAGAGAATTCGAGAGATTGTTCGGAGAATTTGTGACAAAAATGAAAGGGGAAGCATATGTATTTATAGGCAAGAATTATTTTTAATTCTTTTTTTTATTATTATTTTATAAAGCAACGGCCCAAAGGAGGGGGGAGAGGGGGGAGGGGGGTTAGCGGCGGGCCGGGGCGAGAGCCTAACGGCTCTCTGCCCCCGGGCCCCTTTTTTTTTTTTATTATTATTTTGACGGTTCCGAACCGGCCCGGAACCGCCGGTTCCCACGATTCCGGAACCGTGGGCCCGGTCAACGGGCCGGTTCCGGGCCCACGGGCCCAAATGGCCCCCTCTACTTAGGTCTGCCTTATTTGAAATGTTGGAGATTCCGTTTAGTTTTGAATTACAATTGTTTTCCTCCTACGGTATATAGTACCATTGTAATTTGTCATTGGTTCAACATGAAGTTATTGGAAAAATTCGAGATTGCAATTTTTTTTTGGGTTTACTTTATTATATATAGAGAGATTCGACTAGGAGAGTAGCTCTTAAATCAAAAGCATAAACTTAGTTCTAACTTTGGTAACATTAGTCGCCAAACAATCCTTGAAAATGTATCATTATGGTTATGCACAGCTAAACAATTCCTCGATTCGATCAAGAAAACACGCCGGACTCATCTCTGTCGCTAATCATCCTGACGCATTGCGCGACCCCAATTATCAGACTCGTTGCGAAACATACACAGCTAAACTACACCATCTGTTTCAACTCCATGTCCCAAAATGACCAGAATTCAGCACACGGGTACAAAAATCCAGGTAAAAGCAAGGCCCCAGCAAATGATTCGTTCCAATCTTCCACTACATCAGTCACTGCACGAAGCGCTTAATCACCCACAACGCAATTCTCGGCCTCAATTAACATTTCAACAGGTTCTTCTTCGAGGTAGGGTAACAAACCGGGTCGGTCAAGACAGAGTCCGGGAGACAGAGTGGGGGGAAAAGGGGGCGAGAACACAACCAAACGCGCGTAATCGGAACGTAGGACGTGAAATGCATCATCGGCGGGATCGAAAATGGAGGAGAGGCAAGGTCTTACCGGCGAAAACCGAAACGGAAGTTGGTCGCGCTGGTCCAGAGTCCGATCGGAGGATCCGACAGATTAGGGTTAGGGGGTCGGGAAATGGACTCTCCTTCGGACGATGGGTTGGGTTGGGTAAGATCCGAGTCGGACGATGACGAGATGGGGATTGGTTGGTATTCGGCGGGTCAACCGAAAACGGGCTCTCGGTTTTATAGGATCCGGAGAAAACGGGGAAAAAAAAAAAATGGTAGATCGACCCGTATCCGAACTCGGCTGGGTTGGAAGTTTGGTCAAATCCTACCCGCCCGAAGTTCGGGTCAGATGGTGGATTGCTGGACCTTGAGTCCTATTGAAAATGTGCTGGCAGATTATGTACTTAGGTTATTATACGTATAGAGATAAAAAGGAAATTGGATTAATGCATGTGCAAATGCAGTTCTTTGTGGGAGTTTGGTAGGTCTTTTGTCTGATTAGTAACTTCTAAAAAACAAATCGAACATCTTGGTCAATGGAATTTTTAACTAGCCGCTTATCATAAAAATGAGAAATTTTACGTAGGTTCCGTTCGTTTCGCGAAAAATAAGTCGTTTTCGAAAAATATTATTCAAGCAATCATTTTTCAAGAAAATGACAATATTTTTTTATGTTCGGATGAAACCTAAAAATGAACTGAAAAATATTTTTCATTGTATGGAAAATCGAATTTAATTTTCTTCCATGCAATCTTTCTAATAATTTTTTTTATTTTTCATTTTTTTCATTTTATTTTATTTTTATGTTTTCTTTTTATTTTTAAATTTTCGAATTTTTGTTTTTTCTCATTTTTTATTTTCACTTCTTTTTTGGTCGATTGTCGGCCACGGTGAAAACCGGTTACCGTCCTCAAGCGAGCTTGCTGGCTTGTGGCTAGCCGGCGAGCCCGTCAAGATCCGGCGAGCCTCGAGCTCACCGAAGCCGATTGAGGAAGAAGAAGAAATAAATAAAAATAAAAATAAAAGGAAAAAATAAATATTTAATATCAATATAAGATAAAAAAATTTAAAATTTGAATTTTTTAAATATTTAAAAAAATGAATGTGAAGAATTGGAGGGATGAAAGATGAGAGAAAATGATTTCCTCTTATCAAAAAAGGAAATTATTTTCACCACTTTTGGAGGTATTTTTTCCATTCGTGAAAAATATGTTGCTTGAATCTTCTATTTTCCGTGAAACGAGCACTGAGAAATCCAGAAAATATTTTTTTGGAAGCCAGTTTTCGAGAAATGAACGAAGCCTTGCTATGTTAATAATTTTGACTTGTAAGTTTATAGATTAATCAAAATTCTTTAGACCAAGGAGAGATCGGGAAATCGCTTGTGCATCGATTTAAACAAAAAGGTATTGGCATCTCAAATTTTCAAGGACTGAACCAAATGAACAGCTATGATATGATATTTTCTTCGTTAAAAATTCTCTCATGTGTGAGTGGCAAGAATCTTTTAGTATTCAAGCACATCATACTTGATTTTATTGATTTATTCAATAGCGGGACGAAATGGACTCGCGAAGACATGACATTCCAGCTTGGTTGAAACTTGAAAACTCTTTGATTACGTTGATTCAAATAAGTTCTTCAAAGCTTTCAGAAAATTCAAATGATTTGCAATATGGCCTACAATACCTTTTTGAAAGAAAAAAAAAATCTAAATAAGGCCCTAGTCACCCTCATTTTCTCAAAATAGATTTATTTCAAATAAGACTTGAAGTGTCCAAGTTAATTTCAAATAAGAGCATGAGTTAGCCAGTCGGTGAAAACCCCAAACCCTGTGCTGAAGTGATGAAGTCATTTGCCTCCGATTTCGAGTGTAGCAGTTATATTTCATTTTATTCTTTTTTTTTTCAAAGGTTTCATAATTGGACATTGAATCCATTGATAGCTCTCTCCGGATGACGAGCGCTTCACCCCGAGCCACATCAGCTCCTACCTCTGGTGATGCCAACCCATTTTCAAAGCCACGATCATCATGGCAACCAGCCTACTTAAATAAGGCAAAATACTACAAGTAAAAAGAGGAGATGTATGTGTTTTTTAATGTACTGTCCTGAAGAGAAACGTCCGTAGGTGCAAATATGCACTCTATGCTAGAATAAATGATTGCCTACCTTGAAGAGAAGAATACCATACAAATATATAAAGGATATTTGGACAATAAATGCATCTTTTATTATTTCACACTTCATAATTAAAATGTCTAGCTTTAATTATGAAAAATGGTTGATCGCTTAATAAACAATAGTAATGATACGAAATGAATGACCGAGTTTTAGAAGAATACTAAAAAATGTGAAGGTAGAGAAAGGAAAATTTCTATTTCAAACTTAGGCTCTAATTGTTTCGCTGAAAATAAAGTACTTAAAAAATATTTTCTTAAACTAATCGCTTATATGGCTTGCAAAAATAAGAGAGCAAATGATATTTTGATGCCCATAAAAATTGTTTACACATGAATTTTTCTCGACGTGAAAACATTTTTCATCTGTTGCCTATGTTAAGTGAAATAAAAGATTATTTTAAAAACATCTTTTTTAAATTATTTATTTTTCACGAAATAAAGGAAATCCTGCATAAACTTGCTGGCATTTGGTCTGATTAGACGGAGATCAATTAACTAACAGGTAAAATCCAGCTATGTTTTCTCGTCATCCCAGGTGCACTTCGCCAAAGTCCAATCTTTTCCGGATCTGGTTCATCTTCTCCACCATGTTGAGCTGCAAGAACCGTATAAACAAATCCCTTTTACTGCACCTCATGTTTATTTATTCTCTTCGTGTTCTAGCAATTGTAGAAAAGATGCAAGCCAAGTCCAACTTTGCTAGGCATTGCCTTAATCTACACGTCAAAAGTAGATGGGAATAAATAATGAAAGAGCTTAAATTTAGGAGCATGTGCATTCATATTGGCCTTTGTGTTTTTTATTTTCCTTGATGTTAGGCATTGCACGCCAATTCTAGGAAAATAACTCAAGCAAACAATCTACACGGCAGACTACAATAATAAAAAAACAGAATTAAAAGAATACACTAGAGAATTTGTTATCGAAGTTTACACAAACTTGGGCTATGTCTCAGTGTAGAGGCACTCTGCGAATCTACTAGTCTTTGAGGAACCAGGAATGCAGTTGACGATCTTCTATCAAGATCAGGGCACAAAGAGATTATGAAATTTTGCAGAAATTTCTGTTCATGCCCAAAAATTAAGAAAATAAAACCACTTGAGAATCCGAAATTCTGTAGAAACTTGCTGGCATTTTGTCTCATCATTAGGAAGATCAATTAATTAAAAGGGAAAATCCAGCTGTGCATTCTCTTCATCCCAGATGTCCGAAGTCCAATCTTTTCAGAAATTGAGTCCTCTTTCTCCACCATGTCCAGCTGCAAGAACCATATATACAAATACCATTTTGCAGCAGCGATTCTGTTGATGTACTCTTTTCATGTCCTCGCAATTGTAGAAAAGAACTTGTCTTGCTTGGCATTGTCTTGAACTACACGTAAAAAAATACATAAGAATTAATAATGGAAGAGTTTAAATTTAGGACCATGTGCATTCATATTGGCCTTTGTGTTTTCCCCTCTTTCTCTGCTCTAGAAGAATTGGTGACTAATCAATAATCATTATCTGTAGTAGATTTTTTCTGTTTCCTCGGGCATTTTTTTGGGATTTTTTTTTGGTGATTGGATGAACTCAAACATGGTCCCTCAGACGAATTTCCTTTTCTTGTAATTCAAGGAAATCATTCACGTTTGCAAAAGAAGTGTCGACGCCTTCATTGCCGGTAAAATTATCACCCAACTAAACTAATTCCTGTCTTTGTAGCAATTTCGAGCCTGTTTGGTAACAATTTTGATCCAAAAAAGTAATTTTTATTAGAATCATATTTTCTAATTCTATTCCGTGGATGATTTTGAGAGAATCGGAGCGCCTTTGGTAACTATACAAAATTTTTATTTCTGGGAACGATGGCGAGAATTCTTTTTTTAAAATTTTTGATCTTTCTCTTAAATTTTTAATTTTTTTAAAATTTTAACATTTTGAAGTCTTTTATTTTTTAAGTTCCCCCCATCGTTTATTTTTAAATTTTTAACTCCCCCTTTTTAAATTTAATTTGAAGAAAAATGAATTTAAAAAATTAGTTGTTAGTAAATTTTCAAATCTATTTTTCATTTTTTTTAAAAGTTTGGAAGTCCATGTCGGCTTAATCTTTTTAAAAGAAGCGAGACTTTAGTCATTTTTGTGATTATTAAAAGTGATTCTTTTTTTTTTTCAAATTCAACTTTTTAGTGATTTTTGTTTTTGTTTCAAAACTGTTTCCGAGAACAGAATCAGAATCAGAATTATTTACGATAACAAACATGTTTCTTATCTCTCTCTTTTTTTTTTGTTCCAAAAAATAGAATAAAAAAATCAAAATCGTTATCAAACAGACCATTCATAGTTCATTCCGAGTCTCACAATGGCAATGGCCAAATTAAAAACTGTCCCCAAAATTAAGGACTACAGTAGCACGGGACACTCCTTTTTTTTCTTTTCCTTTTTCAATTGATACACATGATCGTTTATATCAGTCAAAAACTATAATAAAGGAGAATCGTAGGAGCCTTTCACTTTAGAACAACCAAAGGACATGGCGTGTTCACGCGCTAAGGCAGTAAATGGGCTCCATATTTGAATGAGAGAACCACGATTGGGAGGATTGCTCTTTCAAGAAAACAACTTCTACGAGACTCAAGAGAGCAACGCAAAGATGTGATCCTCTTGTTTTCATGTTGTTATTATTATCAACATGGCATAGGTGTCCGCAAGCCGGACCGACCAAATCGGAAACCCCCCCAGACCGTCAAACTTGCTGCTTTGGTCTAGTTTTCGATTCCATGGGGTAAAGGACCGACCAGACCGGATTGAATATTTTTTTAAACTTTCTTATCTTTTATTTGAAAGTCAAAATATAATAGAAAGAATTCGAAATTTGCACCCCTAATTTAAAAATAATTATGGATCCCATCCCCCCATGTTACTCTTTACATCCCCCCAAATTACTCTTTACATCCTAAGTCTAGCATCTTTACATTTGTTTATCACCGTAACAATTAGGGTTGAGCATAACGGACCGAATCAGAATAGCCAGGATTGGACCGAACCGGCCGGTTCGGTCTCGTTCCCAATTCTATAAAATTGTAAACCGGTTGCTATCAGTTTGATTCCTAGTTCCAAGGGGAATTGGAACAATCAGATATGATCGGTTCTTTTATTTTATTATTATAAATTTGCTAAACCAAAACCTAAACCTAATACTAAGCATTATGTGCCCATCTTCCCTAATTAAAAAATTCCTCTAGTTTGAGGTCTTTATAAATGATCCCAAGCACATGCATCTGCCACATAAAACCTGCAAAGTAGACAGTTCATGAAGTTATGAGCAATGGCAAATGATATGACGTCTACAGAGAGGGAGAAGGAGCGATTTTACTGGTTTTCTTGGACCACCCGAGAATCGCACTGAACCGAGGACCGAACCTATCGGTCCGAATTGGTCCTACCGATCCGGTTGGCGATTCTTGGGTGGGATCAGACCGTACTGGAAACCAATCATTCCTAGTAACAACTAGCAACATTTTTATCATGTTGGAAGATATTCATAGATAAGAAAAAAAGGTTACTACCATGAAAACTCCCAAGCTGGTATATTTGTGACAAATTTATCCCAAACTATTTTTTTAACTACGAAAAAATTCAAACTGGTGCATTTGTGATAGATTTAACGCCAAACTATTTTTTTTACCATAAAAAATTGGTACATATGTGATAAATTTAGCATAAACTACGTTTCTTGACCATGAAAAACCCAAACGGATACACCCGTGACAAATTTACCATCCGCCAAATTGAATTAATACTATGAAAAATTTCAAATTGATAAATAGTGGCAAACAAAGTGTAAAAATCTCAAACTAGTACACAAATAAACTGTCATGTGCCATCCAATTCAACAATTTGATAGTTAGATTTAACAAAAACTAACAGAGGTTAAATTTGTTACGGGTGTACAGTTCGGGGTAAATTTGATAGGTGTACCAATTTAAGATTTTTAATGGTAAAAAATTACTTGAGATAAATTTATCACATATGTACCAATTTAGAGTTTTTCGTGATATTAACCCTAAGAAGAATAGAGATAAAGCAAATAAATAGAGCGTGTGACTAATATTCTAACAATATCATATAAATGACAATATAATTTGGTAGAGATTAAAAGTTCTCAGGACCATAAAGTCACTGTTGTCGCGCACCCACGAAACATCATTCACAAAACTCTCCTCCTCGGCCGCATGGTATCTTGTTGCTACCCTCTAGTAACACCAAGCCACTATTGAAGCCATGATGATCACCACTAGTATTTGTTGGTGGTTTATTTGTAAAACAAACGAAGAGGTACCCTATCCCACTTGACAGTTATTTTCTGAGGTACTTTTACCACTTTTGAAAGGTTGTGTCTATTCAATTGGCTATATCCTTTGAAAGATCGTGTCTATTCAATTGGCGGTCATTTTCTAAAACACTCTTATAACCTTTGAAGTGTTCATGTCTGTTTTGAAATAACTACCAATTCAGATATGAAAATGTGCGATTGAATGTATAGTTTCGAACATGAAGAGGTGTGTTTGAACTATCAGTTATTGGACACGAAGAGTTGCAATTTTCAAACAAAAACTATTTTCGAACAATGAAAAGGTATAAGAGAATTAACACCTTTTCGAACGCGAAAATCTATGTTCTTTTCTCATTATATATTCAACTATTATGTTCATTGTTCACAACTTCTACTTTCAATTTTCGTCCTCTCAAAACAAGAGAAATACAGTTTTCGTTTCTAATTGTTTCCTAGAGAGTTCTCGAAGAATATTAGAATTGCTATTTAATATTCTCGCTTGAGACTTTGTTGTATCCTAGAGGATTTTGCTGGTAACCATTAGTAATATTGTGGGGCAAATAATTCCTTAAAGAAAGTGCTATCACGCCTTAGAATCCGATTCCTTTGTTCATCCAATTTTACCACATTTTACCAATAGTATTGGCCCTATTGGGGTGTGGTTCATACTTATTCGCGATAGGAAAGCACGTTGATCCCTCTTCATGCTTAGCGAGTGAGGGTCCGGGGGAGCTGCTCCGACGGGGATCTCAGAGAGGCGGCGCCTCTTGAAAACAAGATGACTTTTTCGATTTAAGCCCGTAATTTTTTTATTAGTGATTTGGGTTTGGGCTCTTGAATAGCTAGTACTATCCGTATTCTTTTTCTCTTGTAATTGAGTGATGTAATAAGAGGTACGATACGCTAGTTATAGTGGAATCATCTGTTGAATGTAGCCCTAGTTTAAGGGTGGACCAGAATAAAATCTCGTATTTCGATTTCTCTTTCTTGCTTTTACACTTTACTTCGTTATGAGTGTGCGCTGAATCCTAACATCCGACACCAAGTCACTTCTGCCCAACAAATCCATTTAGATCCTTTATAATATTGGGGTTGTCTTTTGCTTTTGGTAAAGTACATGATTTTTTGTCCATGTTAAACGACATGTTGCCACTTCCATACTTTTTGTGAATAATGCCAGCTTGTACATGTTGTGGTGGACAACACGTCGAAATAAGAAGGGAACAAAAGTATCCTTCCCATACTTTTGACGATGCTATGCTTAAGATTTGGCTGTGCCCGGATGCGTTTCTAAAGCACGATAAGCAATTTCGTTATGAAGTCAAGGTGGGGCAAGATGCTCTTACTAAATCATTCCTGAAATCATTGGCTTTTCTCCACATGAAAAGAGGAACACTCATTAGAGAGAGATAATAATAACAAAATAAATTAAAGATAACATGTCAACATAATGAAACAAAAAGATAAGCGCATAAATCTTAAACTCGACTAATCAATAAAGGGTTGGATGATTTGTAGAGTGATACATGTGAGGTAGTTTGTTGGTTATTTGTTGATTTAATAGAAGGAATTCAAACATTAAAACAAGGTATGTTGACAGAATTTTTATTAGGTGTACCGTCGGTACAAAATATAATTTACACTTCATAGGATAATTAACGTGTTGATGGTTTCTATTGCATAGCTATCTCGAAGCACACATGTCACATGTTCAATGTTGAACCCGTTAGGAAGGTTTACATTGGAGTTGCATAGAATAATAATCCTTACCAAATTAGGCAGATACTTATTCAACATTGAGATAGAAAAAATATTAATGGAAATGAAGAATGTCATGAACTAAAAAAGGTTTGAGATATAAGCTTTGTCTAAAGCAAGAAAAATCTATTGTGTATGAGAGGTAATTCTATACATGAATTAGTGTGCAGTAAAATTTAATAAGATTACATGACGTATTCAATTTTAAAGAAAAGAGGAAGTGCAAATCACATGTTAACCATACTATTTAAAAACAAACGTTATCTAAATTGCTTTTGGAAATACAAAGAAACGTGTCTGTTAGAACATGTTGTCTGAGAAGAGGTGTATGCATTTGTTATATTTAAAACAACACTAAGCTAACTCTATAAATGTGAAAAAGAAATGTCTATAAAAATTATTCTTCTCAAAGAGAGGTGTCTATTCGTACAATTTTTTTTTTTTTTGGGTAAGGCGTCTATTCGTACAAACTTTAAGAACATGAAACTTCAAAAACACATACCATCTAAAAAGTATGGAGCATTTTGTTTAAAGTAATCATCAGTCTTAGCTGACTGGGACACTCCACTTTGGTGTGCGAAACGTGGAATTCAAATAAAATGAAAAGTTGTTGATTTTAGTTGGCACGGCGGACCTTTAGGACAATAAAAGATTCTAAAGCAGACGACGGACATTGATGGCGGTCCAAGACAACGACGACTTAGAAAATCGTTCCTTAATTATCACTTTTTTGGGTGTAAATAGTATCATTAATCAAATGAGGTACAAAAGCTCAAAAGAATTCTCTAGCATTACAAAGAGATTAATTATGCGAGAATACGAAGGAAGGAAGCCTCCATATGGTAGCTAGTAAAACATTTATCTGGGAAGTCCTATAATTGTGGTAGAGTGACGCTCTTTCCCTTACAACTCTATGAATCCTAACCAATAAAAGATGAGTCTCAATTCACTTGTTTTGAAACCGTCTGCGGTTCGTTCCCTCTAGATGCAGTAGATAGTCGCTCAAAAAGATAGCTTGAGGAGCCTCGCCTCCAAGTTTTTGCCCATATTAGGTTTTGTCGGATCATGGTGCGGCAAAGCTGAAGTCAATCTATTGACAGTTCAATTAAAATTGCGTGCTAATTTTTCACTGAAAGTAGAAACATTTCTCCTTGTGATCGTGTCATATGAAACTTGACTAAAGTGGGAAGAGAATCCAAATCTCAAGAAATCATTTTGCAGCATGCATTTCATGGAGTATTTTTATATGTTGTCTCATTTATGAGATTGCAATGTGTTAGCACACTGGTACAAGTTTAGATTCTTTATGACACACAAAAAAAAAAAAAAGGAGTTTGGATTTTGATACCCAGCAAAAATAATTTCTAGTTTTTGGTGGTATTATTCCTAAAAAATCATTTAAAAATTTCTTTGTGGAGCTTTGCGAGAAAAGGGGGAATTAGTTGCATGGCGGGATCCAGAGCGATATGATTCGAGTCCCTTTGGACCGTCACAACTTTCTTTTGTGATAGATTTTTCGGCGGTGGATTGGACGTTGTTTAGAAAAACCTCGCGTGATGGTTCCATTATTTATTTACACATTTGCCTTTATGGTCTCCCAAGGAGTCTAAAAAAATGTGAAATGGCCAATGAGACGTTGGACGAGTTAGTTGAGTTTCCTGAGCCTTAAACAATTAAACTGATAAAGTCTCAGGTTCGACTCCCAACGACCACGTCTTGGGGACTTACCTAATGGTATTGGCATATTCCCACCACCTCCAAAAATAGTTCATTGTACGTGAGAAACTTCGATTATAAAAAAAAATAAAAGTGAACTCGTTCATGGCACTTCATTCAAATTTCAAAGTCATCCTTCTTGATGGCACTGCTCTGTCTCTCTTTCCCATTGGACCGTCACATCCTTCTAGTGCACAACGTTAGGTGGGAAATACACAATCAAATTTGACTTTAAGGTGAGCCGGCCAAGTATTTAAGGCATTGGCACTCGCTTGCGCTTGTTCATATCCAAAACCTCACCTCATTTCTCAGATTGGCCACATCGCACCAACCTTTTTTTCTCTTAAAGTGAGAGGAGATCTCTGGACCGTAAGAAGATTCTTAGCTATGGCAGATGCAGAGGCCGGAACGAGAAGTGACGATGCACGAGCATCGGGAGGAGAGTATCAAGTGTTCTTGAATTTCAGAGGACCAGACACTCGTTATGGATTTATAGACTTCCTCTACCGCGACTTGGTAGATGTTGGAATCCGCGTATTCAGGGACAATGAAAAAATCCGCTTCGGTGAAAAGATCGATGAGAACCTTCGAAGTGCTATCAACAACTCCACAATCTATATACCAACCTTCTCTCAAACTTATGCTTCCAGTAAATGGTGCCTTCGGGAACTTGTGCAGATGGTGAAGAGCATGTATGAATCAAAGGGTAAAAAAAGTATTCTTCCCATTTTTTTCGACGTGGGATCTGGCGATGTTAAACTTAAAACTTCAATATATAGCAATGCCTTAATGGAACACGAGAACCAATTTCCAGACGAAGTCAACGAGTGGAGAGCGGCCCTTACAGAGGTTGGCGAAATCAAGGGATGGACCGTGAAATCAAGGTAAAACTTTTTTAAGATCCCTATCTTCTCTTTTTTCTTTTCTTTTTGTATATATTTTCTTTTGAGGATGGAAGGTTGTCCTGTTATATAATTTTTTTTTTTGAAACTGCTAGCTTCACAATATGATAGTACTGTCAAATATTTCTAACCACACGATCTCTTAATTAACGAGTGATTTATGCAAAACACGTGATAATGGTGTATGTATTTATGGTTGAGATTGTTCCATCCTTGAAAGTGAAAGCATTTCCCTTTTTTTTATTCTTTTTGGTAATAGAAAAAAATTGAAAACTACCTTCAATTGCTGCTCTCGTTCGACTTTACATGGACCTACGTTTTCCTTCCGACCATTTTTTCCTCTTCACTGTCTCGTAGGCTACGAAATATTCAAGGGCACCACTATTGATCTGCATTCTCACCAATTTCGATCCAAGAAATCTCTATAGCTCGTGATAGAAGTATCAGTTTCCAGTATCTATTTACTGGGGAAACGGGAGAAAAGAAATCAGCAATTGATTCCTACTTTACACATCTCTGTGTGCTCCTCGAGAAACCCCACGTAAGGAAATCAGCACAAAAAAAAAAAAAATCATTCCAGACAATCAATAGAAGCCATAGCATCCTGACAACATGTAAAGAATGACGGGCCGTCGTCTCGGGGACGGGAGCTCTCCAGAGCTCGCAGGAGGTCCAAATCGAGGCTGGGCAACCTCGATCTGGACCAGGTCAGACGCGACCCCGTCGCCCACCTCTGACCTAACGTCGATGCTTGCGCTGAGGCCTCCGATTGGTGTGGCCCCGCGTGCGCACACAATATGGCAATTGATAAATTTGGATGTAACATAAGGCAAATTAACACCTAGAATGCGTCATTATAGCATGTGGGCGGCCATTGACTTCTCCAATGTGAATAAGCTGTTTTTGCACAATTTTTCTTTTTTGTTTTAGGAGCGGGCAGTCTCTTATGCTTTTGGGTAATGTAGTCAATGTGATCAACAAGCCGCATGAGAGTTTTGGATTCAACCAAAAGACAGATTCTCCGAAAAGCAAACCGAGTGAGCCTCTGCATTTTGCTTTAATATCGATGACGAAGTTCACCTTTGCTAGGTAAATTACGTACCTATGACCAACGCTACTAACTCTATGACCAGGTAAAGTACGAGCCAAATCCCAGGTAGGTACTCCAAACATAGAAATGTGTCCACTTGAGGGGACGGAGAATCGAACGTGTGTTGTGCGCCTTGTCTACAACATATCTTCATTCCTTTACTACCAAGTTGACCCTATGTGAGTCGGGTCTCCTGATTTTCAATCTTGAACAAATTTTCATGTGACACGGCTCTTTAAATGCCATTATGCTTGACATAATCATATCCATAGAAGACTTCAACTGCATAAGTTAAGGCAGACACATGTTTTGGGCTTTTTTGGTTTTTGTCTTTTGGGAACACATTTGCCTTCACATACTGCGGTGTTCAATGGATGATGTTGCAATTGTGCTACACTATCTCGGTTCATGATTTTCCTATTAGGAGTGCTGATTTTGTTGTCCAGGCCTAGCTATAACTACCGAAATTTTGCTTATGCGCGATATAGTAGCCGCCTCGTGACTTTCTCCATCGTTTCAGCCAATACTTAGTCTTCAGAAACATCTACACTCATAAATGTGCAGCACATCGACTGTATTATGCCAAATTAGCCTATAATGATTATTGAGTGAACTCGTATGTCGTTCATGATGACTTCAATCTAGTTAAAATTGTGACAATTCCACGATGCGTGGGTGTGAAATTAATCTAGTCAACTAATGGAAGCGCTTTTGTACATGGCAGCCAAGTAGAGATTATCAAATCTGTTGTTGAAGAGGTATTGAAGAAGTTGGAGATAAAAAAAGAAAAACTGCCTCGCCATTTTGTTAGACTTGATGCTCAGTTAAAACACTTGACAGAGGCAATAGATATCAGCCAACGTGATGTGCGGCTCATTGCAATTTACGGAATGGGTGGGATCGGTAAAACAACTATGGCCAAAGTCATCTTTAATGAACTATATTCCTGCTTTGGAAACCGTTGTAGCTTCCTTAAGGAAGTTCGAGAAAGTTTGTCGACAGAGGATGGCATAGTTCGGCTGCAGAAGAGATTACTATCCAACATTGCGGGTTCAAGATTTGCACAACAAGTCGAGAATAGTGAACAAGGAATGAAGAAGATTGGAGAAGCACTCCGCACTGAGAAGGTCCTTGTGGTTCTAGATGATGTTGCTGAAGAACAGCATATTGAGAGTCTAATAGGAAATTATTCATTATGTTCAGGATCTAGAGTAATCATTACAACAAGAGACAAAACTATTCCACCAAACGAGAGATTTAATGGTGAAATTCGACGGTATGAGATGCCAGAGATGGATGCTCCTGTTGCACTTCAGCTTTTTAGTTGGCATGCCTCTGATAGAGACTCTCCTTTGGATGATTATCATCAGCTTTCAAGTGAAATTGTCTCAAGTATGGGTGGACTTCCTTTGAGTATTGAAGTGATAGGTTCGTCACTTAAAAGGAGAGGCAAACCAGTTTGGGAAGAGACGTTGCTCAATATTAAGAAAGTGCCTAAGAAAAGGATTCTAAAGAAGTTGAAATATAGCTATGATGACCTAGACGAAAATGAGAAACAAATTTTTCTTGACATAGCATGCTTTTTTCATAATAAGAAGAAGACCAATGCAATTTACATGTGGACTAGTTGTGAATTGAATCCCCTAAGCGGAGTCGAAATCCTTACAGAGAGGAGCTTGATAAAGATCTTGGACGATGATAAATTCTGGATGCACGATGAACTAATAGCATTGGGAAGGGAAATTGTTCGGGAAGACAGTAAATATGACCTTGGAAAGCAGAGTAGGTTGTGGATTGCAGAAGAGGCCCTCGATATCCTAAAAACCGAAGAGGTAAGAAGGAAAAGTCTCATTTTCAAATGGAAGTTTATGGATTCTTTTATTCTTCTTCTTTTTAGGGTCTTACCCATCTTTTTCCTGCCCATTCGACTTGTAAAACATAGTGATTGGAAGTTGACAAAACTCTTCACATCATTGCAAAATTTCACTTGCAGAAGAAGGACAAGGTTAAAGCACTTGACATAGATGGACTGGATGACTCCATAGAGATTACAAATCAAGAGTTCGAAAGATTACGGAACCTAAGATTCCTCAAGTTATGCAATGGAACATATGTTGGTGACTTTGCAAAGTGTCGTTCAAATTTAAGATGGATTTCTTGGCGTTGTCCTCGTCAACGTTTTAGGGCGAAAAATTTGCATTTGGATCATCTTGTTGTTTTTGAACTTGGTGCGAATGGCTTCACGGATGATTCAAAAGCATGGGACTTGATGAAGGTAAATCACATGCTTTAATTCTAGTCTAATAGTCCCGGTGTGTGCCATGCAATGGTTCTTTCACTTGACATGCCATCGATTTTTACAGATGGGGCAGAATTTGAGAGTTATATCTCTTACCGAGTGCGATGGCATAACGACAATTCCTGACTTCTCTAAATGCGTGCGTTTAGAGAGGTTGACTGTTGCACACTGCAACAAGCTAAGGAGGATCAAAAGCTTCATTGGAAATCTTCCGTCGTTGATTGAGTTAAATATTGAATGGTGCAAGGGCCTTACGGATTTGCCAGAAGAAGTCGGGGCGCTAGTGAAGCTCAGTCACTTGTCATTGCAAGGATGTTGTAAGTTGAGCAAACTTCCAGGCTCACTTGGGAATTTAACCTCATTGATAGGGTTAAACTTATTAAATACGTGCATTACAAGAAGCGATTCGCAATCGACGAAGCTTCCGCCCTCTCTGACATACTTGCAGACATCCCAGGTGCGATATCTTCTTCCCTATATACAGTGGATGGCGTGTGTACATGGGTTCGAAAATTGGTTTGTTCTAATTTCAGTTTGATGCTATAGCTCCGTATAACTACAGAATCGGAAAAAAGCCAAATATTATTCTGAAAGTCAGCGAATGAAAATAAATTTTTCACCCAACATTATCAGAGATGGTATCTAAATAATTTTAATCGCGTTAGTGGTCCGTCAACATGTTCTTTTTATTTTGAATTTTTTTTAAATCTAAATTAAAGAACCGCACAAATGAGTGTTGGATATCATGTAATACGATATGTGTTTATTTTGACGTCATGACGTCTGGCAAGAATTGCCCCCTTGAACTTTGGCCACTGCTGTGTAATTAGCTTCCAGATTTTGAAAAGTTATATAGATTACACCTCACATTCACCCCGCCTATAGAAACTTTAATTTATGTTGCATCTCTTTGATTTTTAGTCTGCTTTTGAAGAAGTAAGTTATGTTGGTCGTAAGCCCTGGCCTTGTTGATTTGCTTTCTTCGAATTTCTCCACTCGAAGCGTTTATATATTTACTTTCTTCATGTGAAGTTTTTCCTTAGATCTTGGGTGGAAGATCTGCGGTAGCAGTACTGAACTCGTGTAGCTTATCCACTTGATGGATTATAACTCGTTCTTGGAAAACTTTTTTTTTTTTTTTTTTTTGGAGATGGGTCCAGGACACGATGCATAATGTGATAGATTTTCCTGTTGAACCTTTTTATGTTTCCTGGACTTTCATGGTGTTCAAGACTCCTCCAGGATGATCGTGGTGGAAATGTTCACTTTTAGTGCTTTGCTGTACCTTGCGAGTTGTTTGTTCTCAGCTGGTGTCTAGTTGTGAAATGCCTCCCATTTCTAATTTCTTTTCTTTACCATAACAAAATTTTTTTGGCTCGAGTCTGAAACGGCTAATTTTTGTCGTCTGCTGCTGAAGGAGATGGAGTTTTTCACTGAGTATGGAGATGCCAACAGGTACAAAATCTTGGAGGTAATTGGCAAGGGAAGCTATGGAGTTGTTTGTGCGGCCATCGACACGCATACTGGGGAAAAAGTCGCTATAAAGAAAATACATGGTATCTTTGAGCACATTTCTGATGCTATTCGAATCCTTCGAGAAGTCAAGTTGCTCAGGCTTCTGCGACATCCTGATATTGTTGAAATCAAGAGCATCATGTTGCCAACCTCGAAGAGGGAATTCAAAGATATTTATGTCGTTTTTGAGCTCATGGAGTCTGATCTTCACCAAGTGATCAAAGCTAATGACGATTTGACTAGAGAACACCACCAATTTTTCCTTTATCAAATGCTACGAGCTTTGAAGTACATGCACACAGGTTTGTCATTAGCTTACCATCTACTCTGACAATTCTGGCTTCTTCGCTCATGTTGATGCTCTAGCAGAAAGCTCTTGCTAAGTGCAGATACTTACGCTTTCTTCCTTCTTCTTTTTTGGCTCAGTTCTTTTCGACTTCTTATTTTTGGGCCTTTTAAGGGCTTTCCCTCAAGATTTTGATTCTAATTGTTAGCCCTTTGGTTGCAGCAAATGTCTACCATCGAGATCTTAAACCAAAAAATATATTGGCAAATGCGAACTGTAAACTGAAGGTTTGTGACTTTGGATTAGCAAGAGTTGCTTTTAGTGACACGCCGACGACGATATTTTGGACGGTCTGTTGCTTACTGTGCATTTGGCGTCCTTGTGTTTCACTTTATGCTTAGTTTGATGAGAGCACACGGCAGCCCAATTACTTATTATGGTCGTGCACTTGTCACCTTGCAGGACTATGTCGCTACAAGATGGTACAGGGCTCCAGAGCTGTGTGGATCTTTTTTTTCCAAGGTATGCTTGCTTAACATGTCCACCCTTGTCTACATGTTTGGGTCCCATGGGAAATATACTGGAATCGGATTTTTGTTTTCTCAGCTCAAGTTTGGTAAATTTGTTTTTGGCATTAAGTGATAATGATGTTATGTAGGTGAGACATGCAGCATCCTGTATATTTGTAAGTTCTTCTGCACGGAATAGTCTAGATATTAGAGATTTAGTGGTGTAATATGTACCATAAAACTGTTTTGAAGTTCACTTTTCGTGAATATTTGGTATTTTGGATAAAAAGCAAGCGATAAGTTACATGCTGTGCAGAATGTGTTCTGGGTGCTTTATAGTAAGCAGTAATGCTAGATTAAATAATTGTTGTTCAGGGAGGACTAGTGAACTCTCCTGGAAGTTGAAATATCTTTAAATCAGGTAACAGTGTCCGGTTATGCTGTTCTCCAAAAATGATTTAATGTTGTGGCTTCTATTTCACCGTAGGCTATGCTTTTATCTGATCTGTTTCCTACTCGAATGCAGTATACACCAGCAATTGATGTTTGGAGCATCGGTTGCATCTTTGCGGAAGTGATGACTGGAAAACCATTGTTTCCCGGAAAAACCATTGTTCACCAGTTAGATTTGATTACCGATCTTCTTGGGACACCTTCCGCAGAATCCGTATCTGGGGTATCATATCTTTTCTTTTATCTTCATTGTCTTCTCAAGTTCGTTCTTCTTGGTAGATTGTGGTTTTCCTTTCCTTTCTCTAACCCTGCTTTAATGTTGAAATGCAGGTTCGTAATGAGAAGGCAAGGAAATATTTGACAGAGATGCGAAGAAAGCAGCCTGTGTCCTTTACCCATAAATTTCCAAATGCTGATCCACAGGCTCTTAGGCTGTTGCAAAGATTGTTGGCTTTTGATGCAAAGGATCGGCCAACTGCTGAGGAGGTTTGTTTGATCTCTGCTGTGGTCTCTTCCAAACTTAAATCTTACAGTATTTATGGGCGTAATGTGGAAAATATGCTTGTCAGAAGCACCTGGTTGTTGATTCCTTTTGTATTATTCCTTTGAATTCAGATGAAAATTGTGTCTGCTCTTTTATTTAAACAGGCTCTTGCCGATCCTTACTTTAAGGGTCTAGGCAAGGTTGAGAGGGAGCCTTCTTCTCAGCCCATATCAAAGCTGGAGTTTGAGTTTGAGAGGAGAAGATTAACTAAGGAAGATGTTAGGGAACTTTTGTACCGGGAGATATTGGAGTACCATCCACAGCTACGCAAGGACTACATGAACGGAACTGAAAGCACCAATTTTCTGTATCCTAGGTTCTACTCTAAATCCTTTGTCAGTCACTATCTCCTATTCTGCTTCTTTACCACCTTTCTAAGGATTTCTGATGGTTTTATACGTCGGAAGCAGTGCCATTGGTCAATTCAGGAGGCAGTTTGCACATCTTGAGGAACATGGTGGGATAAGTGCTCCGGTTATACCTTTGGAGAGAAAGCACGCGTCTCTCCCAAGGTAGGACCTCTTTTTCTTCGTGGCCATTTGGTCCTAGTTTTGAAGACATTGACTGATATTCCTGTTGTAGTTCATTTTTGAAGAGTCTGCTTTACTCTTCTGAGTACTTTGTTTTGGGTAACTATTTGTAATTTCATTATCTTTTCACTGTGGCTGAGGTAGCCAATCAAGAGAAAGGTGGGCTTCTTTTGAGTATATGAGAGTTACAAGCCAAAACAATTTCCCAGTCTCCCTTTTAAGTATAAATAGTGACGTAATTTGCTCTGCCTAGTTTCTTCAGAATATGTCTTAACATCTGATGTGTATAATGTCAAAGGGCACATGGAGCTGCGCACTAAGATCAAGTCATTCCTTTTGACAATTTCATATGGGAGCAGAATGTTCCCAATTATAGAACTCATGAATGTGGCAATAACATCCGACCAAAAAAAGAATGTGGCAATAACTTTGTATTTTAATTTGCTTATATATCGTGTTGCAGGTCCACAGTGCACTCCGGTACAGTTTTACCAAATTGCGATTCTAATATTGCATCAAGAGATAATCAACAAGTTAGTGAGGATGCTTCTAAGGACTTTGGAACAAGTTAGTGAGGATGCTTCTAAGGACTTTGGAGTAGTAGATGCTATTTCCAGCTATCCATCGAAGGCTATACGGCCACCTCCAAGGGTACCAAGTGGTATTGACATTTTTTTGCTTGTTTGCAGCTATTTTTTATGAATGTTCAACTAAGTTCTAGGAGTTTTTTAACATGACTTGTCATATTGGTATGAAAACTTGATGTCATTTCTTGGCTACGGAAGCATTCTCATCTCTTTGTCGGGAGCTTATTGGGTGGATCTCTACTTCAATTTTTATTTGAGTGCGCATTTTGAGTTCACCACACTCTAAATGTCTGTTTGGGGCTTGTGAAGTTATCTTTTCCGCAATTAGTGTTTTGAGAACTGGATCGGATTGATCCATCCAATCTGGTTCGATCCCTGGTATTGTGCTTAGCAGAAGACATGTTGAAGATCAAACCAGTCTATTGTACTTTAGTTCCTAAAAATTGGGAGTCAGAGCAGGAGAAAAATTAAAGTAAGAAAATGATTGAAGTTTGCATGCTAATTAACTTGCACATTCTGCTGATTTGCTTTGCAGCAAGGCCAGGCAGAGTTGTCGGACCAGTGCTACCTTATGAGAATGGTAGAACCATGAAGGTTGATTCTGATGACAGAACTGCCTTCTACAGAAGTGCTGCAGTTCCCTCTCAATCCATCTCTCCACAATGTCTTATCAGGCCACATTCGGCGAACCAGGAGATGCTGGCGAGAGAAACTTGTTGGCCGCTATAAACCTCATTGCGGCTATCCCAAGACCACCATAGCTAGAAATAGAACACTATACAGAGAAAATAAATAGTTTGTGCACCTGATTTGAAATTCATGGTGCTTCAGGCGGAATCGCAATGATCCGACGCTCTAGATCTTCTCCTATGTTACCCTCCGTATGACCGGCTCGATGAGACGCCTTTCACTTTTTCTCTGAACTTTATATGAAGTGATTTCTGAATCCTTAAAGGTTAGAGGAGGGACTGAGCGCTATTTATAGAGTTTTTGGTGGGCCCTCTCATCACGGGCCGGGCCGAACTCGATCCACACTAGCTAGGCCCATATTAGGCCCATTAAGAAACTTTATATCCAATCTTTATTAGACCAAGTCAGTTATTACAATCCCAATTAATATAAGTCCACATTAGGATAACTCTAACATTCTCCCACTTGAGCTATATTAATTGAAAATGTATTGTAGTTCGCACCTTTATGCTGGTATAGGGATTATTCTTAACGGCCAATCCGATCTCATAGAGTATCAAACATCGAATCATGGCGATGAATGCATAAAATTGTACACAGAGCCATCCATGGTTACGAGTGCTCTTAACTCTACCGATATGGATTTAATATGGTAGTGTGGCAATTGGATGACACTTCATAAAATAGGGATATCTTTTGTGTCATTCCCTTTGTCAATCGCTATTCTCTCACTTTATGTGTCACAAAACTTAATGTGTCACCGGAGAATGTCAATGTGGTTCCGATGAACTCACATATGTCTTATCTTTATAGTTAACTGTACTTTATGTGTAACAAGACATATTAATACGGCTAGTAACCAAATACCCATAGCCAATACTCAAGGTTTACACATACCTCAAGATTTTCATCAAATGTATGTATTTATCACAAATATTGTATACAGACTTTAATACATATCAAAATGTTACAATATGTAACAAACACGGATATAATCTTTATTAGAGCAAAACAAAATGGCTCCCACTAGACAACAGCATCCAACGATGCCACTAAGCCCATGCTAATGACATGTCGTTCAAATACATAAGGGCGAAGACCTTTAGTCAATAGGTCTGCAACCATATCATCTGTGGAAATATACTCTATTGCAACGTCGCCATTTTGCACAGATTCCTTTATGGTCAAAAACTTGACCTCCATGTGCTTAGATCCCTTAAGACCTCTGTTGTTGTTAATAAACAACACTGCAGAGTTACTATCACAGTACAACCGTATGAGCCTATCAACAAAATCAAATACGGTCAACTCCCTAATGAGGTTCCGGAGCCAAATAGCCCCAGTAGCAACTACATAGCATGCTATAAACTCCACTTACATGGTAGAGGATGATACCTTTTTTTGTTTCTCACTTTTCCATGATACAAAAATGTATCCCGATGTCGACTTTTTATCATCTTAACAGCCAGCATAATCTAAATCCGAATATCCAACTAGCTATAGGTCTTGAACGTGTCTGTAAATCAGCATATAGTCTTTCGTCTTCTTTAAGTACCTCAAGACCTTCTTGGCAACAACCCAGTGATCGTGTCCTCGATTTGACCGATATCTACCTAGAAGTCTTGTTGCAAAAGCAATATCCGGTCTAGTGCAAACTTGTGCATACATGATACTACCAATTGCTCTAGTATAAGGTATATCCTTCATCTGAGCTTTCTCAATATCCGAATGAGGACACCGTGAAAGACTCAATTTATCACCTTTATAGACAGGAACAATTCCTGGTTTGCAATGCTGCATATTAATTCTTTCCAGAATACAATCAATATATGCCCTCCGAGATAAACCTAATACCCGGCGAGAACGATCCTTATGGATCTCAATGCCAAGGACAAAAGACGCATCACCAAGGTCCTTTATATCAAAGTTCTCTGACAATATCTGTTTTGTTTCATGCGGTAATTCAATATCACCGCTCGCAAGTAGAATGTCGTCCACATAAAGAACGAGAAAAATGAATTTCCTCCCACCGACCTTGCAAGATATACACCGATCCACTCTATTTTCCACAAAATCGAAAAAAGTCACAACACTATGAAACTTTAAATACCATTGTCCGGAAGCTTGCTTGAGACCATAAATAGACATTCTCGGTCTACACACAAGCTTACCCGAATCATCAGCTGCAAAACCTTCGAGTTGTACCATATAAACTTCCTCATCAAGATCTCCATTCAGAAAAGCGGTCTTTACATCCGTCTGATGTAACTCCATATCTAAATGAGCTACTAATGCCATGATCACTCTGAAAGAATCTTTAGAAGAAACTGGAAAAAAAGTTGCTTCATAGTCCACTCCTTCTCTCCGAGTGAAACATTTGGCTACCAGTCTAGCTTTAAGCTTTTCTATCTTTCCTTTAGAGTCTCTTTTGTCTTATACACCCATTTGCAGCCAATTGCTTTATGATTGTCGGGCAATACAACAAGTTCCCAGACACCATTATGTCTCATAGACTACATCTCATCTATCATCGCATCCATCCACAAATCTGATTGAGGACAAGAAACAACATATGTATAAGTAACTGGATCAACCACACAACCGATATCGTAGTCTTGCTCTTCTAGATAGACTATATTGTCCGATGGAATAGCTGATCTTCTCTGCCTAATTGACCCTCTAAGTGGAGCTACCTCAACTTGATTCTGCAACCGTGGGGCCTGAGTAACTTTATCGATGAATGTTTCAATAATTGGATCCCGAAGCCCAACAGCCTCGATCTATGGTATTGGAGGCTCCACAATGGTTTGTATTGGTAGAGGAAACGACATAGTAGTTTCCATCGTACCGTTATCTTCTATAGTCTTCGAACAACTACCCTTTTCGACTACATCAAATTCCGAAAACTTCGCTGTCCGTGACTCCACAATTCTTGTACCTCCATTAGGGTTATAAAATCGATATCCCTTCGAATGATCTAGATAAGACACGAAGTAGCATCGAGTGGTTCTAGAGTCCAACTTACTTAATGTTGGATCATATAATTTCGCTTCTAAAGGACAACCCCAAACTGTTAGATGATTTAAACTGGGTTTACGTCCAGTCCATAACTCAAAAGGAGTCAATGGAACAACTTTAGTGGGAACCCGATTTAAAACATAAAGGGCTGTTTTCAAAGCTTCACCCTAAAGAAAAGGTGGCAAGTTGGTTCTAATAATCATACTCCTCATCATATCCATAAGGGTGCGATTACGCCTTTCGGCTACACCATTCTGCTCAGGACTCCCGGGCATATTAAACTAAGCTATTATCCAAGAATCCTCTAAGTATATGGCAAATGGCCCTTTAAGCTGTCCAGCATCGCCATGTCGACCATAATATTCGCCACCTCGGTCAGATCCGACAACATTTATGACTTTTCTCAACTATTTCTCGACTTCAAATCCAAATATCTTGAACTTGTCAAGAGACTCAGACTTTTCCTTAATCAAGGATAGATAACCATATCGGGAATAGTCATCTATAAAAGTGATGAAATAAAAATTTCTACACAAGGTCGCAGTATAAGGTCCACCGATATCGGTGTGAATGAGCTCCAATAGGTCGAACTCATGGATCGTTGTCTTCTTCTTTATCTTAGTCATCTTACCTCTACAACGATCTATGCAAATTTCCAGGTCACTTTTAAGAGTAGGTAGGATGTCAACTTTTATCAGCCTTTCCACTCTTTTCCTAGAAATGTGATCAAGACGTTTATGCCACAATACGTAAGACTGTTCCTTAGGTAGAGTTCTTTTAGAGATAATATTCTCAACTGTATAAACGACGTATATTTCATTGGGAGTTAAACACAATATGTACAATCCATTAGACATATTGTAGTACCCAACTTTATTTGAATTAAAAAACATGAAAATCACATTGTTCTTTATTTCAAAAGAGTAACCACACATGTCCAAACATGATACGTACACTAAGTTCCGTCTAAGGGAAGGTACATAAAAAGTGTTCCTTAACATCAAGTTGAAACCAGATTCTAAAACCAAAATTATATCTCCCACGAACTCAACGTCGACTTTATTGTTATCTCCCACTTTGAGGTTTGATTCATCTTGATTTGGCTTCCTTCGGTTTATGAACCCCTGCATGATAAACGTAACATGATTAGTTGCACCACTATCTAACCACCATGAACTAGATGGGGCTTCGGATAGGTTGGATTCACAAACAGATGCCAAAGAATCAATACCTGCATCCTCACGTTTAGATAGCCAATTCTTATACTTGAAGCAGTCCTTTTTCTTGTGACCTCTTTTCTTACAGAAGAAGCAGCGGTCATTATCCTTTTTAAAGGACGCTTTCTTATGACCCGTCTTGTCGGTTGAACCAGTGGCAAAATGAGTTGCTTTACGAGTACGAAGTTTGAACCCTTTACCTTTCTTAGTGCCGGAACTGGAGGCAACCATGGCGTAATGCCCCCCATCCTTTTTCAGCTTTTCTTCTTCCGCCACCACCTTAGCTGTCAAATCATTAATAGACCAAGTCTTATCTTGTGTGTTGAAACTGGTCTTGATCATACCAAACTCAGGGGGAAGGGTGTTTAAAGCTTGATGTACCATAATGGCATCATGAATTATAATACTCGAAATCTTAAGTTTTGTTTGCAAATCCAGCATTCTCGGGATATAATCCCTAACTCCTCCTGCACCCATATTATACTTCATGTTAAAAAGTACATGGACGAGTGTCCCAACCTCAGCATTAGATGATACTCGATTTATGGCCATTAAAACTTCCATCATTTCTTTCGCAAGGCGATCAACTAGCAGACTACTCTTTAAATGTTCATGTATGGATCGCTTCATTGATAACAAGCGCATCATGTTGCTCTTTTCCCAAACGGCAAAACGTGCCATCTCAATTATTGTACTGGTCTCAATGAGATTAGCTGGCTTATCTTCATAAAGAGCCACATGAACATCCACTAGTTCCATAGCAAACAGAAAATCCTCTCTTCCATTTCTTAAAATTTGAACCGTGAAGAACTTCAATCGTAATGGAGTTGCCGTTCACAGATAATGTGACTGGAAAAACAAGCAATGCATTAATCAGCATCAAGTGAGTATTATGTAACTTAAAAAACCGTATAAGTACACAACTAGAGAGTTACTTGTACCATCATATAATCACCTTTGGATAGATTGTATAACGTACGGTTGTAAACTCTCCACATGTCAGCTGTCATCAGAATATATTCCAATCTTCGTGAATCACCACCTTTGGGTATATGAACCACCAGACCTAATCAATCCTCAACCATATGATGTACATGTATCCCTCCATAATCAATACATAATCACATCATTTGGGAGTATAACCATGTATTAGAATAGGAGACATCCCCACAATATGAGACCGATATTTCTCAAACTCAATCAAGTGTGCCACTTTGGCGGTCATGACCCAATTGAATCTTTAAAACTCACTCGTACCAAGGATATAATCTTTATGTCTCACCTTCATCATATATATGTAATTTTAAACTTAAAGACATAGGTAGTTGTCATTAAAATCACATATGATGCCAATGACATTGCTTCATTTATTGATGCATGTTAACCTTTATACATGCCAATACTTTAGAATACTCTACACATTCTCTATATGGTTATACACGTATGAGCTAGCCTTAGTATTTCCAAAATTATATGGAAATATAAGAAAAATGCCAAAAATACCCCCCTAAATACACATATATAGGGTTTTTATGCATTTTTCAATCTTTAAAAGCTCTAAATATGTAAAATAAATATACCATAATGTAGCGAATCTCCATACGAGCACGCCGGTACCAAAATCGCCCAAACGGAACTTGGACGCGCCCACACGCACCGGCTAAAGCCTCGGCGCGTGGGGGTTACGCGCCCACGTGCTAGGCACGTCTGGCCGTGCGTGCCGGCCGGTCCAACGACCAATCCACACAAAATCCAGTCCGGCCATTGACCGGTCGAACCGGTTAATGGGTTGGGTTGGGTTGAACCGGTCAACGGGTCGGGTGACCGGATCCGGGTTGGGTCGATCCGGTTCGACCTGGACGCAAAGCGGTGGCGTGCCGACGTCATGATGACGTCAGCAGCCACGTGGGGCCACGTCCTCGCCCGGAAGCGACACGTGTCAAGACACGTATCGCACGCACGTCACGCCGCGCGCGCGCAGCCGCCTCGACCCATACGTGCTGTGCACGCGCCCGAGGCGTGCCGCGCACGCTGCGCATGGGCGCGCGTGACCCGCGCCGATCCGTCACCGCGGTGGTGCGTAGCGCGCGTGAGGCGCCGTGCGGCCTCCGTAGGAGGCCAGCCACCCCTCAAAATGCTCGGAACGACGAGCTGATTTCGAATATGCAATAAAATTCAATTTTCATCCGTCCAAATTTTTGGAAACAAGCAAAAACCGAAGGTTCCGGATCTAGACTATGGAATTGCTCTTATACTAACCGTTGGCCGCTATAAACCTCATTGCGGCTATCCCAAGACCACCATAGCTAGAAATAGAACGCTATACGGAGAAAATAAATAGTTTGTGCACCTGATTTGGAATCCATGGTGCTTCAAGCGAAATCGCAATGATCCGACGCTCTAGATCTTCTCCTCTATTACCCTCCGTATGGCTGGCTCGATGAGACGCCCTTCACTTTTTCTCTGAATTTTATGTGAAGTGATTTCTGAATCCTTAAAAGTTAGAGGAGGGACCGAGCGCTATTTATAGAGTTTTTGGCGGGCCCTCTCATCACGGGCCGGGCCGAACTCGGCCCACAATAGCTAGGCCCATATTAGGCCCATTAAGAAATTTTATATCCAATATTTATTAGACCAAATCAGTTATTATAATCTCAATTAATATAAGCACACATTAAGATAACTCTAACAAAACTGACAACAGCCATCTACAAGAAAAACCAACACGGGGCTCACAATATAGAATGGCAGTGAATCCGGTCCCTGGCATGGCCAAGATAGATGTACATACCAATCCGTACTTCCCAACCCAGGCTGAGGTAGGGGTAGGGCAGTTAAAGGATAGAATTGCTATAGAAGCTAAAGTGTTTCAGGCACAATCTCAGTTTGGGGCCGTTGGTGCTGCTGCTGTTGCCATCTCGGCTCACAGAAATGTGGGTTCGGTTCAGTATGGCTAGTATCCACACGAGTCGTCTCCTCCAGAAGATGTCTGCATGGCCGGTTGAGAAGGGTCTTTTTGGGGACTCCATTCGTGGCTTATTTGAGTGTAGTGAACTCCTTGTGTCATTATTTAGGGTCTCGTATGATTTACAGATGTACGGCATTGATTTACTAGTGGAAATAACCCCCTCATTCTTCCAGAAAGTCTTCGCCCCGAGTATGCCAGTCCATTCAAATTTAACACGCGCTAGGAATTGACTGTTATCTTCAAAATTCAATCTTGGTTTGGAAAAAAGAAATCTACAATTTGATGAGGATGTGAGTTATATCTTTGGTTGAATGGCCCTTTTGATTCAGCTTGCTTGCTTTTAGCTGTGTTCTTTGATTATTTAACTAGAGATGATGATAAGAAGGATACTTAATGGACATACATACCTACCGAAATGTATTGGCTCCATTGAATATTGAAGAATTTTCAGGATGCTATCCTGACCGTGTGGCTTGGTAATTATTGTCTAACAAGAATAGCGGAAATAGCACAGCATCTTGGACCGAATCTAACGAGCAGCTTCATGTAGCCTCATGCTTTTCAGATTCCCGAATATAAAGTGAGAAAAAGAGAGTTGATGGGTCTATATTGGCGACTTTCAAATCTAAGACTGGTGTCCTCCAGTTTCTAAATTTACCAGCTACCTATCGGTTGCCCTAGAAGGCGTGTCAATGTCTATGCGTGTTGTAACAAGAAAAGGTCATATCCCAATATAGATGCGTAATAATACATACTCAAACAGGTTGATTGTACCATTCAACGTGCGTTGATTTAGGTTGAGGGGTTTAGCTCTTAATTGGCAAATATGACTAGTGATATATGCATGGACAATTACACGCACAAAGTGCCTAAAATCTATCACCGTCCTTCACGTTAGTCCTTCCGTAAGTTCTGGTAGCTTTTAGAGAATTGAATTGTCTCGGGTGGTAACTTTTTCGTCCACGCAGAACAAGCTTACGAAACGTTTTAAAAAACCTCTAAATCTTCCACTAATTGTATTCTTATAACAAAAAGAAATGTCACGAACTATAAATGAAATTTTTGACAAGATGTGACATGCTATATTCAATGGTTTCACTAGTCGAGCGAAGGTCCTATCATGCTATGATGTTTTGTACTATCACTATTAATAAATAAATAAATAAAAGCATTATAGTCATATCATATATTCATATGCCTTCTGACAGAACAATTATGTCGAAGTCGCTTACGGTCCATTCGGCGACTTGATTATCGCTCACATATATTTCCGTTCCCAAATCGATTGATGGCCAATGCCTTTCAACGGGTTCAGTACCTGGATCCTGCAATTTCCAAAGTTGAAGAGACATATCTTAGGTAATGTCATATTTGCATCGTTCATACGAAATATCTATTGAGAACGTCCCTCTCAAATGCATCCCTTCGCTATCATGGAAATTGAAGGAGCGTATGTTTACCTGGTAAAAGTAAAGTGAATGAGAAAGCCTTCCAACATCAAGATACCAAGTCCTAGGATCGCCAACCCAGCCCTCACCCTTCTTTGTAGGGTACCCATACTCTCCCCACACTGGATGGGGCAGGATTTGCAGTATTTCCTGGGCGTGGGGATTGCTGTACGCGTCGCACGGGGCGTATGGCTCTTCCTGGACTCTGGCGTTCCCAGGAGCGCAGTACACATGGTAGGCTTCGTAAGGGAAGTCGGCCTCGTCCGTGCGGTGGACTCTGGTCCCATTCGGGAAGGTGTGGATCGGCGGGCAGTTCTTGAGGTTGTCCGACCGGCACCACGCCTCCGTCTCAGGATTTAGAATCATCTCGCTGTACCTGGTGACGTCTGTCTTCACATTGCCATCGCACGGCTTCCCGTTGTTCTTCCAACAGCTTCCAATGTCCATCAGGTAGAACTGGCTGCTTGGTCCTCCTCCTTGCTTTATGTCTAGTGTGAACTTCACCTTGAAATCGGGTGATTTTGGAACCTGAAAATGGACAGTGTGCAGTGAAAAGTTACCATTTTGATTTGTGTCAATTCTATAGGACTGTCCTGTCATTGATGCATACTAGAGATTTCACCGAGAAGCATAGTACTTACTATTTTAGTCATTCCCCTAGTTTCATAGTGATAACCTCCAGAGAAGCCCGTCGTCGAGTCCGACCTCAAGTAGAGCATCAGCCATGGATACTTCTTCGATGTCTTCAGCAGAAGATGAAACACCCAACTCCCCTTTCCGATCTCCTTCTCCCACGTCACCGAGAAAAACGAGGTCTCATCGGCATGAATTGCCTTCTTGACGTCGGTATCCAAGTCCCATGTCCCATAATACCTCCCTCGGAGTTTGTTATGATCGCGGATGCTGGTGTAGTCGTGGTACATCAAGGGCATGTTCATGCATCCGTCTCCGAAGCACGGGAACCTCGGCTCGGGCGGGAAAATGGGCGCCTCTCTGCCGTTCTTCTTGCACCTTTGGGACACGGTGTCCAAATTGCCGCTCTTGAGCATGATCATCCAGAACTGCCACGGCATCGGTACATCCACTACTTCGCACTTGTTGCCTAAGTAGACTTCTTTCTGAGCTGCATACTCGTTCACGACGGATGCCTTTATTCCTCGGTATGTCGTGGCGTTCAATATGCCAAGCCGTTTTTCTATTTTGTTCACCTTGTGACTCGACTTCTCTGTAAATCGGATGGAACACATTGCTTGGTCATCAGGTGTGGGCTAATCACTAATGCACTTCACCGTGTCCGGCTAAAACCAGATCTACTGAAAGATAAAATCAAGATGGGTATTCATTCTTCTTTCTATCAACAGAAATGAACTTACTTGCTGCAGAAGAATAGTCAACGTCGAAGCAATCTGCTATTCTAGGACTTCCCATATTAGGAGCTTCTTCACCAACCTCGTTGCACTGGTTCCAGGCTTCGATCGCGACCCTTAGATTGTCATTTTTCATGCCGGGTTGTCCAACTGCTGAGACATATTTTGAAGCAGGCCACTGGATTGCCGCAACATTTTCTTCCGTGGCAATCATGCACGATCGGAGAAGACAGAGCGAGAGCAAAAACGAGAAAAGGAATCTAAACTTAGCCATTCTTATGCTCCACGCGAGTTGCCAATGTAGTCAAATGCAGAGCTTAGTAGTATGTCTATAGGTTGTACTTACAGAACTGGTGTAGAGTCAGCAATAACTTAAACGAGAATCAGATGAGTACTCATCTCAATCTTCAGATCCGTGGCTTAATCTCAACAGGATTGAGTGATTCAAAACATGATAGTTTTGTTTTCTAGTTGCTCAGATTTATCTTATTCTTCTATAAAATGTACAATTCAAACTTCATCTATTGAGCAAAAGAAGCACGACCTCCGTGCGGACCCGCATTGCGAGTTTGCGCAGTAAAGGATGGATAAGATCATATGGCTCTCTAAGTTCACTAGCCGAAGAACGATTAAAAATGATGAACCCATATAAATAAATAAAAAGAACATAAAAGTGTTATGTACCAATTACTTTATATGAATCAATAGAACAACAAAACTTAAGAGTAATATCGGCTGTTACATTGGTTCATCGTCTTAAATTATATCCTATTTAGAGCTTAAATAACAGGGCTTGACCGCCGAAATCCGCAAAACAATCTTGATAATCTAGTAAAGTATCTTTAATAGATACCAGGATCCTTCCGGTCAGTATATAAATTTGAAAGAAGATATTGTTTAAATTTGAAAATGATGGCTATCTGCAGGAAGTGATTTATGAACAGGCTTAAACAATATTGCTGGAGGTGATTATGAAGTTTTCAATGTGGGTAGGCTGTTCAACGATTGGATTTGTGATTTAAGTTGTAATCACGTTTCGAAACCTAGTAGAGAATTTCGCTTTTGAGTTCAAAGATGGTGCTTAGCAGAATTCTGTAATTTAGGGACGGAAGTTCAATGGAAGTTCTCCCGGAATATCTTGTGAGTGGCAGGCAAAGGAATCATTATACATCCGAGGTTTTCCTCTTTGGACAAGCTAAAAACCATGTTCGGGGCAAGCGATTAGGACCATGAAACAGGGTAACATGCCTGTTGGTTTCGGAGTAAATAAGAAGAGTGAATTCATCAGTAGCCCCATGAACACCTCGTGAATTGGTGTCACTGGGATCTTGGACTACGTATCGGTGGGTATATATATATACACTTCCACCAACGGCTATGACCATCATGAGCATGAAATGGCCCCAAAAGCCCAGACAAAGCGGTGAACCTTCACGTGAACCCATCAACCCCCCACTCTTTTCATTCATATAGCATAGACATTCCATTCCAATCCATCACCAGTATAAGATCTTCTTGACAGAGAAAGATGTGCACCGAGTAGTTCGAGGGGATGGAAGCATTGTGGAACTTGGAAGACAGATGGAAACTGTCGACCCGAGAAGCCTTCTTGCTGTTTGGGTGCACTGCTGTTGCTGTGGTGGGGCTCGGAGCTGTTGCAGCATTCCTCAGGAAAGCAAGAAAAAAGCAAGTGCAGGTCATCAATGTGAGCCAAGAACCTAATGTGAGTCACCCTTTCCATGGAGAATGGCCGGAGCCAAGATGCGGGCGGGTTGCAATCAAGAGGGTGTTGATGGGTTCGCTGAGGTGGAGCAGGGGGAGCAAGTGGGGGGAGAGGAATGTAGGGGCTTGGGGGAAGAGGCCGCTGCCGCCGCCGCTGCTGCTTGCATTGGAAGGTGATGTTGTGGGGTGGCAGAGCCACAACTCAGAGTCGCCTGTGTGGCAGAGGCCGATACTGATGGGGGAGAAGTGTGAGCTCCCAAGGTTTAGCGGGCTTATTCTGTACGACGAGCGAGGTCGGCCCCTTAGTGGTTCGTCAGAGGATGCCAGTACAAACCAGGTCGTCACACTCTGCTTCTTTCCCTTGTTCCTTTCCTTTTTGATCAGATAATAGAGATAGAATCACTTGTAGTGTCTGACTAGTCCTGGAATACAAGCAATTAATTAGGCTAGAGCATTTCTTCAGGGTGCTTGGCAGATATCATTGGATGAACGTTCATAATTGGCAAAAAAAAAAAAAAAACTGTCAGTTGGAAAACCCAGGGATATTTTATCTCGGTATGCTGTGACGAGTATGAGAATATAGAATACAGCTTCTCACAGGAATCTAGTATTCATGCAAAAGCTCTACCAATGAGACAGCCAAAGAATATGATGCTGAGCAATTCCGATGGAAACATCTTAGAGTCTGCCATTCCGTCTACTATTGCTGCTATACTTTGCTCGCACGTGACGTGGTTTATCTTGTGTTATATGCAGGAGAAAATTACCAGTGGTGGGAGAACAACTCTGAAGGATTTGCTGTGATTTGCTTGTCAAATTTAAGAGTATTCTTCTAGCTGTAAGCAAAGGGGGTTTCTCCTGGATATTGTAACCTCTTCTATGTGAATGCATTTTTCGATCAGACAGTCTCCACATAAACTAGTATGAACTGAACAGCATCTCAGTAGATATGTTTGGCAGCTTAAGTTCATACATAGAAGTAGATCAGATTGCCTGGTCAGGCGTCCTTAGAGGTATCTAGGATGTGGTTTCTTTTCACAGCATTAAAGACCTAACCAGATGAATGGAGATATTGGAGCTCATTCATTTGAGGCGTTTCAAGAGAAACAGTATTGATCAGAATGAGAACTCTCTTGAAGCACTTTTTGAGTCATTGATCAGAATGAGAACTCTCTTGAAGCACTTTTTGAGTCATTCACTGGCTTATGTAGCTCCAGAACATCTAATCTAAAAAGAAAGTGAAATTGATTGAGCTCTAAGGCTATGCTACACAGTGTCTTCTCAAAAAAGCCCTGTTCTCATCTGACCACTGGAAGAGAATCGAATGATGCCGGGCCATATTTCTTCATTGAATTCTTCCAGGCGGTATTGCAATGTCAGTTTTCTCCCGTCACTTTGGCGACTTATTTATCCATCCATTGCCAACACAGACGCAGTTCTAATATAGTTGAGCCGTGCCACAGGGCTTTCCAATTTAACAGCATCAGTCTTAATCAGCAATGCAATCTCTCACATAATTCACTAGTAGTGAATTATCCAGTTATCGTGAGCGCTGAGACCCACCTTATTACCCTCCTTCCGCACAAGTCCTGATCAAACCGAGGAAACAAATAAAATCAAACAGTTGACATGCTTCTTAACTTAACTCGAATGACCAAGTTGTTAAATCCTCATTACAGGTGCCAAAGTGCCATCCACAAAATCTCTAGCACTAATGCTTTACTCCTGAACAATATCGAGTAATAACAATGGCTGGGACAGTAACTACTTGCAGTTTGAGCAAAAAAGGAAAAAGAAAAATCCTTGACATTACATCATCAAATTGATTCCTTTGAGCTCTTTTTGCTGCTAATTAATAAAAACAGACTACCTTTCTCAGTTTTAAGTTCCAAATAACGCTAAGCTGCCCAAATAAGTAAAAGAATACTTTAGGTAATACAACTCAGGTAGAATTTGCAGCAACATTACAGGGACAACAGTTTTCATAAAGGACGAAGATAGTCAGAGTCATAATTCTTGGCTGAAATTGGGGCAGCAGAGACATAACAAGCAGCAAGACACTCACGACACCAAACTACATTAACCATCCTAAGGACGACTTAAGAGCACGTGGGCACTGTGGGAGAGGATCAATTGGGAAACTATACTGCCAGACAGTAGGAATCAGCTTTTGTCAATGAAAGAAAAAAGCAAACAAATCAGAAAAGAACAACACCTTTTTTCAAAGCGCTGATGCTCATGCATTTGGTGCCACCAAAGGTTCCTTCAACTTATCTTCAGGTCTACGCTTAAAGTAGAAGTACAATACCAATTGTATGATACCCAAGATAGTTCCAATCCCATTTGGAACCTAATATGCAGGGTAAAAGGGTGAGACCACTTGTGGTTAATGAGTGTCAGTTTCAAAGTAAATGGTACAAGGGAAACTGTGAATTGAAATTAGCATTACAGATAACTATAAGAATAGTTCAACGAGTTTAAGAAGCTTACATAAATGAAGATATCATCATTAAACAATCCATAGAGAAGGAAAGACGTGCTCATCAGGAATGTGGAAAGAGAGAGATAGAATGGCATGAATTCGACACTTTTAGTCCGGATCACCAAATTCTGGAATAGAGGTCCGATTGTTTAAGGTCCTCGATAGCAGATTAGATAAAATAAAGTGCCACTTTGATGAATAAATAAAATACAAGCAGTCACTAAATGAACTTACAATTATAAAGAGCGGAGAAGCAAACATTGATATGAGAGAAGCACCACTCAATAACCCCACAGTCATCCTTCGCAGGGCGAGTTCAGGTATTTGCAAACTTCCAGCAACTACGACTGCAAAAGCGCCAATAATTGCCAGGAGAAATCCTGTCATCCTCACCTGACAACAATATCAAGGATTTTTCAACAAGAGCTATCAATAAATCTAAAAAGTACGGGTGCGCGCAGAAAGGAAGACGTGCCTTTGAATTAGAAAAACATGAGCTAACCTTGCCTGCTTTGTCAGCATATGTTATGAAGAGTACTATGTATACAAACTGAAACACCGCACCCGCTGAATTGACCGTCAGAACCAGGAGATTGTCACGTGATATAAGGGGCGACCCATACCACATGCAAATCAAGCAATTTAGGAGGGCATACATGTATGGCAAGCCAGAGAAATGTTCTGTTGATTTGTTTCTGACAATTCTTCTGAAAGTCGATCTGCAAATTAGGAAATTCAAAGAACATGTTCAATAGAGAAGCTTGTGACTTATAAGTGAAATGGAAGTACTTGATCTTGCATCTTACATTGGTGACACGAACAGGCCAATAGCAAAGATATTTCCTGCAACAATGCATTGGTCAGGCTCTACCGTAACATATTGTTGAAACCAAATGTCAATCAAACCCTTGCCACGTAAAATGTGAAGACAAGTATATATGTGTATAATTTTGTAGATTGGTGGAAATCTCTCCTTGATTTTACTTGGGTTGCATGCCAATCTCTTATGGTGTTGCTGGATTCCTATATCGGCCGACAGTTACTTCAACAAATGGAAAGTACTGCGAATCCTTTGTTAGTCAAATTTCAAATCCTCATGCATTTCTTAATGATCTCACAGCACAAAGATGACGAACACACTATCTCAAGAGTTCTCTCTCTGTTGCAGGCCTTTGAAAGTCCATGCAGAGACAAGCTTTTGGCTAAAATCAAGGTCTTGAGTTTTCCACTCTCGCATCAACGCTAAAAGAAACAATTCCGCGTGAGAGCAAAAAGTCCCAATTGGCATTCTTCGTAAGTACCACCCCGTTTTCTCAAATCCAAATATACAATTTTCCCCTTTAACCAACCCATCTTCTTGTTCTTCTTCTATTTGGGTGCTGGGTACACGACCAGCTTTTTAAAGCTGCTGTGATTTCAGATGACGAATAAGCTCATGGAATCACCTAGTCCCAAGATCGCCAAAAGGGCATTCTATTCAGCTTCCAAGTTTCGAGTTCAACTACATATGCGTATAGATTTTTGCAAAATCTAGAACTGATAACCTTTTCAAAGAAAGAAAGAAAGACAATAGAAAAGGAACCCAGAGAAATCAACCACAACACTTGAAATTTTCAGGAATTTGACACAGAGAGAGAGAGAGAGAAGGAAAAGTACCAGCTGCCCCAGCTGCATCTTTGCAAACTCTGGAGATCAAATACAAATGCCCGGGAGTCATGGCTCCTTCAACGCCCACGAACCGCGCAAAGCTTTCTGGGTCTGGGTCATTCAAGTCTGCGCCTTTCTGCAAGAAAGTGAAGAGCCTGTTTGTGCAGAAGAATATGCCTTGGTGGGTTCACTGGCGGAAGCAAAAATAGAGGCGTTTTCACATCTCCAACGTTACATCAAATGATGATGGTCTTGTCCTTTTCGCGAAGAAAGAAGCCTGCGACCCCCTGTTCGGACTATCTAATCCAATAATCAATACTAAGATTTTTTCTTCTTCCCAAGTCGAATGACCCTACACCAACAGTTTACTCCACCATGAATGGTCCTTCCACAGTAGACAGGGCAAGAAGCAGAAGACAACGATGTCTACTTCAACAGATTAAAAGGCACATGGGCTTCTTCAAATGGTTCATGCGGTTTCCTAGTAGCTGAGTGATCATGCTTTGCAATTTCTGTGCTTCAGTTGAATCTGTTCTTCTTATAATTTTTCCTTTTGCTAATAGTCAACCTAAAAACAAGATCATTAAACAGAACAAAAAAAAGTAAGAAAAGACTCAATTACTAATTAACTAAGACCCCAAAAAAAAATATTACCTGATGCTATTCAACTGCATTTATGTACTCGAAACAAGTTTTATACTGTTTTGGGCTGTTACTTGATTGTTTGCAACAATATTTACTTTTAACGGCGTTATACCGGTCACGTAGTGTCCGAGCCGATTTTTACGCATACTCAACTAATCCATATCTCCCAGCAATTTTCCCAAAATTGATCTAATGCATTGGAGATTTTACTCCCCGAATTGCGCGAATTACATAAAGTAAGAAGTTCAAAACAAGCTAGCCATCAGTTGATGTTCAAAAGAAAGAAAGAAAAAAAAAAAAACTGACCTTTAAGTTCATACAAACTTAAATTAGAAAAAAGTCAAACTTGGAAGGAGTTGGCCGTTCTCGTTTAGAGTTGCTTACCTAAAACAACGATATTTATGAGGAAATCATGATCAAACAAGAACAAAAAGTGATGGATCTAGTTCTAGTGGGTGACGTCAGGCATTGTTTTGCGGATGGGACACTCGTGGCTCCTGCCATTTTTTATTCAATTACTGCCTGCAATAAAGACGGAGCACGAGCTTTATGTGACAAAAATAAACTAAAAAGCATATTAGACAAAAAAAATAAGTTTTTTTTAAAGGTTTGTTTTCTTTATGGGCGGAGAAAAATTCAGATGTTTATGAAAATTAGAAAGTTACTTACTAAATATAATGTAGTCTTAAATTGATTTTGGAAAAAAAAATAGAGATTTACGAAATCACCCATAATTGCCAATCATATCTTTTTTCTTCTTTGATGACGGAGAATACCCTCTTTGAGGGATCCGAACGAGGTCTCAGACGAAGTAGTTTAATGGCTCACTTAGGCTCGCCTCATTTGAAATGTTGGGAGATTCCATTTAGTTTTGAATTACAATTGTTTTCCTCCTACGGTATATAGTACCAATGTAATTTCTCATTGGTTCAACACGAAAGTTATTGGAAAAATCCGAGATTACAATTTTCTTTTGGGTTTACTTTATTATATAGAGAGATTCGACTCGGAGAGTAGGTCTTAAATAAAAAGCATAAACTTAGTTCTAACTTTGGTAACATTAATCACCAAACAATCCTTGAAAATGTATAATTATGGTTATGCAACATTTGTCTCTTCATTAAAGACAATGAAACAAAAATAAAGTAACTTGAAAAAAAAAAATATCTTCAACACAGAATTTTGTGTTATTCACAACCACCAAAATCACAGATAAATATCAAAACCTAATTTAAAGTTTACATTCACAGGCAATAGGTACCCAAATTAAAATAGGAATTCTTCTCAGCAACTCAAATTGGGTAAAAGGATTGCTTCCCCGAGCAAAATTAGAATGCAACGATTGATTTTCGTTCCCATATTTCATTCGCATCGGAATTGATCCTTGACATGCAACCGTCAAATCAATTTTTCATTTTATCGACGGAGGATAAAAGTCTGTTGGGTGGGACATTTTGACGTTATCATAATATAAAAGGAAAAAAAATAATATTTTTTTATTAGGCCCAATGAACGGTCCACTTTACACGAGCCATTAAGTCATGTTGGGTTAGATCAGATTCGACGATTCATGTGAAGGGTGACGATGAAGTCCACAGACACCTAATTAATTTTTTTCCCGTTGTTGGCTACGATTCTCTTCGAGATTTTTCACCGCACACCAGCTCGCCCAACAATCCGATGGGCAATACCGTTATCTAAGTAGCACCGACAACGATACGCGACACGACACGACACAATACGTCGACACGTCATTTTTGAAAAATAGAAATTTTCGATACGTTGATGACACGTTATATATTAAATATATAATTATTATTTTTATAATTTTTTAAAAAAATTGAGAATAAATTTTCCAACATGGATAATACCTAGACAATTTGCTTTTTGGTCAAAAAGTCTAAACAATTGACGGATCCCACAAAGCACGCTCCCCCCTCTTCTTTTACTTTTTTTGAAAAAATTTCTCACGCTTAGTTGAATGAGCCCGAAAATCTGCCTTCTTCTCTTTCCTATTAAATGAAAAAAATTTGAGCTTTGCACTAGCTAGCTGTGTACACTACACAGTAAATTAGACACAAGTCAGAACCCTCTCTTATCTTATGTCTTATCCACCCCATTTCTCTCTTTACTTTTTTAAAAAATCTCTGCCTCGTCTCTCTCTCTCTCTCTCTCTTCTTTTATCTCGCGAAGGAAACGACGAGCTCACCTCTTCCTCTCTCCTCTCGGTCTCGCGAAGGGAACGACGACTGCCCTGGTTTGGCTGCCTCGTCTCTTCTCCAGCGCTCTCCCGTGGTGTCCTCCGGCACTCTTCGCTCTCTGCTCGGGCGCTCTCTACGGATTGCCGGCTCTCTCCCTCGTCTCTCTCGTAGCCTAAGAGGCAGACAAGTCCTCCGTCCTCCCCTTCTCCCCCCGCATCTCTACCCCCTAATCTATGCCATCCATCCCCTCCTTCCTCACCAACACGAGTGTCCCCGGCGTATCGCTCTCGTTGACCAAGTGTCGGACCTCCGACACGCGTTGACCGCGTGTCGGAGCGTGTCCGTGTCCGACACGTATCCGACACCGACGCGGCAACTCCTCCCACGTATCGGTGCTATATAGACCGTTATTTCCTTTTTTTGATTAGGCCCGGTCATCGGTCCACTTTACACGAGCCATTAAGTCATGTTGGGTCGGATCTGATTCGATGATTCATGTGAAGGGTGATGATGAAGTTTGTCGATACTCAATAATTTTTTTCCGCCCGAACATTTTCGATTCGAGATTGCTGGCCACGATTCTCTACGAGATTTTTCACCGCACACCAGCTCGCCCAATAATCCAAAGGGCAATACCGTCTTTTACTTTTTTTTTTATTAGGCTCAGTCGTCGGTCCACTTTACACGAGCCATTAAGTCATATTAGGTCGGATCCAATTCGACGATTCATGTGAAGGGTGATGATGAAGTCCGCGGACACTTAGGGTCTGTTTGGCAATGATTCCGATTCTCTATTTCTGTTCCCAGAAACAAAAAAGGATCAGAAACATGTTTGGTAATGGAAAAAAAAATGATTTTGATTCCGGTCCCGGGAACACTTTTGGACCACTTTTCAGAAGCAAAAAAAAGACGATTCTGGTGTTTTGGAACACTTTTGAGGATTACTTTTTTACACAATATACTTATGACTTATCCCTCATACTTATAATTAAAATTTTAATATAAAATGGTATTATTTTTAAAAAAAAAAAGTCCACGTGGATTTTCAACTTTACATAAATTAAAATAAATTAAAATTCAATTTTAAAAATTGCTAAAAACTAATTTTCTTAAATTAAAAATTTTATTTAAGGAAAATTTAATAAAAAAATTTAAAAATTTAAGAAATGGGGGAAATAAAAAATATTTAGATTTTTAATTTAATAATTTAAAAATAATTAAAAAAATTTAGATTGAAAATAGCTAAAATTTTGAAAAAAAATTCTCGTCATCGAATCTTCCCCTCTCCCTCCCCCTCTTTTTTTTTTTAAAAAAATTAGTTTTTTTTGTAAAATTTTAAGCCTATTTTAAAATTCAATTTAAATTTATATTTATATTTAAAAAATTAGTTTTTAGAAAAATTTTAAATCTAATTTATTTTTTATATTAAGGGACCTCTAATACGCATTTTTTTCAAATTTTTAGCTATTTTATTTTTTATTCTAATTAAGTTTTATTTTTTATTTCCTATTATGTTTTTTCAACTTTTATCTTTTTTTTTATTAAAGATTGGACCCAACCCTTCGCGTTGTCAACTAAATCTCCATTTTTTCTCCATTTTTCGAGCCGCACAAAAATTTTGTCGAGTCGGGTGAAGAAAAAATCAATGTAGTTGAGTTGCGGGTCTTGTAAGCTTTTACGATGTGTAATTATAAGAGTGCAAAATTATAGGCGGTTGCACAATGAGGAGCTTTTCTTTCATTTTTTTTGGGTAATTAATCTAAAAGTCACGATAAATAATAACAAACAAATGATTTAGACAAATTCCGTAAATGTAATACGAATTACTTTTCAAACAATATAAACGATCGCATACTCATGAAAAATCGACAAACGAATTGGGAACGGAAATTTTGTTACTTTTTTTTTGCTCCATAATCACTATTTGATTATTTTCCCTCTTTGCCATCAAATGTGATTATATAATTATTTGATTTAAATGAAAAATTGGGAACGGAAATTTTGTGCAACTACCAAACACGTTTCTGTTCCAGGAACAAAAATTTTAAACAAGATTACAAACGCGTTTTGATTCTCAAAAAATCATCCAGGAAAAAAAATCAAAAAAAAGTGATTTTGATCAGAATCATTTTTTGGGAACGGAATCACCGCCAAACAGACCCTTAATTAATTTTTTTCCCATCAAACATTTTCGATTCGAGATTGTTGGCTACGATTCTCTACGAGATTTTCCACTACACACCAGCTCGCCCAATAATCCGATGGGCAATACCGTCTTTATCCTTTTTTGATTAGGCCCACTCATCGGTCCACTTTACACGAGCCATTAAGTCATGTTGAGTCGGATCCGATTAGACGATTCATGTGAAGGGTGACGATGAAGTCCGCGGATACCCAATAATTTTTTTCCCGCCCGAACATTTTCAGTTCGAGATTGCTGGCCGCAATTCTCTATGAGATTTTTCACCGCACACCAGCTCGCCCAATAATCCGAAGGGCAATACCGTCTTTTACTTTTTTTTTTATTAGGCCCAATCGTCGGTCCACTTTACACGAGCCATTAAGTCATGTTAGGTCGGATCCGATTCGACGATTTATGTGAAGGGTGATGATGAAGTCCGTGGACACCCAATTAATTTTTTTCCCGCTCGAACATTTTCAGTTCGAGATTGCTGGTCGCCGTTCTCTACAAGATTTTTCACTGCACACCAGCTCGCTCGACAATCCGAAGGGCAATACCGTCTTTTACTTTTTTTTATTAGGCCCAGTCGTCGGTCCACTTTACACGAGCCATTAAGTCATGTTGGGTCGGATCCGATTCGACGATTCTTGTGAAGGGTGGCGATGAAGTTCGCGGACCCGCAATAATTTTTTTCCGATCCGAACATTTTCGGTTCGAGATTGCTGGCTGCGATTCTCTACGAGATTTTTTACCGCACACCAGCTTGCCCCGACAATCTGAAGGGCAATACCGTCATTTCCTCACGTCCGACGGCTTCCCGTAAATGTCTCGTGCCACGGCCCCAAACGGGGACGTATATAAATACCGCAGACCGAGTCCGCCTATTTTCCCTCTCCGAATGAATTCAACGATTCTCACCTCGTTTTCGAAACTCTGAGTCCTCGCGGTCGTCCACGATTCTGCATTGAGCGCCTGATCAGGCATCGACCCTTTTTCGGTCAGAGACCCGATTTCCGCAAGTCAATCACGAAGCTGCTTTGCTGCTTACCCGGTTCGTGCAGACGTTGTTTGTGGTTTTAATTTTTTGTTTCCGATGCATCGAAGGAGCTTCTTTTCTCGTTTGGTTTGATCAGAAAAAATGGCGGGTTCGTCGTAGTTTGTTTGATCTGTGGAGATTTCTGGTGCTGTGCCGCTCCGTTGCTTGTTTTTGAGTTTCTGGGAATGGTCGCTCGTTGTTTTGCCTGGATCTGTTGCAATGTGCGCACCAGACATTGCTCAGACAGAGGACGCGCTCGATACTGGCATTCGTCTCCCGGTTTTCTCTCGAATTTTCTAAGTTCGTAATAGATTGGTTGAGGCATATCTGTTCTTGAAGGCCAGTAACTGTTGCAAATTCTCTTGTGTTACTCATGATATGTTTGTCTCGAAGTATTGATCTTCGCAAATTGTTAATGATGTACTGGGTTCCTACTTTTGGCATGTCTGATAGCTTGTTAAACTGGAAAAATCTACCAGCCGGCACCCGGCGCGGAATAATGTAGTTAGATAAAGATTCATTTTTGTTGTTGTTGTTGTTGTTTATGTTGTTGATCGGACTTCCGGTTCTGTATTTCTTTTTTCCCTCCCCTGCAGATTCTGCATCGAGATGACGAGTTACACGCCTAAAAACATTCTCATTACTGGGGCTGCTGGTTTCATAGCGTGCCATGTCGCCAACCGTCTCACTCGCAACTTTACAGAGTACAAGATTGTCGTGCTCGACAAGCTCGATTACTGCTCGAACCTGAAAAACCTCCTCCCATCTGAATCCTGTGCCAATTTCAAGTTTGTGAAGGGAGACATTGCCAGCGCGGACCTTGTCAATCATCTTCTCATAACAGAATCCATTGATACGATAATGCACTTTGCCGCCCAGACCCATGTCGACAATTCTTTCGGTAACAGCTTTGAGTTTACAAAGAACAACATTTATGGCACTCATGTCCTTCTAGAAGCATGTAAGGTCACTGGCCAGATTAGGAGGTTCATCCACGTGAGCACCGACGAAGTTTATGGAGAGACAGATGAGGATGCTGTCGTCGGAAACCATGAGGCCTCTCAACTTCTCCCTACGAACCCCTACTCAGCTACAAAAGCCGGGGCAGAAATGCTTGTCATGGCATATGGCAGGTCGTATGGGCTACCGGTGATAACAACCCGAGGGAACAATGTCTACGGTCCCAATCAGTTTCCTGAAAAGTTAATCCCGAAGTTCATCCTTTTGGCAATGAGAGGAAAGCCTCTTCCAATTCATGGAGATGGTTGTAATGTCAGGAGTTACCTCTACTGCGAAGATGTTGCCGAGGCTTTCGAGGTAATCCTACACAAAGGCGAGGTGGGTCATGTTTACAACATTGGGACAAAGAAGGAGAGGAGGGTGATTGACGTGGCGAAAGACATTTGCAAGCTTTTCTCCATGGACCCAGAGGCAAGCATCCAGTTTGTGGAAAATAGACCATTCAATGATCAGAGGTACTTCTTGGATGATCAGAAGCTCAAGAATTTGGGTTGGTCCGAACGGACTAGTTGGGAAGAAGGGCTGAAGAGGACAATGGAATGGTACGTCAAGAATCCTGACTGGTGGGGAGATGTCTCCGGCGCTCTGCTTCCCCATCCAAGAATGTTGATGATGGCTGGTGGGGCTGAGAGGCATCAGGATGGGCTTGAAGAAGGCAAAGCATCACCACTTCCATCTAATTCTGATCAGACCAACATGGCAGCTTCAGGCGAGAAATCACCCTTCAAGTTCCTGATATATGGTAGAACTGGATGGATTGGGGGCTTGCTCGGAAAGCTCTGCGAGATGAGAGGGATTCCATTTGAGTATGGAAGAGGGCGTCTCCAGGACCGGTCACAGCTCTTGGCCGACATTGCAAATGTTAAACCGACACATGTTTTTAACGCTGCTGGCGTGACTGGTAGACCCAATGTTGATTGGTGTGAATCCCACAAGACAGAAACAATCCGCACAAACGTTGCCGGAATGCTAACATTAGCCGATGTCTGCCGGGAACATGGACTCCTAATGATGAACTTCGCCACGGGCTGTATCTTTGAGTACAATGACTCCCATCCGGAGGGCTCTGGCATTGGCTTTAAGGAAGAGGACAAGCCAAATTTCATTGGTTCGTTTTACTCCAAGACCAAGGCCATGGTAAGTCAGATTCAATATCAATTTTCAAATTTGGAAAATGCTTATTGGAAGCTTATAATTTACTTCGCCTTTTCCTTCTATCAGGTCGAAGAGCTTTTGAAGGAGTATGACAATGTTTGTACTCTGAGAGTTCGTATGCCTATCTCGTCGGACCTAGACAACCCGCGCAATTTCATCACCAAAATATCTCGTTATAACAAGGTGGTTAACATTCCAAACAGCATGACCATCTTGGACGAACTGTTGCCAATCTCCATAGAAATGGTGAAGCGGAACCTGAGGGGCATATGGAACTTCACAAACCCCGGAGTCGTGAGCCACAATGAGATCCTGGAGATGTACAAGAGCTACATTGACCCCAAATTCCAGTGGGCTAATTTTACTTTGGAAGAGCAAGCTCAGGTGATCGTCGCCCCGCGGAGCAACAACGAGATGGATGCGACCAAATTGAAGAACGAGTTCCCTGACTTGCTATCAATTAAGGAGTCGCTCATCAAGTATGTATTCGAGCCAAACAAGAAAAACTTCACAAACTAACTGGCTTTCAGGGTAGGTATCCGGATTGGTTCCCGCTTAAATTTCGCTGAGATGGCCTCTTACACCTCTTTAGCTTCCTTTAGCGTTATCCTTGTTCGTAATTATCAGCATCAGGTCCTCCTCCTGTCAGAGAAATCGAAGTTGTATCTGTTAGGGACTTCTTTCTCTGTTTATTTAATTCTAGCTCACCCCTTGTGGTGGTGGTAGAAGCTGACCATGGAGATGCCATTACATTAATAAGATTTAACCATTTTTTGCGTGTTCATCCTACGCGTCAAGGAATTAGAAACAGTCACTTTATGTACTTAGGGTAATACAATGAATGGGAGGGACACTTGTTGTCTTAATGAACAATTTATATCATATTCTCCAAACAGTCTCCAGACAGCAATCTTGAGTAGGGAAAGTAAATGGTGGCGGTCAACTATTAAAAATGCAGACAGAAAGAAGCTCCATCTTCAGTTCCATGTATCCCTCAAAGCTTTTATTCAACCACTAAATAACTGAGTAGAACTGTTTTTCTGTTCCCTTGAGAGAGATAAGATGAAAATGGTATGAGATGCTGAAGAATCCATCATATCTCGCCTCGTTGCGCATCCATGATCAGATTGACTGCCCCAATGCAATGTAGGGTTCACCCACTACATCATTTAAAAGAAGAAGGGCATTGACCTGTAAAATGAAACTTGGCAACTCGATGTCAAGTTCCTGGGAGTACGTTGTAGATGAACGAAAAAGCCTTTTGTAGCTCATATTATAGTTGTTGGAACTCCATAAAATGAAGATGAAAGGGAATTTTCTTATTCACAGAGATGACAGAAGGCAGTGAATATCTCATCCTTTCATGTAAATTGACCAACTTCTCATCCTTCTACCATGGGATCATCCAAAGAAAGTCTCCAAATGAAGGTGATCAAAAGCTTCAGACATCTTGTTAGAATCTAAACATCGAACTGCTAGATCTTAGCATAGCTAAACTTCTAAGGATCTAGAAGGCGTTCTCTTTCATGAATCAAATATTCTCCAAGGATTCCTAGAAACTGCGTAGTAATGAGTGTAAGTCAAAATATACACTTGACTATATGGACAAGGAACTGCTAACAAAAAACTCAAGGCTTTTACTATATGCTATGGACATGCAGAAGAGATTAAGGTTTTTTCGGACTTGACAGCACTGGTTACACCCAGCAGGTCAGGACAAACAAATCAGATGAGGTGATGAGATCCATCGAGACTGCAAAACAAGTCAGACATATCACACAGGTCAATCAATATGCAAATCATAAGAGAACACAAGCACCAAAGGACGGGTAAAAAATGCAAGTTACATGGGCATACCTTTAACAAACTAACTTGCTTCAACATAAAGGGCTATGGCCTGGCTCGTGGATGACTTGAGCTCTGACATTAAGAAAATGCAAAACATTGAAATGGGCATGCATAAATGAGAAACAAAGAACTTGCGCAGGTGCGAAAACATGTTAGCAATGAGTAAACCTTCTGATTCCATCTGCAACCAATCTCTCGTGCAAATCAATGCTTGAAGGATATCTGGGTCGAGTGAACTTTGAACTTGATCAAGCATTCTGGCCCCACTAGTAAATGTTGATTCTGGATCGACAGTTGACATTGGGGTGCCTAAAACATCTCGTGCCATCATGGACAATATAGGGTAGCGAGGAGTGTGAACCTTCCACCAATTTAAGATGTTAAAATCACAATTTCGAGGAAAGACTGGTTCTTCTAAGTACTTGTCCAAGTCAGAAACTGCACTTTGACTCTGAGACGTCTCATGAAGGAACTTGTCAAAGCCCTTTAGTCTATCTCTAGAGTCGCCGCACGTACTGGGCAAGCTGTTGCCAGGTAAAGCTGAACCTTGATCAACCAATGAGGAGCAGATAGAATATGCGTTGAACAATTGTTTAATCCCATCAGATATCTCCTTTATTCTATCCAGAGCTGTACTGCCATATATTTGAGAGTAGTAATACTCGACTAACTTCATCTTGAATCGCGGATCTAAAATGACTGCAGCAGCCAAAGACAAACTACATCTGTTCCAGTATTTGTCAAACTTAGTTTTCATCTTCTGCACCATGTTACTAATGAAATCATCAGGATTCTTGCACCATTCAATCAACTGCATGTGTACATGGCAAATCTCTGGGAAGTAGACATTTGCAGTTTGACATTTGTTGCTTGAAAGGACATTCGCAATTTCATACAAATTTTTTAAATATCCACAAACAGTCTTTGCCCATTCCCATTCTGTATCACTCAAAGCAGATGTGTACAAGGGGTCATGCTCTTTCAAGAGAGAAAATGCACCCCTATACCCTAATGCTGCTTCAACCATGAGATATGTCGTATTCCATCGAACTGGGCAATCAAGTGCCAAGCTCTTTGGGCTATTGATTCCAACTTGTTGAGCAAAATCATTGAGCTTCTCTTGATTTACCTTTGAACTCTTAATATATCTCACGCTTCCACGAATCTTATGTGTCACCTCTCGAAGTGCTTCAGTAGCATCTTGGACGATGTCAGTCAGAACATGCGCAGCTGATCGAACATCCAACAGTTGACCAGCACTCAAGTGAGGCTTGTTTTGAGCGATCTGCTCCTTAATTTTCATGACAATACCCTCGTCGGTGGAACAATCATCAAATGTCACAGCAAACAACTTACAGTCAACATTCCATTCCATTAGGCAATTGATAATTACTTCTGAAAGCATATCTTCTGTGTGAGAAGAATCAAGTGTGACAAAATTAAGAATCCTCCTCTTCAGTCTCCAATCCTCATCAATGAAATTTGCTGTCAGACACAAATATTCAGCATTTTCTATTGAGAACCACTTTTCAATATTGACATTGATCCTGCCTTGCAGAATATTTAATGCTAAACGCACTTTCTCCTTCTCTTTTCCATAGATTTCCATGCATGAATTCTCGACTGCGCCATCAGATGATACATCAAATAGTGGCTGAAGGTTCTTGACAAATACTTTAAATCCAACATGGTCAACCATGGCCAAAGGGTAACCATGCAAAATGATCATACGGGCAAGATCAAGCCTACTGCGATCTTGGTCGAACTTACTGCTTCCAAGACTAATGATTTCATCACGCTTCACCTCGGGATCATACTTTATAGCCAATGGCTTAGCATGATCTTCTTTTCTCTGTCCCTCATCGTAGCTAACGCCAGCAAGGGCAAGCGTGCTTTCCTTTTTCCTTCTTTTTACGGAAAGCAGTTGAGACACGTCGTAGTTAGATCGTTTCAAGCATCGCATCAAGTGATTCCTCAAATGTGTTGTTCCACTATTGCTTGATCCGCTGAGTTTCTTGTTACAGTGTAGACAAACAGCATGACATATATCAGACTTTCGGATACGTTCAAAATGATTCCAAACAACGGATGTCAACCTTTTTGGTTTCTTAATGGTGGAATCGTTTGACATTTCCATCGCATCAGGTCAAGATGAGCCAAAAGCTGCAAAGCATCAAACCATAGGAGTGAAGCATTAGATCCTTTTTGCAGCAAGAAAAATCTCTCTCCTATGATTCCTATCCACAGGTTTTCATCACCTTCTGGACAAACCTAACATCAAAATCAACCCAAAAAGTACAACATGCAATTCTCTAAACACACTAATGCAACTTTTCCATGGGACACTACAATTCCTTTATAAAAATGATGCAAGAACTCTTGTAATAGCACATGTGCTGCGCATACATAGCGGAGTAGAAGGCCATTGAACAAATGGAAAAAGAGAGACACCGATAGTCAAAGTCTCAAAGACCTTAAAGGCTAAATCCAACACCAATGCAGAAAGCACTCCAGACTGGGAACGAAATCCGATTGTATGTGTCCGAAGTTACTCGAGAGAGAGAGACGGCGGAAATTCCTCTATTCGATCAAGAAAACACGCCGGAATCATCTCTGCCGCTAATCATCCTGAGGCATTGCGCGACCCCAATTATCAGATTCGTTGAGAAACATACACAGCTAAACTACGCCATCTGTTTCAACTCCATGTCCTAAAATGACCAGAATTCAGCACACGGGTACAAAAATCCAGGTAAAAGCAAGGCCCCAGCAAATGATTCGTTCCAATCTTCCACTACATCAGTCACTGCACGAAGCCCTCAATCACCCACAACGCAATTCTCGACCTCAATCAACATTTCAACAGGCTCTTCTTCGAGGTAGGGTAACAAACCGGGTCGGTCAAGACAGAGTCCGGGAGACAGAGTGGGGGAAAAGGGGGGCGAGAACACAACCAAACACGCGTAATCGGAACGTAGGACGTGAAATGCATCATCGGCGGGATCGAAAATGGAGGAGAGGCAAGGTCTTACCGGCGAAAACCGAAACGGAAGTTGCTCGCGCTGGTCCAGAGTCCGATCGGAGGATCCGACAGATTAGGGTTAGGGGGTCGGGAAATGGACTCTCCTTCGGACGATGGGTTGGGTTGGGTAAGATCCGAGTCGGACGATGACGAGATGGGGATTGGTTGGTATTCGGCGGGTCAAACGAAAACGGGATCTCGGTTTTATATGATCCGGAGAAAACGGGGAAAAAAAATGGTAGATCGACCCGTATCCGAACCCTGCTGGGTCGGAAGTTTGGTCAAATCCTACCCGCCCGAAGTTCGGGTCAGATGGTGGATTGCTGGACCTTGAGTCCTATTGAAAATGTGCTGGCAGATTATGTACTTAGGTTATTATACGTATAGAGATAAAACGGAAATTGGATTAATGCATGTGCAAATGCAGTTCTTTGTGTGAGTTTAGTAGATCTTTTGTCTGATTAGTAACTTCTAAAAAACAAATTGAACATCTTGGTCAATGGAATTTTTAACTAGTCGCTTATCATAAAAATGAGAAATTTTACATAGACTCCATTCGTTTCGCGAAAAATAAGTAGTTTCCGAAAAATATTATTCAAACAATTATTTTTCAAAAAAATGACAATATTTTTTGGTGTTCGGATGAAACCTAAAAATGAACCGAAAAATATTTTTCGTTGTAGAAAATCGAATTTGATTTTCTTTCATGTAATTTTTCTAATATTTTTTTTTTATTTTTCATTTTCATTTTTATTTTATTTTTATGTTTTCTTTTTATTTTTAAATTTTTTTATTTTTTAATCATTTTTCTAATTTTTTATTTTCCCTTCTTTTTCGGTTGATTGCCGGCCACGGTGAAAACCGGTTACTGTCCTCAAGCGAGCTCGCCGGCTTGTGGCTAGCTAGCGAGCCCATCGGGATTTGGCAAGCCTCGAGCTCGCCGAAGCCGACTAAGGAAGAAGAAAAAATAAAAAAATAAAAATAAAAGGAAAAAATAAATAGTTAATATCAATACAAGATAAAAAAATATTTAAAAAATGATTTTTAAAATATTTTAAAAAGAAATGAAGGTGAAGAATTGGAGGGATGAAAGATGAGAGAAAATAACTTCCTCTTATCAAAAAGAGGAAACTATTTTCACCACTTTTGGAGGCATTTTTTCCATTCGTGAAAAATATGTTGCTTGAATCTTCTATTTTCCATGAAACGAGCACCGAGAAATCCAGAAAATATTTTTTTGGAAGCCAGTTTTTGAGAAATGAATGAAGCCTTGCTATGTTAATAATTTTTACTTGTACGTTTATAGATTAATCAAAATTCTTTAGACCAAGGAGAGATTGGGAAATCGCTTGTGCATTGATTTAGAATTGACCTTATTTCAAATAAGGCTTGAAGTGTCCAAGTCAATTTCAAATAAGGCCATGAGTTAGCCGGTCAGTGAAAACCCCAAACCCTGTGCCGAAGTGATAAAGTCATTTGCCTCCAATTTCGAGTGTAGCAGTCATATTTCATTTGATTCTTTTTTTTTTTTTCAAAGGTTTCATAATTGGACATTGAATCCATTGCTGGCTCTCTCCGGATGACGAGCGCTTCACCCGAACCACATCAGCTCCTACCTCTCCACACGCAATTTCAGTAATTCACAAGAACGGGGAAAAAAAAAAAGGAAGCCGAAATTAAACTGGCGAAATCCCACGAGGGGAAGGTCGAAGTGACCGACGAGCGGAGGGAGGAGGAATCAGGCGGAAGAGAGGCTGTGAGGTTGGAAAGGAATACGTTAAAAACCTGTGCACTCATGCAACATTGATCGATCAGGCAACATCACGGCATATTACAAACCGCTACATGTTACTATGCCAAAAATACAAAACGACATTCGCCACAAGACAGAAGAATCCCGCAAACGAACAATCCAGAAAGGGACAATGACATGAACTCTGATCCAACAAACGATATGGTCCACGAATTTTTAATTTGATCAATATGATCCATAAACTCGCTCAATGTGCAATGTGATCCATAAATTTTTAATTTGAATAATATGGTCCGCGAACTTTTGAAATATGCTCAACTTGGTCTATGAATTATAGAAGATGTTTATTGTAATCCTTCCATTAATTTAAATTCATATACGACTTTGAACATTTTTTATTAGTTAAGGGATTAAGTTGAACATGTTCCAAAAGTTCGGAAACGGCATTGAACAAGTTGAAAGTTCAAGTACCACATTGTACATTCGGTTAAAGTTCGTGGATCATGTTGATCAAATTAAAAGTTCAAGAATCACATTACATATTGGGCCAAAGTTCATGGACCATTCGTGTGATTTTTCCATCCAGGAACAACATTACACGTAAAATAATAATTATTGCTTGTAGTAGTGACCTGCATTTAATGAGCTCTCAAGCCCAGAGAGTTTTGACGTGGTTCATTATCATTTGACGTAATTCATTATCATTTGCTACCATGTTAAGAAGAATCCTTGTTCCCATTCTTGCAATTTCATTATGCTAAGTACTTTACTCGGGCAATAACTTTTTCGTCCGATTTTCCATTAACTCGATTTTTGCATCAACATAATGCACATGACCCGATCGTTCAAGGAGTGCGGTTCGACTTTCAAATCAAAGATTTTCTCCTCACTCCTTTTTCAAAGAATTTAGAGAGAGCGAATGAGCAAGTGAAAAAATCGACTTTCACATTTCACACCCAAATTAAATCAAGCCCAGGCAGGATGAACATGGACTGAATTTTTCAATCACGGCTTTACAACCCGATGCATTGCTTCACATGCGATGTCAACCATTTGGTCCGGCTTTGGCTTAGCTCAATTCCTTGTAGTTTTGATCAGAAACCGCATCCATGCCCGATGAATTGGTCTTCTATCGCCAAAACAGCCATTGTCTCACTTGTTAAGTAATACAAAAGGATAATTTGACAAAAAAAAAAAAAAAAAAAAAAAAAAAAAAAAAAAAAAAAAAAAAAAAAAAATATTTTTTTTAATAAATAATTTTTTTATATAATTTTTTTTTTTTTTTAAAATTAAAAATTTTATTTTTAATTTTATTTAATTTTATTTATTTATTTTTTTTTTTTTTTTTTAAAAAAAAAAAAAAAAAAAAAAAAAATAAATTTTTAATTTTTTAATTTTTTTTTTTTTTTTTTTTATTTTTTATTTTTTTTTTTTTTTTTTTTTTATAAGGAAAAAAAAAAAAAAAAATAAGTTTTTTTTTTTAAAAAAAATTTTTTTTTTTTTTTTTTTTTTTAAATTTTTTTAAAAAAATTTGAAAATTAAAATAATAAATAATATTTTTTTTTAAATTTTTTTTTAAAAAAAAAAAAAAAATTTTTTATTAAAAAAAAAAAAAAAAAAATTTTTTTTTTTTTTTATTAATATTTTTTTTAAAAAAATTTTTAAAATTTTTTAAAAAAATGGGGAAAAATTTTTTTTTTGAACCAACCCCTTTTTTTTATTATAAAATAAAAAAATCAATAATATAAAAAAGGCTGCGATAGAAGAAAAGTAATGAAAAAGCAATATCGCAATTTCTTAAGCAATAACCATTTTCGTGATAGGCACGATTAGTATTTTGAAAGTTAAAATTTTTTTTCGTTAAATAAATGTAATAAGTCATATAAGCACGTTCACTCATGTGACCCACAATTAAAAGAGGGAACAAATAGGCACGTATGATTCATGAATTGTTAAATATTTTCATGTAATCTAAGAATTACATTGTACATTTATCGATAGTAGGGACCATACCGGACAAACTAAAAATCCGAGGACGATATTATAGATTTGATCAAAGTTCAAGATAACGTTGCATAATAAACGAAATTTGAAATCGAGGGGCGCCTCGGTTTCTCGTTTACTGTTTTGCGGGTAAAGAATGGCTGGCCCATTGGGCCTGGGTTCGGGGAGTAAACCGGAGGAATGACAGAGCATTTCGGGGAAGCCGAAGGAGAAGTGAAGACAGAGAGGGAAACGAATCGAAAGCAAATGCTCACGACCGAGTCGAGAGAGATCGAGAGAAGAAGAAGAAGAAGAAGGAGAAGAAGAAGAAGATGGCGAGTAGGAAGCTGTTGTTGCTGTTGAAGCCCTTGGATGATTACGCCGTCGCCGCCCAGTCTCACGGTCTCTCTCGCATCACCAACCCTCAGGTTCTCTGTTCTCTCGGCTTTCTTGCTTTCCAACTGTTTGATGAATCTCCCATCGAAATGCGGAATCGATTAATCGGGTTTCTTCGTGCTTGTGAACTTCGCTTTGTACGAGCAAGCATAATTCTGGCTTGGGCCGACGTTGACTGATTTTTTCTTAGGTTAACATCGACGTGGATTTTTGTGTATATGTGATGCTCTTCGACGTTGGGCCATCAAGAACGTTGTGGGCAATCTTCGTCCAATGTCTGTTTCAGCTTTTTATATGATGCGGTTTCTCCAATAAAATTTGCCAGGTTGTACACCATTTGGAGAGCAGGAGTAAGGTGCACCGTGAAGCCATACGATACTGCCAGAATGTGTTGCGGCAGAAATTCGTTGACTGGGAGCCCATTTTACGTGATAACGTGTCCCAGCCGATACGGAATGTGGACATGGTCGTCACCGTTGGCGGTGATGGCACTCTGTTGCACGCCAGTCATTTCGTAGATGACTCGATTCCACTTCTCGGCGTGAACTCCGATCCTACCCAAGTTGCTGAGGTATCGGTTTCTTTGATTTGCTCACATCGTTTTTGATTTTGTATGACAAGAAAATGAAAGCATGACAAGCTACGATGCTGCTCTTCTGTAGGTTGAAGAATTTGGTGATCAGTATGATGCAACGAGGAGCACTGGCTACCTCTGTGCAGCAACCGTTGATAATTTCGAGCAAGTAAGACTTCATATTTGTTTGTCTGAAAGGAGGAATTCTTAGACCAATTGACTGTTCCATCTTCTGTAATTGAGGGAAAACTTCTACTTTAGTTGCACCAACTCATCATCTTGTGCCACCTTTTGTGTCAATATGATAGTATGTGCTAATCTGCTATAAAGGGAGATTGTTTGATGTATTGTCCGGCACAATTAGTAATGCTTAAGTCCCTAACTTGGTTGTGCCCATCTTAGATTTAAGATTTCAGAGTTCCTGCTAAGCTGGCTTTCCTAGGTAGAGTAATCGTTGTTAATCTCAGTTGCAATGATACTGATGCCAGTATAATATCATGGGAACGTAGTCACCAGCAATATTGTCCCACCCAACTGTAAGTGCAAATACAAGCCCCATGGTCAAATTACATATGGTACAATGCGGTCTCTTCACTGTTTTATCTCCAACAAAACTCGACAGCCTCCGTGTACCTCAGCGCGGAATCTCCAGTTTGACTGTGAAAGTTATCTTGATGATTGGAGAATCTCTTCCAGATACTAGATGACATTCTCGAGGGTCAAGTACAACCATCTGAACTATCAAGGATAGCAATCTGTGTGAACTCAGCACCGCTGTCAACATATGCTCTCAATGATGTACTACTTGCACATTCGTGTCCAGCGGCAGTCTCACGATTCTCATTCAGGTCAGCAGTTCAATGCAGTGTGCTTATCACTCTCATTTTGGTTGGTCATGTGGGCTGCCTGAATGTCACCTACTTGTTTACAGAATCAAAAGGAAAGGCCACCCGTGTTCCCCTGTAGTGAACTGCCGATCAAGTGGTCTCAGAGTCTCGACTGCTGCTGGCTCAACGGCCGCAATGCTCTCAGCCGGTGGATACCAAATGCCCATTTTATCTCGGGACCTTCAGTATATGATAAGAGAGCCTATTTCACCAGGAGTAGCTTCTAATCTGATGCATGGATTTCTCAATCCTGGCCAGAGTATGGAAGTTGCATGGTTTTGCAAAGAAGGTGCGATATACATCGATGGCTGCAATGTGTTGTACACAGTTAAGGACGAGGACACACTTGAAATATCTTCCAAGGCGCCGGTTCTAAAAGTCTACTTGCCTCCTCGTTTGTTAGAAAAGGGAATACTCCCGATTAGGCGGACTTCTGATGCAGAGAAGCTGAGATTATCCCACATGTAAATAGCATGTAAATAAGTCAGATGTCTGTTATACCTGTCTAGCTATGCTCCCAACTCGTTTTCCGCTTGAAGAGTGATTACAGGGTAGCGGACATCTTCCTGGCAGTGGGCTGCTTATTAAAAATGCGTTGTTGGCAAGTGCTAGAACTACAGAAATCGAGAATCTGTTGATGTCGATTATTAACCACAGTTCCTGATGTGCAATCCGGGTTTACGATGGTAGAGTAGCTTACGTGGTTCTCATGGTTTTCTAGTGCCTATTTCAAAGCATTCATAAATGGTCGGCAACCTTTGGACTCGTGACTTTTCAGGCGATCTGTTGTTGCGATGGCACCAGACGTTCTCCCTTACTTGGGGATAAGCATATGCATGAATCGAATGGCGTTGCCCGGTGGCCAGTTTTGCCTTGATGTTGCATCCGCCTTACCGGCTTACGTCCAACGATTGGGTCGGGATGGGAATTGAGTGCAATTTAGTTGGAGTTCCTGGGTTGGCAATAACTGTTGTTGGGAAGTTTGAGACTCACAAAAGCAATTAGTAACTACATTAAGGTCCAAGCCCATGTATGTTTACATGGCCTATCCCAAACCAGGGTAAAGGAGGAGGGTTGCGTCAGGCGTAGCGAGCCCGTTGTAAAAAAAGTTATTTTTATGAGATGAACCTTTCTGATTTTTTGCTGGAGCGTAACCTTCTTAGCGACGTGTTGCATTGGTGCTTGGATGTAGTGAAAAATGGGCAAGGGTCTTTGCACCAAGATAGGTGGGTGTGAGGGGTAAGGAAGCTAGCCTTGAGCCATCATTCCCAGAGTGATGCGCTACATCGGTGCTCGGATGTGGTTGTAAGTGAGTTAGGGTCCTCACATTTTTATGGGCGAGTGTGGGGGGCAAGAGGTGCCCAGAGGGTAAGGATTCGATTGGGGAGTTGGAACATAGGAACCTTAACGGGTAAGTTGAATGTAGTTAGCAGATATTTTTGCTAAAAGAAGAGTGAATATTGCTTGCTTGTAAGAGACTAAATGGGTAGGAGAAAAGGCTAAGGAAGTGGAAGGTACCGAATTTAAGCTGTGATACGCGGGCACAAAAAAAGAATATAAATGGAGTTGGGATTTTGATCGATAAAAGTTTCAAAGATAGAGTTGTTGATATTAAGAGAATATGAGATATGATTATTTTGTTTAAGCTAATAGTGAGAGACTTGATTTTGAATATCCTTAATGTGTATGTCCCCAAGTTGGACAACAAGTATCCGATAAGAACAGATTTTGGGAAGATCTAGAGGAGATTTTAAGGGAGATATGCCACGCGAGGAGAAGGTATTCATAAGAGGAGATCTAAATGGACATGTTGGTCAAAGTAGTGGGGGTTTTGATAGAGTTCATAGAGGATTTGGCTATGGGACTAGAAATGAGGCTGACGAAGACATCTTGAGCGTTGCATTAGCTTATGATTTGATGTTGGGAAATACCTTCTTTAAAAAAAGAGAGTCACATCTAATTACTTTTGGCAATGGTCAAAATTGTAGCTAGATTGATTTCTTTATTGCTATAAGAGAGGATAGAACTTCATATGTAGATTGCAAAGTCTACCTTGGAGAATGTGTAGCTACACAACATAAGTTGGTGGTCTTAGAGGTTCGATATAACAAAGTACAAAAAATGTAGAGAAGTGCTCAAAACCCCAAAATAAGATGGAGGAAAGTTAAAAGAGGACAAACAAACAAATTTCAAGGAAAAAATGCTTTAAGGAAGGACCGTTGCAACTAGAGGGCGAAGTAAATATGATGTGGAACGAGATGTCTAACTGCATCCAAAGAGTGGTAAGAGGAGTGTTAGGGGAAAGTAGAGGGAACAGACATCAAACAAAGGAAACTCGGTGGTGGAATGAAGAGGTGCATGAGGCGATTAAACGGAAGAAAGAGTGTTTCAGATGTTTGCATAAATGTCCTAATGAAGAGAATTTGTAAATGTTTAGATTGGCGAGAAAAAATGCCAAGAAAGTTGTGTGAAAGGCCAAAGGCAAGGTTTTTTTTTTCGATATGTACAAAAAACTTAGAAGCAAAGAGGGAGAAAAATGTATCTATAGGCTTGTAAAGATAAGGACCAAGAAAAGTAAAAACTTGACACGGGTTAGATGCATCAAGGATGAAAATAAAAAACTCTTAGTAAGAGATAGAGATGTTAAAGAAAGGTGGATGAGCTATTTTAACAAGCTTTTTAATGGAGAGATCGATAGAAGTGAGGTGGATTTGGAGGACGCTTTTGATGATTTAAATAGAAAGTTTGTGTATAGAATTAGAGAGCATAAAGTTAAGGAGGTATTAAAGAAGATGAAGACTAGTGAAGTGTGGAGATACTTAGGGGATGTGGCAATAAGTTGGTTGAATAACTTTTTAATAAGATTCTCCAAACTAATAAGATGTTTGATGAATGGAGGAAGAGTATGCTTGTGCCTATTTACAAGAACAAGGGGGATATTCAAAATCGTTCCAACTATAGAGGCATTAAGCTTATGAGCCATACAATGAAGTTGTGGGAGATAGTTATTGAGCATCATTTAAAAATAGGGACCAAGGTCTCTGTAAATCAATTTGGATTTATACTAGGAAGATCTACCATGGAGGCTATCTTCTTGATGCAATAATGGATGGAGATGTATCGAGAAAAGAAAAAGGACCTACATATGGTGTTTATTGATCTTGAGAAGGCGTGCGATAAGGCTCCAAGAAAGGTTCCGTGAGGGGTTTTTGAGAAGAAAAAAAGTACCTTCTAGTATATAGAGGCAATCAAGAATATGTATGATGGTGTTACTACATGTGTGAAGGCTTGTAATGACACATCAAGTTACTTTCCAATCACAGTAGACTTATACTAAGGTTCCGCTTTAAGTCCTTATCTTTTGGCCTTAGTTATGGATGAGTTAACAAAAGATATCCAAGAGAGGATTTGAATAGGCTATAAAACCGGAATACAAATAGTGAGCCCAGAGTCAAAGTTACATTAAGGAAGCCAAACAGAAAGAGGCAAGAAAGACAAGAAAAAAACCCAAAAAATACTTTTAGATATTTGGGACAAAAGGGGAGAATTAATGATATGAGCCAAAACGTTTATAAAGGCACAGCCGGGTTTTTGTTGACGCAAAATTCCTCTAGGCTAAAAGAAAATTTTAAAATAGTAGAAAAAACAAAAAGTGTTAAGGTGGAGGTGGCATATAAAATGGATAAGATAAGAAAAAGATATCGAAAAGTTGAATAATACCCAAAAAAAAAGATTGAAATGGTTTGGACATATTCTTCGAAGATCCCTAGATGCTCCGGTAGGAACATAAGTTTATTATCGAGAGCATGACATAAACAAAAGAAGAGGTCGGTCGAAACTTACCTAGAGGAAAGTAGTAAAATAAGATTTAATAAAGTGGGAAATAGATTAGCATACGATTTATCTTAAGACGGAGTGGGGGAAAGCTATTAGCATTGTTGAGGGGCGGAATTCCTATGTTTCATACTGTCCTTTTCTCCCTATATATATTTATATATATTTTATTTTCATATATTTATTTTTATATAACTATTTCTTTTCCCTCAATCGATTTTGCTTTTATTTTATTTATTTTTGGGTTCATCGATCCCAACTAGTTTGGGATAAATGCGATGTTGATGTTGATTAAGGTCCAATCCCCCCTTTTCATCTAACTCCAAGTAGCTATTTTCAATGTCCATACTGATCTGGGTACCCCTTCAAATGTTCCTCTTGCAAGCGTGTTTCTTTAATGGGCGATGCGAATATCTGACACCAGCGGTTGGCACTGTTGCGGACCGCAAGGATTGGACAAGCTGCGATCGACCGGCATAATTCAAAGTGCTTTTATGTGCCCAAGCATTCATTCCCGCGGTTATGATTACCCAACAAGGCAAGGTTTCCTCTCGAAAATCCCTCGGTAGTTGACTGGAAAGAGTCATTGATTGATGCCAGCTAGAAACAACTCGAGTCTTATCGGGACGAGGTTTCAACCCTTTGCCTTAGCGGTGGAAATTTTCGTGAAATGCCTCCGTAGGGGTTGGCAGTGAAGTCTTGTCAGCTTTGAAGGACAACGTTAGATCATTAGCAAAAACATGGATAATTACAATTAAAAGTAAGTTTTCAATTTATTGTAAAAATACCAATTTAGTCTTAAATTTTATAATTTGATCAATTTAGTCTTTCATATTTTGATGATTTGTCAATATAGTGTTTCTGATCAAGTTTGGACGAAAATTGCTGATATGGACCTCGAATGCCCTACGCCCTAAGTGCTAAGGCTGATGTTAACATGGATAGTTTTCGCAAAATTGTCAAGCTTCAAACTTAATTTCTTTCTTTTCTTCAAAGAAAAAGTTAAAAAAAAAAACATAGGAAATACTGTTTTCGTTGACATTGGCCGTGTGATGTGCGATGGCCGGTGTCCAAATCAGCGATTTCGCCCCGCAAAATTGATCGGGAAGGATTTCACATCGGCAAATCAATAAATCAAAAAAAGAAAGTTCGGGACCAAACAGATCAAATTGAAAAATTTAGAACCGGCAAGTCTAGTACGGTGAATTTGAGATTTTTTTTTTCTTTTATAATTTTTTTTTTCGAGAAATACGAACGGGTGAGATTAACCTCGGACGAGGGTGTTAGGTTTAGGACACTGTCAGACGTGATCCCAATTATCGGATCCGATCCTAGTGGTCGCCTGATCATTGGAGATGGGACGATATCGAAAATTTTTTTTGTTGTTGTTGTTTTGGGCTCCGGCCGGGCCAGCGAGGCGGTCTCCTGTGCGAGGGACACTGACTTTCAAACGCGCCCACGTGTACAAACTCCGCCTTCACTCACAGCCTCAAAAAAAAAAAAAAATATCCGCCATTAAAAAGGAAACCCGCAAAAACAACAAAATCCCACTTTCTCTTTCCTCTCCACTCCTCCTCCTCGTCCTCTTCCTCCATTTTGACGCGCATTTGATTCCGTCTGACAATCACGAATCAAATCCCTAGATTCCTTCGCCCTCTCTCTCTAGAAAAAAAATCCCCCTCTTTGGGTGACCCGGAGGGAGCGTCGGGTTGTGTGGCGAGATCCGGTTCCCCGGGGGGATTTTTCCGGGCTGCTGCCGGGATCGGCGTTGTGTGTTGTGTGTGTTGGATATGAAGATACAGTGCAACGTGTGCGAAGCCGCGGAGGCGAGCGTCCTCTGCTGCGCCGACGAGGCGGCCCTCTGCTGGGCCTGCGACGAGAAGGTGCACGCCGCCAACAAGCTCGCCGGCAAGCACCAGCGCGTCCCTCTCTCCACCTCTGCCTTGCAGATGCCCAAGTGCGATATCTGTCAGGTGAGCGGATCCTCTCCTTGTTTTTCGATTTTCGGGTCGCTTTCCTTGGGCTGGCCCCCCCCTCTCTCGAGCCTCTCGTTCTGAGTTAATCGCGATTTCCCCAGTTCGCCGGCGGTCTGTCGGTGAGGAATGATTTGTTGTGTTCTTGCTTTAGTCTTTGTTGGCGTCTGCGTAGTGCTCGCGGTCTGTGCACTTCGAGGATTTTAGAAGGGCAGGTGACAAGATATTAGAAGTTGTGTTGCGTTTCATAGCTGACTGGTGGTAGGAGTATTCTAGAAATCCTTAGTTCACTAATTTGCTTAGAAATTTTAAAGGAAAAATGAAATCTATTCACGTGAAATTAATCACACATTTTGCAAAGTTGCCACGATTTATTAGTTAAATGTAAATACTTTGTAGATAATTCGGCTTGTAATCTTTTTCTTACGCAATTGACACCTATCACCATTGATCTGGATGGTTGGTCAAAATTTCAAATCATGACTACCTATGTCGAGGTGATGGAGGCTGCCTGCATAACCAATTTGTTATACAGGCTGTACCCTACACGAATCCATTAAACAATGCCATTTGCAGATCAAAAGATGTAGTTTCAGCTCAGCTGAAATGTTCAGTTGTGCAAGCTTTTTGGTCCCTCTACCTAGAAGGAAGATCTTATAATGTGATTAATGTGATCCAGCTGAAATGAGCAGAGGTTTGCCAACTGGCTTATTTATTTGATGAATGATCAGTTCTCATCCATTGAGTAAGTGTCTGATTGCTAAATAGTATTTCATCTGACTGCCTTTGCATGGATATAAAGAGGATGTAATCTTCTCTCTATATGTTAAAAGAAGAGAGGTTTTGTCGATGTAATTTCCTAACATTTTGAAGATGGCATTGCCATGACTTCGGCTGGATTTGCGATTCTCACTTCTCAGATGTCTTTTCAATGAAAAAGGGCGCATCTTCTTTGTCAAATTTATCCATGGCTTGATACAATGTGGATTCCCTTGACAGGAGACAGCTGGATTTTTCTTTTGTCTAGAGGATCGAGCATTACTCTGTAGGAAATGTGATGTAGCCATACACACAGCGAATACATATGTGTCTGCTCATCAAAGGTTTCTTCTTACTGGAGTGAAAGTGGGTCTTGAACCTACCAAGCCTCATCCCTCCTCTTCTTCAATAAATTCTCAGCCTGGGGAAAAAATCTCTGAAACAAAAACAAAATCTTCTTCCTTGTCAAAAGGAGGCACCCAATTGCCCTTACATAATGAGTATAATGATCTTCTACCTGTACACACTGATGGTGTTGAGGGCTGGATAACCACTAAGTTGCCATTTTCTGGGGGTTCTGCAGCTGCAAGCATGCCGCAGTGGCATTTAGATGAACTTCTTGGATTCAGCGACTTTAACCAAAGCTACAGGTACATGGGCAATGGATCGTCTAAGGTATGTGTCCTGCCAATTGTTGTTTATGTTTCCTGTCACTGTTCAGGTGATTTTGTTGATTCTCCACAATCAAGGAGAACATTTTGATGTGTTTTATCTGTCGTGGGTGGGTTGCACTTCTTGTGGGCTTGATGGCAGACCTTGGGAAATGAGGGGGGAGGGGGCTGGTTGTGGGTTCATGGGGTCATCCCCAGCCCCCTAGGTCAAAAAACTTTTGAAACATGGGAAATTTTTTAAAAAATTTTGGAGTTACATACACTATTTACATGAAAAATGTTTGTCGTGCCCCCCAACCTCGATTTCTCAGTCCACTATTGGGTGGATCATTCACTTTCTTGTTTGATCCATGTTCTTACCTTCATGTGACGAGCAAAAGATGCTGCTAGTCTTGCAAGAAGGTGGAATTTTTTGGCAGCTCATCATTTTGGTATCACATCCCATGCTACAATTTGTGTCGTTTTTACCTCATCTATCATTTTTTAAAATTGGTTCTTGTAACTCCGAACCAAAATTTGCTGGTCAAGCCGCATTGGATTTGAATTAATGTTGTGCACAGTGAGGTCAAACATATGTTTGTTTCAGTTTTTTATTTGGTGGTTTTTCTAGCGTTGGGTCGCCTTCTCGTCCTCATGCTTGAAATTATTGGAGATAAATGCATTCGTGTCTTATTCCATTGGAAGTTCTGGATATGGGTTTTTCCACTCTGTAGGTGTTTGGCAAACTCTCTGGTACTTTGAAATGGGATGACCAAGTTCTGGATGTGAGTTTTTACACTCTGTAGGTGTTTGGCAAACTTCCTGTTACTTTGAAATGGGATGAGCAGTTTTCCTGAAAATAATCTGAATTGAGTGGTTGAGAGGTAAGAGATTGTTTTAGCAGCTGGACCAACATCAATATGGTCCAGTGTTCCATTCCTAAAATCTGACCCAATGGCTTCCTTGTAAAAGAAAAATGGAAAAAAGGAAGGAAGAAAGTATTGGGTGCTCTTTGATCTTGAATGTTGGTGTACTTCAATTTTTTCACATGAGTCATGGAGGGGCAGAGTTATCTGTAACTAACGGTACTATGGCAACTCTGTGTTGGTATGCACAAAAAATAATAGCTAAGGCTGTCTGTAATTTTCTGTTGTTTTTACGAGGTCTTCCAGGCTGACAGCGGCAAGCTTGGAGGTTCTGATTGCTCCTCAATCATGAGAAGTTCGGAAGAAACAGGTGACGAGTGCTTAGGTGAGGTTCCAGATGCTTATTGGGCTGTGCCTCAGATGTCTTCACCTCCTACAGCTTCAGGTTTATACTGGCCTAAAAGTGCTCGGCACCAACTGGATGCTGCTGTTTATGTTCCCGATATATCGTCCGCACCAGAGAACGACTTCCTGTGCCAAAGAAATGATCGCAGCTTAAAACGCCGAAGACAAACTTAGACCATCGGTTTAACACAATCAGGTCGTGTAGAGAGAGAGAGAGAGAGTGGGATTTCCTTTTGTGGTGTGCTGCCTTAACGTATTTCAGTGGTCTCATTCTGTCTTATCACCAACAGTTTTAAGCTTCCCAAGCTGTCAGGCCTAGGTAGATATCTCCAGCTGGGATTAACAGGATCGAGAAAGCCGAAGTGAAAATTCGGGAAAGAACTTGTTGATAGCGTTAGTTCGAGTTTGCTGTATGGTGATGATTCACAGGTCGTATGCTGTGAGAGCTGTGATAAACGTCGTATGCTGTGAGAAAGAAATTCGATTTCGATAATAGTATTTTCGTCATTCCGAGTACAGAGGACTGCAATGATAAGTGGGATGATCCTCTTTGGTGAATACAAACGTTACGGACGTATGGTGGTGAAATCCCTTGGATTGCAAGCATTCATTTGGGCGGGACGACCATATGAGGTGAAACTTTGGCTCCTCTGATCCGAATCCCTTTTGCTGCTTCGGTTTGCCTGCGCGCCTGTACTCATGGATAAATATGTGATCAGTCTCGATTCTTTTCGGTATGCAAGTCGAAGACACTTTCATAATCGCAAAATTTCCGTGATCATGAAAATACATGAATTCGATGGTCTATTAATCGCGATTAGGCATGTCTCTGAGGTGGCTATTTCCTTGTAACTTTCGAAATTGAATTTCTACTTTCTGCTCCTGACGTTTCAATACCGGACCCTTACTACTCCAAGCCAAATGTTTGAAGCCATGGACATAATAGTTTCATAGATTGTCTCCTCTCGCGTCTTGACGAGAGTCTTGACCCCAGAAAGGGGAAGGAAAAAATCTTGACGTTAGTGTGACGTCAGCCCAACTCACGCACGGACCGTTGGATCAATGATTCCGTGAGGACTGCAAGTCCGATTCCCCAAAACAAAAAACCTGTCCTATCCTGTTCCCCACCCGTATATGTCCGGGTCGAACTCGACGAACCCGCTGGACTCTTTCCATCGTTCCAAATTCCCCACCGATATCCGCATCGCCGGTTACTTCGCCGGCACTCAAAAGCCCATCGAAGATGTCTTCTTTGTCAACGCTCCTCCTCCTCCTCCCTTATAAATCCCCTGCGATTCCTCCCTCTCGCTTCTTCCTACCCCCGTCGACTCTCCAGAAACCCCCAATCCTCCCTAATCTCCATCGCAAGCCTCGGCTCTCCCGACAGGTGACGCCGCCGCACGCGATGTCGGCGCAAGGAGCTCTCTCGGAGGCCCTGGCCCTGATCCAGTCGGCCCCTCCCACGTGGAAGTCCGCCGTCTTCAGCAACCTCCTGATCTTCGTCGCCGGCTCTCCCATTCTAGTCGCCGGCCTCTCCGCGTCCGGCATCGGGGCGGCTTTCCTCCTGGGGACTCTCACCTGGCGTGCCTTCGGTCCCTCGGGGTTTCTCCTTGTCGCCGCCTACTTCGTCATCGTAAGCTCGAAACTCTCGAGATCTTGCATTTGATTCCGTTGCTTATAGCTTTTGCATTTTAGTGCGATCGAAAATTTCGCGCGTCGCGGAGCTTTTATCTTCATTTGGTAAGAGACTTTGCTTTGCAGCATCTGATCTTTGTTGAGTATGTTCCTGGTCAAACTAATCGCTATTGGTATGTTTGGATTGGTTGTCATGTCTGCTTTTGATTGTAGTTTCTCATTCTCATTGTACGCTCATCGTTTGCTACTCTTACTTCTAAGCTGCCACTCATGATCGTTAAAGTTGATTGCTGTGTTCTGAATTTGAGATTTGAGTTCTGTATTCGTTGTTAATTGAGTTGGGTCCCTTAGGGAACAGGAGCGACGAAGGTAAAAATGGCACAGAAGGAAGCTCAAGGGGTTGCTGAGAAGAGGAAAGGAAGAAGAGGGCCTGGAAGTGTGATTGGTTCCAGTGCGGCTGGTTGCGTCTGTGCTTTCCTTTCTATATTTGGCATAGGAGGAGGGGCATTCTCGCATCTATGGTTACTCGGGTTTATTGCTAGTTTCTGTACTAAGTTAAGCGATACAGTTTCAAGTGAGATCGGCAAGGCTTATGGAAAAACAACGTGAGTAATGTTTCTCACCTGCACTTGAGTTGAAGGTTTATAATTGATTCTTGTGTTTGTGATGATAACTGATCACTTTTGTATTAGCTCATGATATGTTCTTCAAAATTGATTGCATTTTCAACCCTCCTGTTTCTTCTGTGATTTCATGTTGCCCCTATATATTCTCTCTGTTTGTTAACAGTACTTTGCGCTCCTCATGTCATTTTTCCTTGAGATTGATGTAATGGCTGCAGAATACATCGAATTATTACTAGGAGGCTGAAAAATAATACTAGCGATTACATGAATGGATCTATTATTGGTCTAGAGAGCACAACTACTTGCTTGGTAGCATCTAGTTGGGTTATGTTGCATGAGACAGAGAATCATAGAAGTACATGTACACACACTGATAAATTCCTTAGGAATTGATCAGTTTATGCACAATGGAACCGTCAGTTATGCAATATGAGGAAACTTCTGTTATTTCTTTCTAGCAACTAGACAGCTAACTTTGGAAGAACTTGGCATTTGAAGCGAGGTTGCCATTGTGAAAGTGAATATCATGATCGAATGCTTTTGCTGTTTAGTTCCTGGATGCTATTTGCTTTCACAATGCACCACATATGTAAATCATCATGTATTATTGGTTCTTCTTCATCAGGTACTTAGTGACCACCTTTAAGGTTGTTCCTCGTGGAACTGAAGGTGCTGTAAGTCTTGAGGGAACAATTGCAGGAATTCTGGCATCAGTTCTTCTGGCCTCAGTCAGTTTTCTCCTGGGGCAGGTACTTTTGCCTTCTAAGTCCAGGCATCATCAGCAAACATTTTTGCATGGACTTATTTTTCAATCCCTTTGCCTTATCATGTGTGCATTATAGGGTCTGTCTCATTCGCTTTGCTGTGCTTGCTAATGCTGTGGACATTGGCAAGGATATGCTAGCTTCAATTTCAATGATCTGGCATTTAATCTGCTTGCATGTCCATGCATTTTTATAGATTTGATTTGTGCTTTTGTTTGGATTTTATCGAGTTAAATGTGTGAACTTTCTTTATCCGTCTTTTATTCTCTCTCTCTCTCTCTCTCTCTCTCTTGTTGGGTCGGGACAGATAAATGCACCAGAAGCCATCATATGTGTCGCAGCTTCACAGATTGCTAATCTTGGCGAGAGTATAATTGGGGCCGCCTTTCAAGAGAAGGAAGGATTTCGTTGGGTAAGGACTCTTCTCGATTCCATCGCATTCATTTCCTATCTGAGTTCGAAACTTGAAAGTTCCTATCACTAGATGATCGCTAATACACCACAAGTGATGACAAATTATGGACACTCATCTGTAACGTCAATTGCCGGCTGCAGTTTCTCTCAGATATGGATCAAGCTGGTCTGCTTCATTGCATTGCATTACATCCTACCATTGCTCACAATTTCTCTGGCTCCTTTATGCAGCTCAACAACGATGCTGTCAATATCATTAATATCTCCATGGGTAGCATATTGGCCGTTCTGATGCAGCAAGCCATTGTTCCAAATTTGTGACGGCATAATTGCCAACAGTTCGAGCTCTCTAACATTGATAAAATCAGGCCAATCTACACCTACAGAAGGGTGAACGAAGAGAGAGAGAGAGAGAGAGAGAGAGAGAGAGAGAGATCCTTATGCTGGAAGCGGGGATACCAGATTTGAACATGGTTACACCACTGTAGACGGGGACGTTTTAGATCCGTTCAAATTCAGCGGCAGCATTCAATTAAATTCATCTTACCGAGTGCTCCTTTCTCTCCAACAAGGCCAGACTGAGGACAGCATCGGGGGACTTCGGTCTTCTTGGGCGGGGATGGACGGTCAGGATGTTTTTTTTTTGGTCGTAGACAGTCTGGATTTTTTTTTTTGGGTACAACCGGTCTGGATGTTTTTTTTTTTGGTCGGACCGGTCTGGATGTTAGTACGATTTAATTATAATAATTTTTTCTGGCAAATATGAATTCTGCTGAGTACGCAGTGTACAGTTCGCTGCATGACATTTCGATATCCATATGGATATCTTGAACCCATTTATCAGGACCAAAACACCAGCAATTAGGAGAAAAAGAGCGTGAATAGCTGCTTTATTTAGAACTTCATTTGACTGTTTAGGGGTGCATGATAACTATTTTATTTTTCTATTTCTATTCCAAACTTATTTCTGGAACAAGTTTGGAACAGAAACTCGTTTGGAAACGTAATTCTATTTTTCTATTTCTGAAACAAAAATTTGTTCTAGAAATAGATTTGGAAGGGAAATTAGAAATAAAAAATTTTAGTTTCTTAGAGAAACAAAAATTAGAAATAATAATCCCTCACTTTTTCTCAAGTACCGATTGTCGTCGAGCGTCACCCGCCCCCCACCCTCGTCGGCCGCCGCCATCCGTCGCTAGCCTTTGTCACCCATCGCCGGCCGCCGCCGACCACCGCCTACCGCCCACCACCTCCCGCCACTAGTTGCCAACCACCTCTCACTACCACCCTCCGTCGGCCGCCTCAATCATCGCTAGCCGCTGCCAACCTTCATCGATTGCCTCAACCATGGCTAGCTGCCGCCAACCTCCGCTAGCCATCGCCAACCATTGCCCTCAATCGCCCACGGTCGGTTGTAGTCGCCAACTACCGCCGACCTTCGCGGCCGCTAACCACTATTCTCGATTGCCCACCGTAGGCCACTATCGACCACCACCCACCGCCGCTCGTCATTGCCCCCTGCCTCACCATCGCCGGTCGTCGACCGGCGCTTGCCGCCAACCATTGCCACCCTTTGTTGTTCACAACAACCATCGCCGGCCGCCACTGACCATCGTCGACCTTCGCCGTAGCCGCAGTAAAAAATAAATAATATTTTTGTTATTTCTAAATGATAATTAATAATTTTTAGAAGTATAAATTTTCAACTACTGTCAAACGAATTTCTATTCCAGGATCGGAAATTTTAAGTTATTATCAAACACATTTTTTTACTCAAAAAATCATCCACAAATAGAAAATTTATTTCTAGCCGTAAATCTATTTCTGAAATGAATGGTTATCATGCACCCCTTAATCATGCGGCTCTTTGATTTACATTTAAAGCCATGCCCCGAAATCTTTCAAACTGTACAAATCACCTTTTTCATGTTTTGAGGGGATAAAAATGAGAGTTTGCTATTACCCACCTGCGCATGGTATAGTTGGTTGAGTTTGAGCCATTCTTTCTCTTATGAAAGGTTGAGGGTTTGAAACTCCTGACCACGCTCCATGATTTAAGTGGGGGGCTCAGCGGTGGATTGCTTTGGGCCGGTCGTCCTTCGGGTATATTCATTGGTTGGCCCTCGGGCTAGACATCGAGCGAAGCCCGGTGGGGCTGGTGGATCCTGGACTATAAAAAAAAATAAAAATGAGAGCTTGCTACCGGTTTAACTTTAATTTAATCGAATGTAACATGCAAACACATTTTTGTTAGTGTAAGAAAATAAAATTAATAGTTTGTGGAAAGAAGGAAAGAGGCCATAGAAGGCCCGGCCCATAAACTCGAGGGGACTCCTTATCCACTTTTATCAAAATCGAACAGATTTGAGAGCAAGCCGCGAGCTTGGCTCACTGCTCTTGAGCGAGAGAGACGGAAGAGAAGTGAAAATGGCGATCCTCTGTGCATCATCGTCTTCTCCAGCTATCTTCGCGTCCCCCAAATGCAATCCCTCCCTTTCTCCTCTCTCTTCCAGGAGAAGCGTCGCCGGACCATCGTTCGCGCTGACCAAGCCTGTCGCCACGACGGTTAGCAACCGCAATTTCGCGGTCCGGTGCCAGAAGGACCTCTCCGTCGTTCCTCTCGATCAGCGATGGATGTTCGAGGAGTCCGAGGTCGATGGACCTGTAAAACCCCTCTCTCTCTCTCTCTCTCTCGTTGTTTGTAGGCTTAATGTTAATTGTACGCCTGTCCTGTCCGTTTGGCTGCTGTTATAGATGGATTGTAGGAACAAATTCCGTGGGTTTCTGGTTCTTTGAGAAGCGACGTATGCACAGTTTCTGATGTGTGAGAGGCATTTCGGGCGATGCGAGTCTTCCTGTTTTGGTTGCTCTTGAGTGGCCCAATCATGGGATGGGAAGGTCAGCGATATTCGAGATTTTGCGATGTCATACGGTTTGTGGTTTTTTTGTAGGACATTTGGAATAATACATGGTATCCTAAAGCTGGAGATCATGTGAACACGGAGAAGCCGTGGTACATAGTGGATGCCACGGACAAGATACTCGGTAGACTTGCATCGACCATTGCTATTCATATCCGTGGCAAGAATCTTGCGACGTACACTCCCAGTGTGGACATGGGGGCATTTGTGATTGTGGTATGTACTCATCCAAGTAGACTAGCTGATAGTCTAAGTCCCAGTCATTTGCCTCTCCCGATTAGGCACATGTTTAAAACGGTTGTTCCCCTATCAATCAGTCCTTACGACACTGCACAATTTGGACAACAAAAGGAGTTGAAAACATCGGACTCCAGATAATATAGCCTTCTTGCTAATGCTAATCCAAATTTGTGTAACCCGATTCTCTTTGGTTAGGTATACCTGAAATTCTCCCCATAAATATGCTAAAAGGACTGCTTTTGCCAGTTTGATAATCAACTATTTCATTTGTTGAAACTTTTCGAATAGAAGTTCACTCAATAAAATTTGTGATCTGATGATTTATCGCTCTTTTAGGGTAAGCTAGAAAAAATAAGGTGCATGCTGTTTTCTTTACCATGAGCGGAGAAGCAGCGGTAATGATAAGAATGTTTACTTCTCCATGGCGGTTGAAACTTGCTATGATTTCTGCTGCAAGGATTTCAGATCAGTTCCTGTTATACATTACCACTGTGTGAGAAGCAAGAAAACTTGATGTGTCATTGCCATTTACATGTGCACATGGTATCTATAGGTAAATGCTGAAAAGGTTGCTGTATCTGGAAAGAAGAGGACCCAAAAGCTCTACAGGAGGCATTCAGGAAGACCCGGTGGTATGAAAGTCGAGACTTTCAGCCAACTGCAGCAGAGAATTCCTGAGAGAATTATTGAACACGCCGTCCGGGGCATGCTTCCCAAAGGAAGGGTAAGTTTTTAAGTCTTAATAATCAAATCCACACACCTTCACCCCTCCTCCTTTTGCATTACAAGGGCAGATTTAATGGTTGCTCTCCACCATAATCACCAGCTTAAACAAACCACCCCCCACCCCACCCCCCCTCCTCCCCCCTCCCCTCGAGATGAGTATTTTTCTTTCTTTTATTTCCCTCAACTTTTCAGACTGATATTTCTCTGTGGCATTCTCTGTGGGATTAGAAATACCAGAAGTTTCAGTATCGATGTATGTACAGCTGTCAAAACTAAGTAGTATTGAAGTGATCTAGATGCAAGAATTGAGAATAATATTTTGCTCCAGCAATAGTGTCGCACCCTTAATGCTCTTTCAAAATGACCAAGTCTTACTTGGTGGCAATAGTAATTTGTTTTCAATTGTTATATTTTTTAATATCAAGAAACAGCTTAGCGTACATTCATTCAGTCGATCAATTTAAGCAACATCATGGCTCCTGGAATTCTCTTAGAATTGCACTTCTTTAACTTAAGGATTTAGTAGCCATACATTCCCTTATAGTAGAATTTTTGGCAACTATGCTCTATGTGGCTGTTTAGTGGCATTGTATGAAGGTATGATAGCCAACAGCCTATGGCTCACAGTATGTACCTCGTTGACTTTTAGCTGTTGCCTTGTACTCTATATTTAAGATTTGAACTCTTCTAGGGACTCACCTTGCTTCTTTAAAGTTCTTCCTCAATGCCTACGATCATTCCAAGTAATAGAGTTTAGCAGCTTAGAATGGGGTCTTTGCGTGCAGCTTGGCAGAGCATTGTTCAACCACCTTAAGGTTTACAAGGGCCCAGAACACCCCCACGAGGCCCAAAAGCCCATTGAGCTTCCCATAAGGGACAAGAGGATACAGAAGCAGAGATGAATGCGAATTGGTATTTTGCTGAAGAGATTTATAGCAATTATCAGGTGAAGTAGTAAAGAATTGTCAGTCTTTAGTTTCTTTTTTGTGCGATGAAGTGGGAATTTCATGGGCTCCGCTTCCCATCATTTCAGTCTTGTTTTCTTTTCTACTTTGTGCCATAGATGCAGGTGTGCCACACTGAAGTTAGTCTGCCATCAATTGCCCTGACTAGTGAAGTTATGTTTATTCTGCAACTCCGCCTACAATTCTTTGGATTTGGAGAAATGAGGTGGATGGTTCTGTAACTTAATGCAATTCATTAAATTTTTAGTTGTATCCAATAATTGTTCTAGATTGTGTCATCTTGTGATAGAATCGTTCAATTTTCATCAACGCGATCTGTGGAACCAAGATGCCTGACCTAAGAGTGCTTATGTGGGTGTTGGGTATGGAATGCATCATATTGCTCTGAGGGTTGCTTTAGCATGGCAATGTTAAGTGGCTTTAGCGAATGGTATTTCCTTTCAACATATCATATTTAAGGATTGTGTTATCTGTTGAAAATAACTATGTAATGAACTACGAACCCACATTCTTAAAGCTAGAAAAAGGATTGAGATAGCTGAGGCTCTGGTGGATCGACGACGTGAACTTGTAGCTAGTAGCATGGGTAGATGTTAATCCACCTGTCTTTCGTTCTCAAAAAAATTAAGTAATATATCGCTACTTTGTGCTTTATGAGACATGAGCCGCTACTTAATCCTGTTCTAGCTTTATTAACCCCGAAGCCGTACTTGAGGTGAACAAGGTTCACATGTCTTTTGCTATCAAATAATTCGTTAAAAATAAATAGAATGAAAGGTCAACCTCAGAGCAGCAGAATCAAGAATAAAACAGGAGCTAATTGAACTAAAACATGTCCGACGTATGCTGGTAACACAGCATGCCCGGCTGATTTGGGTCCATGATGGGATTGTGGAGCTGCATCCGGTTCATGACTGGATGCTGGAGCCCCTGGCGCTGGAGCTGGAGGGCTGGCACTGGAAGGTGGAGTAGTCCCCGGCGCTGGCACTGGAGGACTGGAAATGGAAGGCGGTGTCCCCGCCACTGGTTGAGGACTTGAAGCCGGAGCCGCCTCTGGCTGAGGACTGGAAGCTGGGCCTGGATGAGGACCGGAAGCCACGCCCGGCTGAGGAGTGGGAGCCAGGCCCGTCCCTTTAGTTTGGACAGGGTTTCTGGAAAATCCAATAAAGGGAAATCACCGTGAGTATCTCTTATGTAAGATTGGAGGAAAGAGAAGATTACGAGGGAATACATCTGGAGTAGGACAGCGTTGAGGAGCTCATTCCAAGTGTCCGGGACTCCGGCCAGACACCAGTGACTGCAATCGTCAAACGCCTTTCCTTGGCCGGCGAAAATGGAGGGATGGCCGTCTTTCCGAAGCTGTGTGAGCAAGGTAAGGTCAAGTAGTTTTGCCGGCTTCTCCATCATGCTCAACACTTTCTCAACAATACCATCTCCTGGAAGAGTCGGGCCTGGATAGACCGAACCCTTCACTGGTTCTGTCTGTCCTTGGCAGGTCCGTACGCCGGGTTCATTCCAGTCTTTGCCACTAAATTCAATCGAAGGAGAGTGGTTAAGGAAGATTGACATACAGCATTAGGACAGATTATTACTGTTAACTCTGTACGACGAAGGTGGTTTGAAGTTATCGCAATGACTACTATTTCATCTCAGATCCACTGAAGCTATTTGAGAAAGGGCGCCCGGATAACAATGCTCCTAAAATAACAAAGACTGATTGAGAAATCAAATTTGAACTCTGAGAAAGAAGCCGCGAGGAACATGAACCTAGTATGAAATGCTCGGAACTTCGAATTTTTCCTGACTTGTATTGTATCACAGGAAGTCCTATGGCCGGCAGTGGATTTCGAAAAGACGGTAACACTATGAATGTAAAATGCCGAAAAAGTAAAGAAAAGCGAGGCAGATTGTAGTTTACAAGTAGTGGGCGGCAGCAGCTCCTTGGAAGAAGACTTGAGTTTTCATCGGATCGATATTGGCGTCGACCCATTTGGCCCAAGTTGTGAGCGCTATTCCGTACGCTTCCATGTGGTCCATGTCTTTCACCGTCTTGTTTCCTACTCGGAAGTAGTCCCATCTGCATTACACATGAAGAGATCGTTCATCGTCGCGTAATTTTAAAGCGAAGAATGATTGATTAAGCAAAAGCGATCCTCACGTCCTCGATTCTCCTTCGTGTAACCACCAATGGAATGTGTTGAAGATCAACATGTCATTGCCTTTCCATTCGTTGCCCTGGTTGATGGTGTCCAGCTTCAGTACTTTTCCTATTTTCTCCGCTACCGAAGCCACCAGGAATCCATTTTTCAACCACATCACTGAAATTCCGTATTCCTAGAGACAAAGCACAAGGTTAAAAAGTACTGAGAAACTGAATAGAATCGTTGCACTTAATTCTTTTTCATGACCAAGTTGGTCAGAATTCTATATTTTGTGATGTAGCAATCTGAACGGATCGACTCATACCGGGATAGAAAAATTCGAAAGCTTCCCTTCTTCTGTTAAGAAGTATTTAGACCCTGGAACGGCGGAGTGAAGCATGCACGCTAGCGACTGCCACATGTTGTTGCTCAAGGAATCCCCGACAAACATGATCTTCTTGCCCCTCTGCCTCTCCAGGAAATCGCGGCCGTCAAACCTGCGATCAACGAAGTTCCTTAGGGGACAAATTTGTCTAGGATCTTCCAGTGGTTGAACGAGGCAAATGGACGGATGCATAACAGCAGCCAACATGCAAAATTTCAAACGAGTCCTATGATTGTCTAAGGTCTAATAGTAACCAAAATTCAACAGCTCTACACCCCATGTCTCATCCTTAAAGTTTGTCACGTGCAGAACAAGCCGATCGCCGCCTGCTTGCTTGTCTCTCTAGGAGACGTTCCCAATCGCCGGTGGTGATTCTGATACTTCTTATTTTCGGTTTAAGCAAAACGAAGCAACAAAAGCTAACGTAGGAATAGCATTCTGAACAGATAGACATGACAACATACCGCGGAAGGTCGCATCCGGTCGGCTTCCATCTGTACTTAAGGTAATCCTTGTCGGGCCTGCCGTTCTTCTGGCAGTCAAATCCTTCTGATATGAAGGGACAGTTTGAAGCATCGTAGAGGGGGTATGAATCATCATAAACCCAACTCCCTTCGTACAGATTGCAATTCCTCAGCTGGCTGACATTGTACGGTCCACTGGCAGCCGCCGCTCGGCAAGACAGAGACCCTATTCCAAGCACAAAGAAGAAAGCCACAAGGCAATGCCAGGAACCGAACCCGGAAGCCATTTTCGACAGAGCCTTGGGGGGGAAATTCTATGAGCCGGGAATTCTCCAACCTATAACAAGCAATCAGACATGACTTTATTGCCTCAATGAATGACAATGTATGGCGCGAAATCTTCTCTGCCGGGTTCTTTTTCAGGAAGCATTGCCACTACATGCCATAAAGAATTCCCTTTTGTTCCCTAAATTTAGCAGGGGATGATCTTCTCTACATGGTAAGAAACAATCGTCCATATCAAGTTAGTCTTGACAGGAAATGAAGAGAGAGAGAGAGAGAGAGAGAGATTTGTTTCCCACTAATTCGGCTTCTGGAAATCTAGCTGGTTTATAAATAAAGATCTTGACTTGCGGTAAGCATGGAAGGTAACAATCTTCCATTCATAGTGTTGCTATTATAAGATCTTTTTAGGTGGATACACTTCCCAAACATGGATTCTGTCTTAATTCTTACAGCTCATCCTCATCTTCTGATATAACAGCAGAATAATGGATATCTGTCAGGGAAAACATAGAAAAGGAAACGAAATTTGACATTATCACTGCTTCCTTAGATAATTGATTAGCCGATGAGGTACATTACATAATCCTCACTCTTTAAGAACCGTTCTTCGAATTTTTTGTCGGCGCCAATGTCTTTGAGGGGTGTGCGTGTGTGTGTGTGCATGTACAGAGATTGCGACCAGAATAGCGTTTAGTATTTCGTTCCAAGTGTCGGGAACGCCGGCGAGACACCAATGACTGCAATCGATTTTTCCTTTGCCGTGAAGTCCACCATATCTAGAAGGGTGCCCGTCTTTCCGCAGCTGGCACAGCGTTGTTATGTCAAGCAAAGTAACGGCCTCGGTGGTTGTGGACATGTCGGCTAAAACTTCCTTCACAACTGTCACTGCCGGCGGCAGACCTGCAGGATACTCGGACCCTTTAACGGGTTCCGTTTGTCCGCTACATGTGGATTTTGGTTCTTTCCATTCCTCGCCCCTGCAATCATTGTAAGATGTCAGAGAACCGAAGCATGCCGATATATATCTATATACATGTATAATCAATCTTTCTATCACATCATTGGGTAGAACAGAGTGTAGTATGTACCACCTGATAGTATCTTGTCAAACTAATGGGAGTTCAAGACAGATTACTTGTAATGTGTGGGAGAAATTCCCTGAAAGAACACTTTAGTGGCGGCCGGATCGATGTTGGCTTGTACCCATTTTGACCATGTGGTTCGTCCTACTCGGAAAGCAAGCAAGCGATCCATATCTTGGAATACCTTGTCTCCTAATTGGATATAGTCCCACCTGATACACCAAATATAATTCAGTAGCTCAGGAATGACAGTTTTTCTTCACAGCGTTTTGATCTCCTCATTTCGAAAAGCATTGTCAAAACTATGCTTGAACGGGGAGTTCCTATTCCTGTATTAAAGGTGAATGTGTTGCCCTCGTCAAAACTATTCTCTCGCGATTTATTCACTATGTATCATACTTAACACGTGACGCGCAGCAATATCTCACGGTTGCATCTTCCCTCTGTGAAGCCACCAGTGCCATGTGTTGAAAATTAGTACGTCGTGTCCTTTCCATGCACTGCTGTTAGCGATAGAGTCGAGCTTCAGGACTCTCCCTATCTTCTCCTCGACGATATCCACAAGGAAATTGTTTCTTGACAGCACAATGGATATTCCATAATCCTGCAAAACAGCATCTTAGTTATCTGTCGTCGGTTTACTTCATAGCCAAGACGCCAGAATGAAGACGATATGAAGGATTTATACGAGGAAAATAGCGCGCAACTCATAGTAGGCAGACTGATACCGATAGCGAAACTCACTGGGAGGATAAAAGTGGAGAGGCCATTTTTTGTGGAGAGAGTGTACTTGGACTCGGGAACTGACGCATGCAATATACAGGTGAGCGACTGCCACTGATTGACGCTCAACGAGTCGCCCACAAATAGTATCTTCTTCTCCTTTATCCTCCTCAGGAAATCCTGGCCACTGAACCTGTATCACATCGTCAAATTCGAATCACTCACCCCCCTGAAGAAGTTACAGAATCCAAACACTCCGAATTTTCGTAATCACCAAAAGAGTTGTGACTTTAAAATCCAATACAGTTTTATTTCCCCGAACATAGAGAGAATTTTGGGAACAACTAGAAAAGAAACGGACAGAGAGTTCAAGTTTGTGACGTGTACTCGGATAATGCGCAAGCACCAGGCTTCCACCTGTAATGCAGATACAATTTATCGGGCCGTCCATTCCCCTGGCAATTAAACTGTTCCTGGATGAACGGGCATGTCGAGGTGTTGTATAGAGGGTATGATGTGTCATCATACACCCAACTCCCTTGGAATAGATCACAATCACCAAGATATTCATTTGGCTCTCCCTTAGCAATGCCATTGGCTTGGAGAAGACCCGAAACAAACAGAACAGCATACACCGAGCTGATCCGACTTTTGAGCCCCATATTTTTCGGCAAGAGCACGAGAGTGCACACTGGATCGAGATGATTGGACCCCAGTAGGTTGCGAGACAATTTATATGAAAAATGTTAATCACATGGAGTTTGCCATGTTTTTTTTTCTGAAACTTACCTATCCTCCACGCCAGGGACACTATGTCATGGGTTTTGAGTGTCATCTCAGAAGGATAAGAGTGCACGATTGTTCTTTAGTTCAGTTCTCAAAACTTAGGTCAATCGTTTTTTTGTTCAGGGTTCTTCTGTTTAGTCCTCCAAGGCCTCAAATATAATTTCGTCGAATTGTCTCAATAATATAAACCCTGGAAACAGATTCGCAAACCTTCACAGTACTTACGGAAAAAAGGGAATGATCTGTTATTCATTTGCTTATGTTGGATGAGCTTTTCTTGTGGCTGGGTCTATCGGGGTCGGTCTGCTGTCTGAGAGTTTCATTAGGAGAAAAATAAGATTACCATGCATCACTTTGGGTGTGCAATGCGAAGAGGCAACCAATCCAACAAAATCCTTTGCTTTATTATCTCCTAGTTCAAATTTCTCATTATGAATGGGACCCCAAAATGAGCTTATGTTTGTTAAAGAATGAGATTGTAAAGGATCTCGTTCCAAGTATCTGGAACACCTGCTAAGCACCAGTGGCTACAATCCATCGCCGTTCTCCCTCCAAGGCCATATATGGAAGGATGTCCATCTTTACGCAGCAGCGACAAATTCGTTATGTCTAGTAACACCACAGGCTTCTTGATCTTACTCAGTACACCCTTCAAGACCGCCACGGCTGGTGGCAGGCCCCCTGGATAAGTCGAGCCAGGCACCGGCTGCTTCTGGCCTAGGCAACTCTTTGCGCTCGGTTCCCCCCATAGAGTGCCACTGATACATTAAAACATACATGAATTAGAAGAATTACGATATACAGTTGGATATTTAACAACTTTCACAGGATCATTCCAAATGGTTTTCAGGATAAGTACTTGTAATGAGAGGGAGAAATTCCTTGGAAGAAAACTTTAGACTTGGCTGGGTCGATGTTGGCTTCGACCCACCCAGCCCACGTTGTTAGTGCCTTCTCGAAAGCGACCATACGATCCATGTCTTTGTAAATCTGCTTACCTTCTTGTATATAATCCCACCTGAGCCAACAACAAAGCAAATGAAAACATTTAGTCCAATTTTTCCCATATAGATCTGATGTTAAGACGATCGTCCTACAAACAAAACGACACTATCGTTAATCGTGTAGAGACGCACGGTTGACTGGGCCCTCGACGGTTCCACCAGTGCCAGGTATTGAAGATGAGCATATCAATCCCCATCCACAGTTTGCCTCCTTGGATCGAGTCGAGCTTCAGGACCCGTCCGACTGGTTCTCGCACCACATCCACGAGGAACACATTGCGATCGAGCATCACTTTAACCCCATAGTCCTGCAAAAGCACGAATCATGCCCCGGACAACTTTGTATCTCAATACGAGCACTGAAAGAGCAACTTTGTATCTTATTCAGATGCTGCATCAGCGCAGGATGTTACGCTTTCAATGCGACATAAGATACAAAAAGTGCAATTACAGCTAAAAAGTTACAAAACGCACGAGTATCAGTGATTTCACGCCTTTTTCGAGCGACTTTTCGGGAGTAATGGAAAGGACTATCAATTTGCAGCTTTGCAGGCACAGAAATCGAACTTTTTAGAACACTAACAAGCGAAAGATGGGGCAAGAGGACCAAATGGTCGGCCAAACAAATGACCAAAAGCTACTGACATTCGCTCTGGATTCATGTTTGGATGAGCCAGATCAAATTTTAAATATAATCTCCCACGAAAGCTACTCCTTTTTAAGTTTATATAGTTCTGAATCAGCTCAACTTTTCTCTGGTTTTTAGCAGACATTGGAATAGTCAATGGAATGTCAGCAAATGAACAACTGCTGCACATGGCAAGGTCTAGAATAACATTGCAGGGAGGAAAACATGGTCATGTAGATGGGAGACAATGAGATCTGAAGACCCCAAAACAAGAGGTTAATTCATGTGATCACTGAGATCCCAATCAGATTCCTGGTAAGAGATCCTGCAAATAAGATATGTGCTACCTCTGATGTCACATAATGTGATTCAAATCTAATCTTAATTTGATCGAAAGCGGAAGAACGAAAGCGATGAGAACACATACTGTGAAGGCGAAGGTGGAGACGTCGCCTTGTCTCGTGATGTTGTACTTGGCATCGGGCGCTGCCGAGTGAAGCATGCACGTCAACGACTGCCATTGGTTCCGGCTAAGTGAATCCCCCACGAACATGATCGTCTTCCCTCTCATCCTCTCTAGAAAGACCCGGCCATTGAACCTGCGAAATCGACAACCGAACCGATGAATTATCCCCTCCTCAAAATGGAATACAATCCCGAACCACAAGTCATAAATAGAGATTAAATTGTTCATCCCGAACCACAAGTCATAATAGTAAAACCGTGCACGATGCCCCACTTGTACTGTGTAATGTACTGTTAATTGGTCCAATTGTTATAAAACTTATTAGATGGTGACTACTTAATCAAAGTAATATTGCACATTTAATATTTAATTGTTTGAATTTGATGAAGTACGACGAATATTTGATGAATTCGGTCAAATTCAATATATGCTACTCGTTGCATCTCGTGACCGACCGTGAGCTTGACGGCACTCACCCACCGGTGAGTCTTGAGTTTCCCTGTGAAACGAATCTTTGTCCAGTGTATTTTTTTTCGCCCTAGTTACTCCCACGCGCTCTGCCGCGCGTGCCGTGGACAGCCCAATTGGCGCTCAAGATGGCTATGCCGTGATGAACACGCGCTGCTGCCCCGATGGATAGCAGACGCGAAAATTATTAGCTGTGTCGCCTAGCGGGACATCACCTCTCACGAGATGCCATCCCGACGTGAAAGTGATTTGTTAAAAAAAAAAAAAAGATTTTGTTGATAAATAAACCCCTCATTAGAATACCAAATAAGGATACTAAATTACCAATTTAAGAATAATGTTTTAGTAAGGAATGTGAATGTTGAGTAATCAGATTACATTACAAAAAGGGCGATGAATCGAGAGCCGTAACTTTTCATATTTGGAGCAAAATCTAACATTCAAACGGTAATAATTGTGTATTTTTCAATATCGTGCGTAACGAGCAGGTGACGGATCGAAAATCTCTCCATACTTTGGAAGAAAAAATCTTTTTTTTTACCTTTCCGGAGAAGGCATTTGATGGCAATCAAAATGGCAATTTTAAAAGTTAGTGGTTAACAAGTTGTTCCTTAGCGTCCACTGTCGGTGGGGACATTTGGGTCCACGGCAATTGTTTGTAAGAAAGAAAGAGTTTTTCGGTTACGAAACCGAGCTGTTGCTTATTGCAGAACAGAGACGCCCCTCCCCCACATCAACTTTAATCAAAATCAATGCTTTTCATTTTCTACACCTGAGGAAAGTGATAACTGATGAGGTGAGCGGAGAGGGAGAGGGAGAGAGTGTGACCTGGACAAGGAGCAGCCGCCGGCGCCGAGGGGCTGCCACCGGTACTTGGCGAAGGCGAGGTCGGGGCGGCCGTTCCTGAGGCAGGCGAACTCGCGCTCGACGAAGGGACAGGTGGAGGAGTTGTAGAGAGGGTAGGACTGGTCCGCCACCCAGCTCCCCCGGAACAAGTCGCACCCGGAGCCTCGGTTGCCGCGGCCTTGCGCTGCTTCAGCGCCCCAAGTCCCTCCCCATACCATCAACGTCAGAACCAGTATCCGACGGAAAGAATGTGAAGAGGCCCATCTGCTGCATTGCCTCTGTATCCACCAACCCCAACCCATCTTTCTCACTGCAACGTAGCAACACAAACGGTTCTTTTTTTTTTTTTTTTTGCAGAGAGAGAGAGAGAAAGAGTTTGGATTCTGGGTTAGATTTAAGGTGGTTGGGTGGGTGAGAGAAAACCAGAGAGGTTCATGGTCCAGTGACACACAGAGCGTTGGCTGGGTTCTACTTAAACGGACCTTCATTGTCATTCTCTTTTTGGTTAGTTGCTTGAGTACAGGATTTGGTTTCCATTTTCGGCGGAGGGCTTGGTTAGGAATTAGGATTTTAGGAAGGTTACAGCAAATTTGCCTTTTTGGGTTTTGCTGAGTTGTAGTCGTAGTCGTAGCTGTAGTTTGTAGTTGTTGCAGAGCAGCAAATCACCGCCTTTGATGTGGACACTTCAACTTTTGTGGGGGTCCACCACCTCGTCGCGGGGGATGACGAGTTTAGCCGTCTCAGATCTCACTGGGGGAGCAAATGAGCCCATTTAGATTTCAACTCGATTGATCCTTTGGACTCATGAAACAGAACCATCGATAGAATGAAGTGACTCTGCGGATGATGTAGGGACGTAATCCATCTGGAAGAAACAGTGACTGGACATGCAAGCTTTCCCAAAAAAATTTCTTTTTGTGGGTGTAGTATTCTCTTTTCTCATTCCTCAAAAGTGGGAAAGATTATGTTGGGCGAGGGAAGATTGTCTAACAAGGTCCTAAAGTGGCCAATTTGGTTCTAAACTTTTTAATTGTGCCAATTTAATTTTAAATTTTTTAACGATTTTTCAATCTAGTCCTCACTTGTGTTAATTTAGTCATAAACCTTTTGACGATTTGCTAATTTTGTCATAAACCTTTCACTTGTGTTAATTTAATTCTAAATCTTTTGAAGTTTTGCCAATTTAGCATCAAACTTGTTAAAATTTTGCCAACTTAATCAGAGACCTATATTGGCAAAAATGACTATATTGACGAATTATAAAAAGATTTGACACTAAATTGACATTTGACACTAAATCGACAAATCTATTAAAAGACTTATGATTAAATTGGACTAAATTGACAAATCATCAAAAGAAAAAACTAAATTGACATAATTAAAATGTTTAGGGCTACATTGGCCATTGTATAATAGGCTTAGGGCTTTTTGAACAATTTTCCTTATTGGCCAACCATCATCAACACTAAAGATAGAAAAATTCGCATTTTCTAAGAAAAATTGTTGAGTAGCAACATATACAAAAGGTTGAGCTCGTGAACAAAACATGTCTAGAGCAAGAATGTGCCAATTCGCACATCTCGCCATTCAAACAATGAAAAGCTTCCATAATAGATTCCACCCTTGCAGTGGCAACCATCCACATCGTTTTTGTGTGAAGAGGAAGAGTAGCAACATTGTCTCTATTCGAATAACAATATCTAAAGAAACAGCACTGAATATAACCACCAAAACACAAGCCATTGTCTTAAGGCCTTCCCCCAAAAAGTAGTTCACAATACAAGATGACCGCACCTGCATAACGGTCGCGATTACCAAATAAAGCCTAGTTCTTTCAAGAAGTATCTTTATCTTATTATTAATTCTATTTCTTATTCTCTCTTCTACCCGAGATCAGTATCCAGAAGTATGGGATAGAGATCTTTAGGAGATGCCGTCGAAGAGGTTCCAGTCCATGGCCCATCGGTGGACATACTCTTGATGATATTCTCACCAATTGAATGATCTTCATTTCCTTTAAAATACTTCCTCATGGCCTCAATTTTCTCCTCGGACAGGAGAGTGCCATCAGAGTCCAGCACTGGAACAGCAACCTTACCTTCAAGCATGCTAACCACAGATGACATTGGCGGCCTGAGTGCTGGAGTTGTATTAGTACACATCAGAGCTACCTTTATCACTGTCAGCACCTCCTCTTTGTCAAAGTCAGAACCGAGCCTCCGATCAACTATATCTATCAAATTTCCTCTCTCATTCAAAAAGTGTGCCTAGAAACAAAAACCAAAAGTGAAGATGTTTCCCTTTCAAGCTTCAGGTATTGATCTGATGCAAAATATGCTCAAATTACTAAAACAGGAGGAAGGAATTATGTTTTGTCCCTCGATAATTACGTGACCATGCAGTTGATAATCACATGCTAGTTTTTCTTCTTCGTTATAGGGTATAGATGGAAGAAAAGAATCGAAAGAGTCAATACGAAACAAACACAACTTGTTCTAATGGTTGGCTTACTCAAAGCAAAACAAAATCTAACTTAAGGACTCAATTACATGAATGTGAAAAAGGTTATACCTCAATTGAAAGTACATGGATATTTGGCTCAAGACATGGTATTGAAAACTTTTTGATTTAACAGTAATTTCAAAAATTCAATAGTAGTCGAAGGACTAGTTTGGTGCTAATGAAACTACAGGGTATATGACTGTCAAGCATAAACACATAGGGACTAAAACTGAACTACCCCAAATTTGAAAGAATAGAATTTTCTTCAAATCTAAAAAGAGAATCTAGATGATTCCTCCAGTCAGGAGGCAGCCCACTGTTTCGAGTTTCAATGCGTCACTAAGTAAGTTCCCAATTCAATTTCTTAGAACCAGACTAATCCATGACTGCCCCCTCCCCAAGTTGCACATCTTGAGCATGGACTGGCTATTGCAAGGATTACTTTCCCTTTCAAATTCAGTGCAGACCAACATAATAAGAAGATCTGGATTAGTTTGAAATGACAAATTGCACTTAACGGCATGACAATTCGTTAAACAGGTTTCGATAGCTAATAACTGTAATGCTCCTTCTCAATCATTGAAAGTGCATATGAGGAATTATATAATATGCTCACGCTTCCTTAATGCATCTTTCACACTGGCACAAGCATAGATTTAAATATGGATATGATCACAATCGAAAACTTTTGAATGCTAGCGTTGATTACCCAATCAAGTAGATAAAAGCATTCCTCCTTTTTTCGGGAACTAGAGTTGCTCCAGCCACTAACAACTTCTAAGGCAACGACGCCAAAACTATAGATGTCGGCTTTGTCGGTGAGGTAACCATGCATTGCATACTCCGGTGCCATATATCCACTGCACGGCAAGAAAAGAGCTTGTGTTTGCACCAAGGTAACTATCTTAAATAACATACTTAATATTCCTAAAATCCGAAAGAAAGAGATATTCCTAAATGCGACACTATGGTCCCATGAGTAGAGGGAAAACAAGGGCATCTTAAAACCTTTTCAATAGAACTTACACAGAATATTCCAATACAAGAAAAAGACCATTGTTGTTCTATATGATTAGCACGGTACATATATGACTTTATTTGGAAAAGAGGCACTCAACCAGAAAAAGAGTTGGAAACAGAATGAGCCAAGGTCTGTGGATACATGGGCAGCAGCCGTAGGAGGATTCCTAGAGCCAAGCCTAGAAGCAGAAATGCTTCTTAGCTTTGGGTCATTGTTGTTACCGTACCAATAGAAAAACAGCCTTTCACTGCTAACTAGCTTTCTAACCCTTGTTATACACGTGTTTGATTTGTGGTTTTAATTTTTGGTAATTCACTTGAAAGTGCATCTCATGTGATACATATTCACCGAAAAAATTGTGTTTTTCATGTAACGGAGAATTTATAGATAATCTATATTGAAATTAATTAACGTATATGTCTTGCTTTAAGTTGATTGTCAACGGGGAAACATAATAAAAACAATTAAATTACATGTCATTACAGGTTTACAATGTATTGCATCATAATTATTTATAATAATTTGACAAGCTTTTTGTCTAAGTGAACACATTAGGTGAGGCGAACTGAATTACCATACAAAATGTTTATCATGAATTGTTCTTAATGTAGTAAATGGAGCATGTAGGATATTATTAATCTTTGGAGTACAATCTCTCGTAGGAAGATTTGACCTTTCCAGGAGTTGTATTAGATTATCCAATATTTGTTGAGATAGCGTAATTTAGTTAATCTTGTTGAATTAATGTATAGAGCTAGTAGAATGAACTTGCAGTTTTATCTGTTCCCTAATTAATCACATTCTTTTTATAAACAAGTTGACTTTTCACACATGTTAAGCAATCGTCTGAAACATGTAAACATGCTTATTTATGTTTTTCCGTGTGTATACAACGAAAGAATGGGCAAATTAGCTCTATCGCCTATAATACCAAGTTATATTCAAATTAACAATTACATGTTGATGTAAGAGTATCATTACTTAATGGTAGAGTATGTGACATAATTTACATTATTTTCCTAATTAACGTGAAGAACTTTTTTTTGGTCAAAAACGTGAAGATTGGTTGGACAGGCATAAAGCTTAGTAGTTAAGCCACATTTGTTGAGCACCATGCTTTGGGATGATGTGAATTAACCCCAAAGCTCCATTTAACTCACTTATATTAAATCAGACAAATTGTTTCTATTCCATGCTTTTATCTTGTCACTGACTCATAATTAGGTTATCAGGAACATAAAGCAAGAAACTTACTAAGTTCCAGCAATCTTGGTGCTAATATGTGTGTTGTCCTCCTCATCAAGCTTTGCCAAACCAAAATCTGATATTTTAGGGTTGAGATCCTTATCCAGTAAAACATTAGTAGCTTTGATGTCTCTATGCACAATCTTCAGCCTTGATTCCTCATGAAGAAATGCCAAGCCCCTGGCAATACCCACGCATATCTTGTGCCTTGTCGACCAGTCCAACTTTAACTGAAATTCTTCAGGACCTTCAATTGTATCAACAGACATCAGAACTACTTTATTCCCGTGTTGTTAGCTGAAGTCAGTGAAGAATAGTGTGATATCAAATTACCAAATAAAGCACGAGCAAGACTGTTATTTTCCATGTACTCGTAAACCAGCAAAAGTTGTTTCCCTTCGACGCAGCATCCATAGAGTTTCACAAGATGCGGATGCTGAAGAGCAGAAATCATCCCAATCTCAGTCACAAACTCACGATTTCCTTGCTTGGATTTGGATGAAAGTTGCTTCACTGCTATAGCGGTGCCATCTGACAGAAGACCCTGCAATTGGACTTTGGAATCAGATCTATGCTGTGAAGATTCAGTTACATTGAATGCTGCTTTCTGCATATTTTTTGTGTTGGGAAATGGGGGAAGTTGGTTTGCTGATTTCCATATATACCTTGTACACAGAACCAAAACCGCCTTCTCCAATCTTATTGGCAGCATCAAAATTGTTTGTGGCAGCTTTAATCTGTCGCAAGGTAAATGAACCAATTTGCAACGCCAGACCCTTCAAATCTGCAGCATGTTTTGGAACTTCTCAGAATTTGGAGGAGTCAACAGCTAATGTAATCTGGTATCTAACAAAGACATAGCAATTCCTTCTCCATATACCAGAAAACATTACTATGACTACTTGGTCTGAGCAAGTTCAGGACAGTAGCATCTTGAAAATTATTTTCTAGGAAACTCTGGCGTTGGTTGGCAGTATGTACTTTGAAAAGAAAATGAGAATGTCTTCAGGGTGTTTACTATTAGGGGAGAAGAAAAATGAAAGAAAAAGCCCACCATGGAAATGTAAGGAAGGTTCGCATATTTCAATGTCTCGTATATGCGAAGTTACGGCATTTATTTTCGATGTCTTCAAACATAGGCTTATATATAGTCGATTGTGCCCCCAAAGATGCCCAATTATATGTACACACAGCATCTAAGAAACAATCTACCATACTGTCCCTATAACTTTCTATCCCTTCGTTGGGTTAACCAAATGGATCTATGAAACTTTAGCTGTATCATGGCTTAATTATAATTTGTTTTCTTTATGTCTCAAAATCAAATTTCCAATGGAATGCACAAATGTCGTGCATTAACAGTTTTACAGGGAACTGTGTAACCTAGTTGCAGTATTAATGATGCATTGAGATCAACCCTTCCCCTAAGGTAAGAAGAAGAAGAAGAGGAAGAGTCACGCACCAAGGGTTTGACAGGACAACTGTATGATCTAGCTAGAATATAAAAAATGCAATGTGATTACCCCCCTCCCCCATCAAAATAGGGAAAGGGAAAATTGTATTCAGAGTGCATAACATTCTCACATTTCTTGACCGATATATGTGAACAATATAACAGAGACACCAGGTAAGCAAGTACCTTGTGCGATTTCATCTTGACGTCCAAGACATCCTCTCCACCAAAGGATAACCAGGATAAGAAAAACTACAAAAATTATAGCAGCCACAATCCCAACCACTGTGCCAGCAGCTATGCTGGTCGACTCTGGTGGGCTGGCCGATATACGAGGGGGTTCATAGCCTGCAGTGAAACTATCAGATTAATGAGCACAGGAAGATATGTTCTTTGGAACCATGTGATACTAATTACAGAGGGAAAAAAAAAGAGGGAAAAAGAAAATCTACTCTTCATTCTCAAGGCTGTATTACAGTATACAGGGGTAATGGGCGTTGATCCAAAGCAGAAAAGTGAAGGAGGCTATTGTTTCATAGTCTGAACTGAATAGAAGGATTAAAGATACTCAGATAAAACAAGCCCAGATAGAAGGAAAACAAAAGCAAACCAGAGCCAATTTTCACCTCTTAAGAGAAAAATAATAGATCCTAGTCAGCTACTATGGAAATTTATCTGAGCAACTGTAAAAGATGCCAATGGCCTGAATCCAACAGTGGACATTTCCAACAAACCAAGTGACTCAATAGCCTATTGATGACTTCTGGTGCAAGACAGAAGATGAGAATTTTATTCATATGAAAACGAGTAACTTTCTTAACAGAGAAGCACCAAGTGAGACATGGAAGTGTCTGTCTGATACCAGGATGGACGACAGAGATAGCAGATATAAGAGGACCGTAGACTCCTATGGTAGGTATATTATAGGTTCCTTTCCCAGCCCAATAAAAGCGTATCTCCAGAGTGCTGTTGGTCACCGTGGCATTAAAATTTTTTATGACTGGCTTTCCAACTCCACCTGCTTCAATCTCAATGTTGAAATCTTCCCACACCAATTGCCCCTGAAATAATGTTTAATCTGATTCAAGTTGAGGTCTCCACACTGAACAAGCTGAAACTTTCAGTCTCAACAGAATGTACAAAATGTGATCAGATCATAATTTGCAAAGATGAGATAGATGAACTTCCCAACCATAACATATTGAACGCTTTATATGCTTTACATATTCGAACCAGCACTACATAATGCCCATCGTTTACCTGTATATAAATATTAAAAGCTCGCCTTCCAAGGCTGCAATAACTTTCGTTGCCAGTGAACATTATCTCCGCAAAATGAAGGCTTACATTGTAGGGCCCGTTGATCAGACAATAACCATAATAAGTTAGAGAGATAGGAGAAAGCCGTGCGTTCATGTAAAGTCCGGCATTATCCATGGACAGTACAGATACATTGTCAGCTATATGTGTAGATTGATCTGTTCCGTTATCAAGGAAGTGACCAGTGCTACTGTAGGCCCAGTCATATGCCCTCTGGAAGAAACTTGAAGCTGTAGCAAATGATGTATCCTCGCTGTATGTGATGTCCCCTACTTTTACTTCGCTCCCACCACAATTTATGGAGAGGTTATGCCGTTCTGGATGGATTAAAGAAATGGCCACAGAGAGAAAAATCAAATCAAGTTTTCCTCTTTTTCTTAATATGCAATGGACTTTCCAGACACACTAAATAAACTTGCATTCCCTCATTCGAAAATCGCATAAACCTCCCAAGTTTATGAGCAAGATATTAATGGGGGTGGCTTTTGAAATATCTTCAGCAAGTACGCATTAACCATCAAATATTGACACAATAGCCCAGAGGAGAGTTGACAAGGAGATAAATTTCATGAGAAATACACAGAGAGTATGATGCAATATCAGGATCTGATGATAATGATAGGATATACAGGGTATCAACTTACTTTCTGGGCAACGCTCACTTTTCAAACATGAGACAAGTCCACTTGTGGCAGGATATGAGGTTCTGAGCAAGTCAATAAAGATATGATCATTCTGAATGAAGTTCAATGCTACGTACACAAACAATTAAAATGCAGGTCCTTGGAAATCCAAGTCTCTTGGTTAAAAATTTAATCCCAGACATACGCATTGTCAATCGCAAAGCTCGCGAACAAGTTGCTGCAGAGAAAAGACAAATCAACATTCAGTAGAGAAACGGAAGTCTTGTACGCATGCAGGATTATAAGTTACTCATAAACACAGATTCAACGGGAGCCCTGGACTTAGACTGAAGGAAGTGGTACATACACATTTTCTCCTGGACAGTCTGAGTCTCCACCAGTGAAGTTGTTGTATGATAGGTCACTACACAGAGAAATAGTCAACCATTCCAAAATATCATCTATTCGAAAAGTACACTGAAAGTCACTCCATCAAATGATTATTATGTACAAAAAGGGAGACCAGTTGCAAAATGTGATGGGTAAGGCAAGCTGAAAGGTGAAAACATCACAAGGTGATGAAAGTAATATTTTGTCTTTATTTGAGATATCTTATCTTAATTAATTAAAAGGAGGGAGTCAATTGAGACTTGGAAGTAGTTCGAGTGCATAAATACATTTTCACCCAGTAACAATACAGCAGACATGATATATAGGGCAAAGAGGCAAAAATAGAACCGCTATTCCAACAGCTACCACATCAGATCATCTTATTAGAAAATATCCAGACCACCAGTCAAATGCTTAAACTACCTCACAAAAGCTTCATTCTTACACAATAAGATAATATCAACTTTCTCCTAGGTACACTCATTTTGGTTGTAGAGTTTCTCAAATACACAGACCCATAAACAATGTTATCAGCAAGAAATTGCCCAAGCAACTAATCATATTCGGCGGGACATGCGTTAGACAAACTTTCAAAGAGGATTTATAGGAAGTAAAAATTTCCCAAGCATTATTTTTATTATTCCAAGAGGTTTAAAAAAGATCTAGAGCTGGGAAGGGCTTTTTGTCACTTCCAAGATTATCCACTTCATATTTTTCCTGCATAGCATACGATTCAGCCTCCAGTCTTACATATAACTTTCCAATTAACAGATCCCAACAAGAGGAAAGGTACTCTGGTGTTTGCATTTAACTCCATAGGCCACAAACCATAAAGATGCAAGATGGGAATGCATAATTGCTTACTACAGCGAAAGATCAGCCAGATAGTGCTAGAAGGACATTCATAATTAAATAAGACATTTTCTTCAGGCAGCGAAGCTTACACAAATTTTTTAGTCCTCAGGATCCACTCAGGGACTGCTCCAGTCAATTGGTTTCCAGTCAGATAGCTAAACAAGATTATTTGATTGAGTCAGTTCCTCAAGTACTTTACGCACTCAAACTGAAAGACTTTAGAGTTATATCTCAAAAGCACATTATTTAGCAGACTAAAAGCATTTAATTATTAGAGGTCAAGAAAAAAAAATCGGTAAACTCAACATATCAGTATAGAGCTTTCAGCTGAAGATGAAAGATAAAGGAAATCAATGATAAAAGAAAAATCCTTGCAGAACTTGGAGTGCATGGGGAATATTTACCATGACACTCATACACAAAGCTGAACATTGTGAAGGATAGTGTCATAGTAGCTTATTAACTATTTCCTCGCGATAATGTTCTTGTCCTTCTAATACAAAAAACGAAAAATTAGGGAAGACGTGCCAATGTCAAAAAGTCAATGGTTGGGCAAAAAGATGAAAAGATATTGCCATTGTTAAACAGTCCAAGAAGCTTAGGACTACAGTTTCTCATCATTTTCAAGACTAGGGACAAGATATCAAGGTCCTATCTGCACACCTTGTAAATAGCACGTAAGAACTGCACTCACCAAACAATCTAGGGCCATTGTTTTGGAAAGAACCAAATAGAGAGCCTAAGAACTTTTGCTATGTTTAATCTTACATGCTTTAAGTACATAGACATTCAAATGTCAAATACTTAAGTAACACTGATCCATTTAACTCTTCCAGCGTAAACATGTAACTCTATTGAAACTTGTGAATTATGCTCTTTAAGCAATAGAATATCATCGATCTATGTCTGTTCCTAGACTAGAGTCCCAACAAAATAATTAGTTGACAGCAACCATAAATTCATAACCAAAATCATTGCAAACTTTGGATGGTGAAATAATAAGCATTCAAGACATGAGGACTTTAGTAAATTTACGCAGTAAAAGTTCTATTGATAAGTCAACTACTTTACAGTAAAAATTGCCTATAGCTTGGCCACTGGAACAACTTGAGATTTTAGATTCTTATACAAGATACGAAAAAGAAGCCCAGGTCCAGCATCAAAGTACTTACATATGCGTTACTCCTGACAGGTTTCTAAAGGAGTCATTGATTTCGCCACTCAGTTTGTTGAAGCTGAGGTCTCTGCAAAACAATGGAGCGGAAAGGAGACAAATATAATGAGAAGATAGTTTTAACTGACTACCACTGGACACTCTTTGAGTATTGCTTTAGAGGATCGTACAAACACAGGCCACATCAATGAACCTATATGTCCGATTAAGATGTTTAGACATACAGCTCAACTGCTCGGTGCCTAAGCTTTCTAGTAGGCATTCATTTCCAGAGGCATTCATCGCATAAAATCCATGTTCATCAAGTTGGTCACAAGCCGCAAATATGCAAAATTTTTTATTTACAGGATGCTTCAGCGTCCACTTATCAGATTATGACTTATCTATTGCTTAACAAAGATATGGCTAAGCTAACGAATCTTATTCCGACTGATGACGGATTAATACAGGATATGATTACACAAAGGGATTTGTAAATAAATGCGCTAAGGCTACAACCTCAACTCCTTTCACACCGTTTCTGCAGGGACTTGGGAGGGCAGCCACCAGCGTAACTACCGAGCGACCAATGCATGTGAAGAAGGGTTTGCAAAAGAAATCCAAAGGATTTCATCTTGCGTCTTAAATGAAATGAGCGGACTCGGATGAGCGGTATAGTATTCTACGAGATCCGATAGTATGGCAGAAAGATTCATATATTTCTTTCCACCACACTTGCTATTATTCTTAAATAATTTATTGTAATGTAACAAGTTGTATTGTATAAAAATATAAATAATATAGGCTTAATATAGATTAATCTACAATATGTATCTTTTCGATGCGTGTATTGATATATGTAATGTACATAGCATCCCAATTTTATTTCTTTGCTTCATCCATTTAATTTGTCTTGATTCAAATCAATCGAAAGGCAATTCTTGATAGTATGCTTCGAATTCCTATATTTCGAATTATTTGCAATACAAATCCCTATATCCATCGAAAGAATCAAATCCATGCTGAAGGGGGGGTATGGACAGAATAGGCACACCCCTTTTTTCTTTTGATATAATCGGGATGATAAAATTCATTTTGCATCAATATTTCGGGGGACTCTTTCAAGACTTACTCGAACAATTATTCAACAAAAAATAAGATCTCTCCAGCAAAAACAGAGAGGTAGGCGGTCAAGGGGCAAAGCCGTGGGTAGGCAAGTGCTGTTGAAAAGCGGAGTCAGAGCTATCAGATTCATGACTTGGAGATTTCAATTACATAATTCGAAATGCTACTCAGGAACTAAACTGAATGCATCCCTTGGAATGCTACATATTATAGTTCAAATTGGTAGATTCCATACATCTAATAGGACTAAAACCAAAGCTAATCATAATTTACAGAACAGATGTTCTTCATAACATTTTATTCATGACTAAAGGGACGAAAACTAGATACTAGGGTGCTTAGAAAGTAGAATATCAGCTTAAGTGAATAAACAAAATAAAATAAAGTGAGGATTTCATAAAACAGGAAAGCATGATTCTGCAGTCCAATATAATTATCGACGGGAAAATTACAACCTAGTCGAACCTAAAGAAAAGGAAATGGAATATGTGATAATCCACAGGAGAACCACATAATTTGGTTATTCAAAATACATAAAAACAAAGAGTAAGTGTTGACTGCGGATGATAACAGAATGGGAAAAAGTTGCTGTTAAATGTAGCATTTTTAACATCTTACAGAGATGACCAGATGAATAAGAAGAATTGACTTGTATAGAGACACACTAGAAGCCGTGCTCTCTTCGAACTAAGAATGTTATGGCTGACAAATATATGAGAGTCAAGCATAAAACTCCAGTTAGATACTGTGGGGCTGAGGCTCGAGAGTGTAAACCACTATAAGGAAAGTTTCCAGATAATCAACCACTAGAAGCCTCCATTTTGCATTGATGCTCTTAAGAAGTTAAGATAACAAATCAAAGCAAAAGTAAATTAGACAAAATGGGCACCACAACCAAGGTAGGAATTCTTTCGAACAGATCTCCTTCATAACATTTTATTCATGACTAAAGGGACGACAACTAGATACTAGGGTGCTTAGAAAGTAGAATATCAGCATAAGTGAATAAACAAAATAAAATAAAGTGAGGATTTCATAAAACAGGAAAGCATGATTCTGCAGTCCAATATAATTATCGATGGGAAAATTACAACCTAGTCGAACCTAAAGAAAAGGAAATGGAATATGCGATAATCCACAGGAGAACCACATAAGTTCGGTTATTCAAAATACATAAAAACAAAGAGTGAGTGCTGATGGCGGATGATAACAGAATGGGAAAAAGTTGCTGTTAAATGTAGCATTTTTAACATCTTACAGAGATGACCAGATGAATAAGAAGAATTGACTTGTATAGAGACACACTAGAAGCCGTGCTCTCTTTCGAACTAAGAATGTTATGGCTGACAAATATATGAGAGTCAAGCATAAAACTCCAGTTAGATACTTTGGGGCTGAGGCTCGAGAGTGTAAACCACTAGAAGGAAAGTTTCCAGATAATCAACCACTAGAAGCCTCCATTTTGCATTGATGCTCTTAAGAAGTTAAGATAACAAATCAAAGCAAAAGTAAATTAGACAAAATGGGCACCACAACCAAGGTAGGAATTCTTGAGGTATCTGTTCCTTGAAAATGAAAACAAAGAGAGAAAAGGACCATATACTTCTGCGTGAAACTGTATATTATACAGGAGAGGCCACAATCACCAGAAACTTAAAGGCCACATCACAATTCACAATTCAGCAATATCAACAGAAAAGATCAAAACAACATTGAAGTGGGTAAGGGATCTTCAAGACCTCTTAAATGGGTTATGTAACTGCAACTGATAGTCTACCATAAACTCGTAAGAATTTCGCTCAGTAAGGGTAAAATTATCTATTCTGCTTGGAATAGGAAAAGGGGAAAGCCGTTCTCCACTCACAATACGTTTAGGCTTGTCATTCTTGCTAGATAATCAGGTAGCTCTCCTGTGAGATTGCAGCTCCTCAGCACCCTACAAGGAAAAAGCGCTGATATTGTCACATTGCTAAGACGATTTGGCTCTTTTGCATTAAGTAAACTATCTGTGAAGGAGCAGCGCTCTTACAATACATTAATATTTGTACAGTTAAGTTGTGGGACTCGGGACTCGGGTCCATCAAGGTCACTTATTCTCCTGCATATCAAAACCAAATAGGGAACTTTATTAGATTGATACCATTTTAAAGAAAGGAGAGATCAGATCGAAATGCCAAACTGCCACACTGACAAGTCAGACAATTTCTCCAAAAGTGCGATTCCGGAGGGAATTGGCCCTTGCAATCCACTTCCTTGAATAACCCTGATAATACAATTCATAGATTGAACTATCATGGGGACATATTTAAACAGACCGACTTAAAAGGTGAAGAAGCATTAAGCCTTACAGTTTATCAAGATTTGTCAAGTACTGAATAAAATCAGGGATCTTTCCCGAGAACTGATTATCACTGAGTCGCCTACAGTGCATCGAACAACAAGATTTATATGAAGAAGAAAGAACAGAAGTACATAAATAGTAGCAGAGGATGTGGAAATTGGAAACTAACAGCTCCTGCAATGCCATCAAATTAGCAAATGTATAAGGCAGCTCCCCGGAGAAATTATTTGAAGTGAGGTGCCTGCAACAAGAAAACCCCGTGATATCACATTGGCTAATTTCAATTACCCAATGTGATAGAATTTCCCCTCCAGATACAAAATCACCAGCGAAAAGTAACTCGACGAACAATGCAGAAATTTGCATGGAGGGACTCACAGTACAAGCAACTGGGACAAGTTCCCCAGGTCTGGAGGAAGAGTTCCATTAAGCTGATTGGTCTCGACAACTCTGAGCAGAAGAGAGGTTAAATCAGATTAAACACAGCCAAGGTGCCAAACGCGGGTGGCGGGATGAGGGATCACTCACAATCTCGAAAGCGTGGATATGTTTCCCAGCTCCTTGGGGATTGGACCCGTCAATCGGTTTCCATATAGAGAACTGCATCAACATCGTCGCGTTTCTCCAATCAACAGACGATATACTCGTGTGTGTGTGTGAGAGAGAGAGAGAGAGTACATACATGTTGCGCAAGTTCGTAGAGCCCCATTCTTTAGGAATCGTGCCGTTCAGGTAGTTGAGGGTAACGTCACTGTTTACAGAGAGAGATGATGATGATGATGCTTGCGAGGAAGAAGAAGAAGAAGAAGAAGAGGATCGATGATAATGGAGAAAGGGGGCGGAAAGAGAGGCTTACAAGGTTTGGAGGTAAGGCAATCTGAACAGTCGAGGCGGAAGAGTGCCGTTAAGGGACTGAGATTTGAGAACTCTGGTTTTTCACATAATGAAAAGCGGGCTTTACTCTTAACTACTTAGAGTCGTGCATCCAAATGATGTTAAAAAATAGCTAATCCCAATCTACACCATGTCCGATGCATTTAATCATTGAGTGAATGGATGGTCACATAATCATTCTTCTATAGCTAATGCGAAGAGCACGGATCCCTCAAAAGCAATAATAGCATCGAAATTCTCAAATTACCCCTACAATGATAATATGATAAATGGTTTATGCACTATCAATATATCTAGACCCGACCCGAATATCTGGGACATATTCGAGTAGAGACCCCCGACCCTGCCCATTGACACCCCGAGACCCAGCCCGACCCGGCCCATTAACACCCCTATTAGTTAGGTGTTTATTGCATGTAAAGAGACAAAAAAGACAGGCACACAATCGCTTAATTGATTTATCAAGGTCTGGCTAGGAATCTATGGTAGTAAAATTTCATGAGAGAGAGAGAGAGAGACATGCTGATGACGTGGGGAACGGTGTTATTGTCGGCGTCGGTGAAATTCCCGCAGGTGACGGCGTTGGCGTTGGCGTCCGTAGTTGTACTTCCATTGATGTCTTTGGTTTTGCCCCATCCACCCTCTACGCCGCATGGATCTGCACCGAAATCCCAGTCCGATTTCCCTAAAGTCTTTCCTATTTCTTTCAACGCGGCCACTGCAAGAAATAGAGATCCAACAGGTCAGAAGAAGCAGCAACAAATCTCACGCAAAACAGGGAAAGAGGAAAAGGAACAGTTACGGTGAAAGCAATACAAGGTTGGTGGGGTTTTCTTTTCTTTCAATTTTTCGCTCACCTTCGTCGGGGGGCAGACGAGTGGCGGCGGCAGCTGAGCTGACGGCGCAGAGAAGGACGACAAGCCCGGAGAAGAGAGACCGAGCCGAGAAGAGATTCGCCATCGTCTTAGTCTCGGAGCTCAATTCAGAAGAATGTGTAGTTCAACTTCATGGTGTGCATGCATATGTAGAAAGTGATAGAGGGGGACAAAGACTTCCGCTTTTATCCGTCAACGAGAGCGACGGCCGAACGTGAGAGACGACCCCAAAGTCTTTTTTTATTATTTTTTTAACCTTCAGCTGTAACAATTCTTTACCGGTTCTTTCGAAATATCCAGGGAGGGTATGGCCGCGAAGACCCGATTACGTGGAGGCCAATGAAAACACCTCGCAAGCCTTACGAACCCCGATTAAGCCCAATTCTTTGGCTCCCCGATCCAAAGCGGTTTGCACGCGTCCGTCGATATCATAGATTCCATGCACAAAGTTGTCTTATCGAAATGGCTGGAGAAAAATAAACACGTGTATGTGGAATTTGGAATCTATGGTCGATGAACAAAATAATAATATCTCGGGATCATTTTGAACAATAATTGAGTTGTACGGTCGTGGAGTTCCAAAACCATGGCACGTGGACTTATATCCCCGTTGTCAACATGAAATTTATCCCAAAAAAAAAAAATGTCTCAAACTTATTGTATTCGTTTCAATTCAGTCCTAAACATTTCAATCTGGCCAATTTATTCATAATCCTTTTGACGACTTACCAATTCAGTCACAAACTATTCGATTCAGCCAATTTAAACTTAAGATCTTTTGACGATTTATCAATTTAATCATTTCAGCAATCAAATTTGCCATAGCTTACTAAACCTAATCTGATGTTTCGCACTTCTGCAATAAATTCTGGATATCAATGGTTGAAAGGTTTCCATTCCAGGCCACAGATATCAGCCGGATGTCTTAACATCCTATCCTTTGTGCAGGCCTTCGTCGAAGGAAATATATCTACATTGTCGGGGATTTCTCTGCTTTGGTCGGACGCTTTCCTCAACAAATGCGCCGTCAACATTTTTCTGTTTTGGACCAAAAAAAAAAAAAAAAAAAACAAACCATTTTTCTGTTTGATCTCTCGTCGCAAAGAACCACAACGTGGACAAAACTCCCAATCTTTTCATTTCCTTTTATGTATCGAGTGCAGTCATTCGGACAAGAGTCGATTTTCTCATATCCAAGCCCCAACTCTTGCACCATCTTCTGTGCCGCCCAATGAGAGGGAAAATTACCCAAAAATAAGAATACAAATACCAAACCTATTGTAATTCTATCAATTCAGTTCAAAATCCCTTTTTTATCCAATTGAGTCATAAACTTTTTGCACATGTGTCAATTTAGTCCATCCGGCTAATTTTGGCCAGGAATCATAAAGATGAATGTGGACCATCATGAGCGGCATGGCCAGCGCTAACGTGCACTATTTTTCATAGCATTTTGGGATATGTTCATTAAAAATCCTAAAACTTGTCCCGGTGAAATTGACTTCTAAAACTTTCAGAAAGTGCGATCCAGTCCTTCAGTTAACTCCATCCAATTCAACTAACAAAAAATGCTGAAGTGACATTTTTTTTGTTACTTTCTTTCTTCTATGTGTTGTTAACATGATTGAAACAAGAAAGATAAGTCCAAAATGATGTCGTTTTAGTCCAAACGTTTTTTAAATATAAATATTAGTTAAATTAAACAAATAAATAAATAAAATTAAAAAAGTGCAAAACTACATCGCTGCATACCGGTGACCCCGGTTGACCTCACCCCACTGTCGTCGGCCCTTCCGAGGAGGGCCAACAAGGCCCTCGCCGCTTTTGTTGGTTTGCCCTTTTTTTTTTTTTTTTTTCTAAATTTAGTTTATTTTAATTAATATTTATATAAAAAAATTAAATTTGGACCAAAACGGCTTCATTTTGGACTAATCTTTCTTATCTCAGTCACGTCATTGCTACGTAGGAGAGAGAAAGTAAAAGAAAAATGCACGTCGGTATTTTCTATTAGCCAATTGGACGGAGTTAACGGAAGAACTCGTTACACCAATTTGACAAATTTTATGATTTGATTGCAATTTTTGAAAGTTTTAAGACTTAACCACACTTTGATAACAAGTTTAATAATTTAGTTGTATAATGTCATGCACAATTTCAAGGAGGAAATGAAAATTAGTATGGAAGTCAGTTAATCTTGTGGTAAGTTTCTTTGTAAGATTGAGAGAATATTTCATGAGGAAAAGTATTTTGAGTGACTCGTGTGTAGTTGTATCGCTTTATCTATAATGGATTTCTTTACTGCTCTTTCCGTGGGTGATCAAACCACATAAATCTGGTATTCAATCTATTTTTTTGTTCTGTCTATTTCATTATTCGATCACTTGCTTCCACAACATTTCCTAAGGTTTTTCTATGCAAGGACTCCCTAATATTCTAATAATTTTTGAATTTATTTTTATTTTATTTTCTTTTCTTTTTTTCTTCCCTTCTTCTTCTAGCCGATTGCGGGCCTCGGCGATGGCCGATGACCGGCTAGAGGTAAGGCCAAATAAGGTCTGGCCTCGCCGGTCTTCGAATATTGCTGGGGCCCGATGATCTACTGGAAGAAGAAGGAAAGAAACAAAAAAGAAAGAAAAGAAAAAGTTACAAGTGTGCCGATTTTGGGTTTTTGATGGTAAAAATACTAAAAAAATTAGTTTGAGATAAATTTGTCACATGTGTACTAATTTTGAGTTTTTCATGATATTAATCCTAAAATATATCCGCATTTACGGCGTTTGTTGTGGTGCTTACTTTACTATCAGTACATGTATTGATTTTTTTGTTCAAAGAAAATAGAACTTCAATGTTAACTTTATTTCTTTTCAAAATTAAAATTAGCTAAAAAATAAAGATTCCATATCTAAAATTGGCTAAAAAGGCACAGCTCTTCGAAGAGATTCAAGTCAATCTCAATCACCTCTCTCTCTCTCTCTCTCTCTCTCTCTCTCTCTCTCTCTCTCTCTCTCTCTAAGCTTTGAAATAAAGATAAGCAATTTCTGCTGAAATCTTAATTAGCTAAACTCGGAGGATTGTTAAAGAAGGAAAATCAACTCGTTAAAAGGATGTTATGGGTATAGACGCCCCCACAAAGAAAAAGGTTAGCTAACGTTATCGGCATACTGTACTAATGACGTCGCTTTTTTAAGATAACATGATGTTTCGTCTTTTTTTTTTTTTTTTACTGCGGGCACCGTGATTTCTAAATTCGACTAGGATTGAGGGCGATTTTCCATGACGGGAAAGCAAGAGAACAATGTGAGTTTTCTATTCTTTTACAAATATCCCAATTCGATTTACATGTTTCTAATCTCGATAGATTCTAACTTCATTTTCATCGCGAATGCACGGCATCATCCAACGAGAGGAACACATGATTAAAAGGCAATGTAGATGGATGAGGTCCGCCACTAATCTCGATGAAAAGATTGAATCCAGAAGCTAACAGGCGGTCCCCTGAAAACGGCCGGGAGAGCCTTAAGTTGGGGATAGCATACCCGCTCTGGATTCGAGCTCGTCTCCGCTTCCTTCTTGGTATCAGAGCCATTACCGTCAAAAACCAGGTTAAGATTATGATTCCGAGTTAGACCTTGCTGGAAGGAGAGAAGAAACACGCAAACCTCATGGCATCTCCTACGAAAATTGCACCCGTTCAACTTCAATCTCTTGTGTCTCTTTCTCCTCCTCTTGAACTCGGAAAATCTACTGCTTCTCGTATGGATTATCTCTATGAAGTTTCCTACCTCAACGAAAACAGTAAGATTTCCGAAACTCAACTTCCTCTCATGAACCCTTACTCTACCTTTTCCAGGCCTTCCTCCTTTTCCCCCATCCGTTCCATAAAACATCTCATCAAACATACCCCTCGTACGGTTAAGGAGTATGTCCAGTCTTCCAAGTTTGATCAGCACCATATACTTTCTACCCAACAAGAACAGTTTGTCACTCTTGAGATCCCCCCCGAGTTCCCTCTCCAAAGGGCACAACAGGGATATACCCATCTTCATTTTAGGGCTATCCGTCTTGCTCTTTCCTTTCATGGTCGAAAAGGGTTACTGGTGGTTGCTCGAGTTGCTCTTCTTGACACTCGATTCCTTGAATATCAACATGCCTACATCGGAACTATTCAAACTACTTTGAACGCCAGCACTGTTTTTGTCACCCTTTTCCCAAATTTTAACATGGCCCTTGCTGATCCAAACTTACTTTCTGCCCTCAAGGTTCAACTACGGTTTACAGGAGCACCTCAAGCTCTTGGTGCTATAGCTGCTACTCTTCATTACCAAATGATCTACAGAGTTCAAAACCATGCCATAGACCTTAATCTTCCCACCTCGGAAGATGCTTTGCTTATCTCTGTTGATCACGACCAAACTTCATGCACATATGTTCCTCGTCGGATCCCCGGAGACCAGCTAGTCAAACTTCTACCCGATAGTTGGGTCACTAATTACGAGAAACCGCATGAAAACACCAGGCGAGTTCAATCTTTTGAACCCCGGTTTACCAAAAAGAAAGATAGTACTGTCACCATTAAGTTTGCAAAGGAAAAGGAAGATTCTACTTCCATTTTCCCTTCACTCCCTACCATCTTGTATTTTACTCCATGTACTACTGATCCAATCGGTAATGAAGATCCAGATCCTAAGAAGTTCGTTCACTCGTTTGATACGGAAGGACGACCAATTCAATACTTCAAGGATCTTGATGGCCATTGCTTTTGGGACATTGATTGTTCTTGCTCCTCCCGCCGAAAACGAGAAGATGATGACAGCACTTCCTCTTCCAAAAGGAAGAAGAAAAAAGATTCCCTCTACCGGAGATATCTTAATGAAGACCCCACTGTCGGACCGTTAGGTGAAGATGATGGAAGATGACAGTTCATGGTCGGTTATGGTACCCCTAAACCTCCTCAGATCACTACTCCACTTCCTTCTTGTTCAGCAAAACAACCTTCACCTCCTACACCTCCACCCTCAAGCCAATATGTTACCTCACCCTTCTATAAACCAATCCAAAAATGGGTAAAGAAGCATTCTTATCCCATTGACCTTCCCCAACTATCCGCCCGTGTTCCCAAATCAAAACCGCCTCCAGTACTCCCTAGATTTGTATGTTTCACCCTGAGGATTTTCCTCCTCTTCGAGTCTCGAACCCCGAGTCCAACAGTGTTAAATTCCCTCCCACTGAAAAATTCTCGGACCCATCACAAAGATATTATCATGCTCCAAAGATTACAACCTCAAATGATGTGGATGCTCAAGGGCGACGAAGAGGACCGACCCCTTCCGAAGCTGTCCCGAACCGGTAAACAGAAAACTCTTTAGCTCAGAACGTGGTCCTTGGAAGGATAGATACTCGACTTGAAAGAGTCGATAACACAACAGTTGTGTCCAAGAAGATGTTAGAAGATTTCCAGAAAAGGCTTTATCTGCTAGAAACCAAGCAGATTCCCACCAGCCATTATCCGGAAGACCAAGCTCCCGAGATCGAAAAGCTCAGAAGGCAAATCCATATTCTCCAAGATCAACAACCCCTTTTGTCTGAAACTCTTCTATTTCCTTCTGCTATTCCGGCTCTGCGACCAGCATCTCCTGCTCCTTCCTCTTCCTCATTTGCAGATCTTTTGAGTTCTTCTAAACCTCTAGCCACCCAAACAAGTCCTTTGGTTCTTCGAGAACGTCTCAAACAACTTGAGAGAGACAAAACAGCTAGAGCAAAAAAAAAAAACAGTTTTATCATCACCACCACTTCCATCCTCACCCAAAGATCCTCCCTCATCCTACATGATATCAAATCCTTTGGAAAGTTTCCTCGAAAAACAAGCCCAACTCCCAAGTATTTCTGCCATAAAATCTCCCGATCCCCAAGAGTTATCCGAAGAAGAACCCTCCGATTCTTCAAACACCGAGAATTCTCGATCGGTACACTCGAAGGAGTCTAAACTAGATTTCATTATGATGGCCGATCCACCAACCGTATCTCCCGAACCGGATATTGAAATGGAGTCTGAACTAGAAATCACAAATCCACCTGAGCATCGTACTCATTCATTCGTCTCTTCTACCCCTAAGTCATATTTCACTCTGGATGATATTCCCTATCATAAGTGGCTCGATCGTCTTCACCGGCCGTTTTATTGGATCTCTCAAACACCGGTGGAAGGCAGCCCCATAACGTGATCAAATGATGTTTCTTACCATGACTTTAGATGAGGCCATTCGGCTCATTCATCTATTCTTCATTGGCCAACCAGCCGATGTTGTTGAACTCAAAAGAAAAGAATTCTTCGAACGAAGTTGTTGTTCGATGGCCAGAAAAGACCTTGATCGTCATTTCAAAGTAATGGTCAAGCTCTTCTATTTCCTTGGAGGAGACCAAAACCTCAAACTTGTCCTTTTAGCCTCTATTCCTAAAGAAATTAGCCAAGTCGTAGAAAGACTTCTGTAGACCAAACGAAAGTCTTTACCAAATACCACCCTTAGCGAACTTCAGCAAGCAATCCATATAGCACTTGATGATTTGTGCCTCAAAAAGGAACTTTTCAAGAATTATCTCCGAGAAAATTGGGTACTTGACAAAGCCTGTGTCAAACCCGATTGGAAGATCAAGTGCTCAAAAGATTGCAGCGATCCATCCTATTCGGGTCACAAGAAGAAGAAACTCTTCAAAAAATTCTCCTTCGTAAAGAAGAAGCACAGAGGCAAGTGGAAATTCCTTTGGAAAAAGCAGCACCGTCCTTTCAAGAAGAGGACCAAAACGGACATATGCTATGTTTGTAACAAAAAGGGACACTTTGCTAAAGATTGCTCTTTAGCCAAACGACAAGGGAGCCATATGATTCAGAAAGTGGCTCAAACAGGAATCTATCCGAGTGATGAAGATCTTGAATCGCTTATATCCATTGAAGATGAACCTTCTCCTGAAACAATTTGTGCTATTCGCACATATTCCTCTAATTCTGATGATGATCTATTCCCCTCGAAAAATGATATTTTCCACTTCCATTCACTCTCAGACTCTTTCCACATCCAAAAATCCAGATTCCATCCATATGTTCCCATCCGGATATGTCTTTCCAAATACTCCAAGCCCATCCAGGTTATTGCCCTCATAGATACCGGCGCCTCGGCATCTCTTATGGATACAAAAGTTCTCCCAAAAGAATACTGGAAACCTTATACAAGGTATTTTACTGCAGCTTCTGGAGAAACTTTTGCGACCAAATTCTGTAGTAAGCCGCTAACACTCCAAATCTTCCCTCAATGTTCCATCACAACAAAACTTCTTGGTTGTGACTTTCCCGACAAAGACCTCATCATTGGTTGGGATATTATCACTCAACTCTCTCAGCTCAGAATAGTTCCAACCGGTTTACGCTTCAAAAATCGGTTCCGAGAATTTGTGGATATTCAGAGACTTTTTATAATCCAACTAGAAGTCCTTGATCCAATTCCGCAAAGTCTTTTGTCGTGTCGTTCTGATTCCCACTCACGCTTTTCTCAAAACTGTCCTCATCCCTTATGGAAAAACCCATAGTTCTTTGTGAAACTTCCTTTCAAAAAGAATGAAGATGTTAACCCCACTGGAGCCAGTCATTCTGGTATTAAAACCAAAACATCTTATTCTTGCTCAAAAAGAATGTGCTGAATTACTTGCTCAAGGCGTGATTGAACCTTCCGATTCCCAATGGGCCCGCGAAGCCTTTTATGTGAATAAGCGAGCCGAGCAAAATCGAGGCAAACTCCGATTGGTAATTAATTATCGGCCATTGAACCAATTCCTCCAGGATGACAAATTTCCATTACCCCACAAGAATTCTCTTTTTCTTAGCCTTACTCAAGCAAAGATTTATTCTAAGTTTGATCTCAAGGCGGGATTTTGGCAATTAGGGATCCATCCCGATGATCGTCCCAAAACTGGATTCCGCATTCCAAATCAGCATTTCCAAGGGACGCTTGTTCCTTTTGGCCTCAAAACAACTCCTTCTCTTTTCCAAAAGGCTATGTGCCGGATCTTTCAACCCATCCTTGCAAATGCCCAGATTTACATTGATGATATCCTCCTTTACTGTCCCGACGAGGAATCACATTGTAAACTTTTGAGACAGTTCGTTGAAATAATTCAAAAACATGGCATCATGCTCTCTCAAAAGAAAATGATCATTGCTCAGAAAGACATAGAGTTCCTTGGAATGCATCCGAAAGATGGAACCTATTGTCCCGGCTATCATATTGCCGAAGAATTGCAGAAATTCCCAGAAAAAGACTTCACCGTAAAGCAAGTCCGGACATTTCTCAGAATAGTTAATTATCTCCGAGATTTTGTTCCAAAGATTTCCAGGGTACTTCACCCATTGCAGCAGATGCCGAAGAAGAGCGCTCCTCCTTGGGGTCCAAAGCAAACAAGAGCCGTTGCTTATCTCAAAGAAGTTCTCCAGCATCTCCCTCCACTGCAGATTCCTTCTATTGGCAAACGAATACCGCAGACGGATGCAAGTGATAAGTATTGGGCTGCTATTCTCCTTGAAGAAATCAATGGTAAGCGTTACATCTGTTCCAACAAAAGTGGTAGATTTACCCAGGCAGAAATCCATTATCATTCCACCTTCAAAGAGATTTTGGCGATCAAATATGGCATCAAAAAGTTCGAATTTCATCTCATTGGCCATCATTTTCCGATTGAAATGGACATGTCCTCCTTTCCTCAAATGCTAAAGTTCAAGCAAAAGCAAATCCCTCGTCCCCAACTGCTCGGATGGGCGAAATGGTTTTCAAAATACTCTTTTGAAACCAAACACATTTCAGGAAACAAAAATGTTCTTGCAAACTTTTTGTCTAGACCAAAACAGCCAGTTTCCTCTATCAACATGTTTGTACAAAGACAGCCCCTTCTTGGTACCTGGCGTGTACAAAACATGAGAGAAGCTCAATGGAATACTCATAAATATCCTCCGGACCTTCCAGAACTCTTCCGAACTGGTCAATTTCCCCTTGATATTGAGTCACTCTTTTGGCGTTACCACACCAAAATCTTTCGAGACTATGGTGGTCTAATGCTTAAGCCCAAAGGTTTTCATCACACTTACCCTTTCATTCATCCCCCTCTTTGGTCACCTAATGAAGATTTTCCTGAAGATTTGAAATGGATGTTTTGGTATATGTTCAACAAATACACAGTTGCTATTGAATTTCCCACTGAAAAGATGTTTAAAGTTTTATCCCGAGCACTCAGAGGGGATTATTCCAATCAGAGATACATGATTGACATGCTTCTATGGTTTAGCCCTCTTAGTTCTTGGCGAGAAATCTTTAAGATCTAGAACCGTGTTGGGAGACCGGAACCAGAAAGACACACACTCATCCTCTTCCACAGACCGTGGACCTTTGTGAGCCCTACTGGAAACATACGAACCGAACCGTACATTCTTGGTACTAGATTGTATAAGCCACAGCCCAGTATGGAAGTCGCTCGTGTATACCAGATGTTACCCAAAAATCTCAACTGTAATCCTCGTGCGTATAGAGAAATTCAGAGAATTCTATGTCAAGAAAACTGCTCCATCCCTCTAGAAGTTTGGCCCATAGGCACGATTGGCACTGTCTCCTGGGATCGTCTCGGTCCTTATTCAACGAAAATAGTTGAAGACGCCCTAGAGATTTTTCATCGGAACCAAGCCCAATCATCCATGGATACAGATCCGGATCCGCCACAGCAAGACCCATATGGAGGCCCATTTTCTCAAGACCCGTATGCATTCTCTCAAGACCCAAGTTCAAGTTCACAGTCACAGCAAATTCCTATCAGGAACGTGCCCCCTGCAAATGTGCCCCCAAACTATTTTCCGTCTCTCTATCAGCCCGACCCTAATGATCCTATCACATCAGATGATATCCGATCTGCAACACCACATGCTCCGTCAACTTCTACAATTTCACTAGAAGATATCCCGACCACTGAAGAAGAAGAACGACTTGCTCGTGCCTACGTAAGACAGAAAGACGGACATAACGGCTCGAACTGCTCACTTGACAACACTCAAGAACTTACTCGCAAATAATAGATGTTTGTGTTGTCATCTTGTGAAAAATATATGTTTGAATAATTGGCCTACGGCCTCAGAAATGTGCTGGAATGTAGAGTTTGTAAAAACGTTTTAAGTGTGTAATCACCGTAGCAAGACTGTTCACTACTTTCATCAGATCTGTTCACTACTGTTCATCACTGTAGCAAGACTGTTCACTACCGTAGCAGTAGGTAAAAAATGTCGGATATTAGGTTTGTGAATCCGATTAGCTTTGTTCTGCAAGCCTTCCATCTATAAAAGGCCCCGCTTGTTATGTAGAACGGGGACGAAAACCCTCCTTTGTGAAATATCAGAAGTTTGTCATGAATCCCTAAAATTCTCCTTCTTCTCTCTCAAAGCAAAGTCTCTATGCTCTAGAATCCTCTTGTTAATCCGGTAGCACGGTGTGGTTCAGTATGCTCTTCATTTGCCACTTTGATGCATTTCCCCCGCACTTGCACTTTGCACCGACCAATCGGAGGTCGTAAAACTCACCTGGAATCCCCACCCCTAAAGATGCATCTGTTGTGGAACCCATGAATCAGAAATTTCTAGGATCATGAGGGTTGAGCTTCGAGATTGAATCCAGAAGCTAACAAACGGTCCCCCGAAAACGGCTAGGAGAGCCTTAAGTTGGGGATAGCATACCCGCTCTGGATTCGAGCTCGTCTCCACTTCCTTCTTGGTATCCTTTGCCAATTTGTCGACATCAACTCCTTTCCAATTATTAAACCTTCCTTTGGCAAATTGGCCTTTAGTATTCATTTCAAATTTATAGCATGTGCCTCCAATTTCATCTTAAACTAAAAATTGAGTTCATTGATGTTCATAGTAATACACGATTATTAAACTGATGATAGTTATTAAATCGACAGAGAAAAAAAAAAAAAAGCCTACCCAGAAATCACTGTCTAAATAAATTTCACGAACGATTGTACTTCTTTTCATTTCGTAGCGATTTAAGAAATATAGATAGATGGAAAAAATTAATCATCTTATCTTACAACGATTGGCCACGGCATTGTGCCAATAATATCGCTGTCACGTACGAGGCTCCATCCAACGCGATGGGCCCTAAGTAGATGAGATGGGCCCACTCATTGAGTGCAGCCCAACTTGCAATCTCTTACCCACCTACGACCTAGTGTCGACGTGTCACCTCCACAGCGGTATTGGCTTCAACCAGCTCCCAAGATTTCGCGCTTTGCATCGCACCGACACGAACCATTTGTGAGAAGAACAGTGCATCGCGGAATTGCTTGACATTGAATTGTCAGATTCCATTTATTAACTTGATGAGAAAGTCAAGAATAACTCCCAAAGGTGACGGACCACGGTGATCTACGGGCGTTCATTGGATTCTTCTAAACAGGATAGATTGTATCGCCCGCAGAATATGAATGGATAAAAAATATTTTTACCGTCCCGCAAAAGTATGGTCAATAATAAAAATAATTTTCATTGACTAATTATTTCAAGCGTTAAAAGTGATCATTTTAAGGAAAATATTTTTCAAATCATTCATTTTTTTACAAAAATGAATAGAACCTTGATGTACCTTCTCTCTCCCTTTTTTTTTTATTCTTTTTTATTAGATACTTGAATAATACAGGATTTGGTTGCCATCTCCGGTAGACGGGTGGGTTAGGAATTAGGGTTTACGGAGTTGCACCGGATCGCTGCCCTTGGCGTTGACCGACCGCTTCAATTGGGTCCACGGTCCACCACCTGGTCGGGGGATGTCAAGTTTGTCATTGTTCCCTCGCCCCCCCGGATCTCACGGTGATCAAATGATCCCATTGGAGGTTTCAACTTGTTAAATTCTTTTGACATCAAACTAAGACCGCCTTTTTTTTGGGGGGGGGGGGGGTCTAATACCGATTACTTTCATTCAATCAACTAAGAAGACCGCTTTTGGCATTGACGCGTAATGCAGAACGACCGATGGAACGAGTTACTATGCCGATGAGGAAGTAATCAGTCCGAAAGAAACACCGACTAGAAATGCAAGTTTCTCCGGATAAATTTTTTTCTGTGGGGATAGCATTCTCTTTTATCAATTCTCAAAGATGGGACGGGTGAACTTGGCGGAGCATCATCCTCATCAAGAGAGAGGAGCTCGCATTTTCTTATAGTAGTTCTTCGGTAGCAATGCATAACAGGTCGGGCTCGGGAACAAAACATATCCCGAGCAAGAACGTGCCCCTTTGCACATCTCGCCATTCGAACGACGAAATGCATCGGTGATGGATTCCCACCCTCGCACCGGCAACCATCTAGATCGTTATTGTGTGAACAGGAAAAGTCGCAACATCGTCTCTGTTCGAATGATAATATCGAAATAAACAGCAAGAACACAACCACCAAAGCACAAGCCATTGTCTTTAGGCTTTCCCCGATAATTAGTTCACAGTTCACAATCACAGCAATGCATAACCGTCGTTTTTTTCTCTTTATCTTATTATACCTTCGGTCTCAAATGTGAGCGGTATTTCGAAGTAAAATTTAAGAGCTCCGTTGCTAGGATTACCAAATAACGCCTAGTCCTTTCAAGAAGTAATTTACTTAGAACACAACAAACCATTTCTTATTCTCTCTTACGCGAGTCATCAGGATCCAGAAGTATTGGATAGAGATCATTAGCAGACGCAGACGAAGTGGTTCCATCCATGGCCCATCGGTGGGACGTACCCTTGGTGGTATTCTCACCAACCAAACGATCTTCCTCACCTTTGAAATACTTCCTCATGGCCTCAATTTTCTCCTCGGTCAGGAGAGAGCCATCGTAGTCCAAGACTCGAACAGCAGCCTTGCCCTCGAGTATACTATCCACAGATGACATCGGCAAATGGAGTGCTGGAGTTGTATTAGTACACATCAGAGCTACCTTTATCAATACCAGCACCTCCTCTTTGTCAAAAGTGAGAACCGAGCCTCCGATCAACTAGATCAATCAAATTTCCTCTCTCCTTCAAAAATCGCGCCTAGAAACAGAAAGGAAAAGTGAGGATGTTTCCCTTTCAAGCTTCGGGTATTGATCTCTTGCAAAATATGCTCAAATTATCGAAACAGACTAATCCATGACCGCCGCCACCCCAAGTTGCACATCTTGAGCATGAACACCATGGATCGGCTATTGCAAGGATCTCCTTTCAAATTCAGTGTAGACCAAAACACAAAAAGAATGTTAAATATGTCTCGAGTTTAAAATTGTTATTGGCACCACAAGATAAAATATGGGGGCCACGTTTGATCATTACTCAAGATTTTGGTCTGATAGGAAAGAAAGAAGTGCACAACTTCTTTCTTGAGTAATGATAGATCAAGAGAGTAATGGTAGATCAAGAGTTTGAAAAAGAGAGAGTGACCTACATGTTATTCCTTTCATTTTCTCCTTCTTCATGTTGTCGGTCAAAAAGAAGAAAAAGGTAGGGATTGCTTTCCCCCTTTTCTCTTGAACCTGCAGAAGCCGTATAGAAGGAAAGAAGGGTTTCTTGTATATAATAATGAGCACCCAAAAGAAGAGAGGGAGGTGAGTTGCACAAAAGGGCTTCTCATCGCACAAAGAAGTAGTTGCACAGAAGGCACTAAGAGAAGGGGATTACTTTTCTTCTCTGGACGAAGAAGCCGCACAAGCGCGAGGAGCTTCTGAGTGTAGTAGATTTGTGCGTGAGTTTGTTATATCCAAGTAAGTTGTTTATTTGTAAACACTTTGGGTTTGGGTATAATCTAGGTGCGGGAAACACGAGCGTATTGAGCGATTGTAATTCCGATTCTCCGATTATAGTGGATTGTTCTTGCTGGCTCTCCCGTGGATGTAGGTACCGATATTCGGACCGAACCACGTAATTTCTGGTGTCCTTTATTGTTCATCGTTATTTCTCGTGGCTTTTCGCATTGATTTATTTGCAAGATCCGGGTTAGCTTATGCACGTTATATTACAACAATTGGTATCAGAGCACCAGGTTCGGATATTCTAGATTGTGATTTGGGGCTTTTGCTTGTCTGATTATTATCTGGATATCCTGTGATTACAATTATGTCCGGAGTGAAAGCTGAAATTGAGAAGTTTAACGGGAGGAACAACTTTGGGTTATGGAGTCTCAAGATGGAGGCGATATTGACAACTCAAGGTTTAGCAGAAGCATTGGAGGGCAAGGCCGAGTTGCCCGAAACGATGACAGATGTTGAAAAGGATGTGGTAATGAGGAAAGCTAGAAGTTTAATCCTGTTGAATTTATCGGATGAAGTGTTAATAGAGGTAGGCGAGGAGAAGGATACCGCAGCATTGTGGACAAAACTTCGGGCGCTCTATGTAACGAAGGGTTTGAACAATCGCTTATACATGTTGAAGAGGATGTTCCGGTTCGGATATATCGAAGGTACGTCTATCGAACCCATCTAGATGAATTTAATAAACTCATGATGGATTTGAAGAACGTCGGTAAGACACTTGATGATGAAGAGCGGGGCATGATGTTGTTAGCTTCCCTACCGTAGTCATGGGAGCACTTTACCGATTCATCATTGCAGGGGCGTACTACGATTACCTCGGAAGAGGTAAAGTTCGCTTTATTTTCTAAAGAGTGGCAAAGAAAGTTGCGAGATGACGGTCTAGCGCAGGATGTAGCGCGAGGACTAGTGATTCGGGGTAGAGAGCAACAACGAGGGTCCAAGAGCAGTAGAGGTAAAAGCGGATCTAAGTCACGCCATAGAAAGTCCAAGGGACGCGTGAAGTGCTTTGAGTGTCACGAAGAAGGGCACATCGGGAAAGATTGTCCTAAGTTGAGAAACAGAGGTGATAAGCGAAAAGCCACAACCAGTGTGGCGAACGTTGTTGAAGAGAGCACTAGTGATGCGAGAGGCTGTTTTGTGTGTGACCGCGGGTTCATCGGGAGATGAATGGGTGCTAGATTCGGGGTGTTCTTATCATATGACGCCTCATAAGAACTGGTTTACTACTTACCGACTGCAGATGGTGGTAGAGTTCGTTGGGGGAATAACGCACCTGCAAGGTTGTGGGGATAGGGACAGTTCGGATTCGGATGCACGATGGTGTGGTGCGCACATTGACGGACGTGAGGCATGTACCGGAGCTCAAGAAGAACCTTATTTCTCCGGGGACACTCGATGATATCGGGTGTAAGTACACCGCTGAAGGTGGAGTGCTAAAGATCTCTCGAGGTGCTATAACATTGATGAAAGGGAAGAAAGTGAGTTCTCTCTATCATCTACTGGGAGAGACCGTGATAGGAGCTGCTGCTGTTTCATCGGGTGAGTCAGATTCTGATTTAACTCGTTTATGGCATATGCGTCTAGGGCACATGAGTGAGGCAGGTATGACGATGCTGAGTGATAGAGGGTTGTTAAAGGGTCAGAAGACAAGTAAGTTAGACTTATGTGAGCACTGCATCTTTGGGAAGCAAAGCAGGATTAAGTTTGCTACAGGTATTCATTCGACCAAGCAACCGGTAGAATATATTCATTCGGACGTCCGGGGCCCGTCTCCGGTTCCTTCGAAAGGAGGTGCTCGTTATATGCTGACATTTATCGACGATTATTCCAGGAAAGTATGGGTATACTTTCTGAAGCACAAATCTGATGTGTTTGATCGGTTCAAGAAATTTAAGGCATTGATTGAGAAGCAATCGGATAAACGGATCAAGTGCCCGAGAACCGATAACGGCATGGAGTTACGTGGTAAAGATTTTACCGAGTTCTGCGAGAGAGAAGGGATTGTGAGACACCGCACAAGACACGGGACACCACAACGAGAATGGCGTGGCGAAACGGAAGAACAAAACTTTACTTGAGCGGGCTCGGAGCATGCTTTCGCATGCTGGAATAGGCAAGGAATTTTGGGCCGAAGCAGTGAACATGGCATTTTACCCGATTAATCGATCTCCATCATCCGCTATCGAGTGGAAGACTCCGGAGGAAGTATGGTCGGGGAAACCTGTTGATTACTCCGGATTATGAATATTCGGATGTCCTGTGTATGCTCATGCGAGTGATGGTAAGCTTGAGCCGAGGTCAAAGAAGTGCATATTTCCGGGTTATGCACATGGGGTGAAAGGCTACCGGCTGTGGTGCACCGATCCCGAATCACCCGGTTTTCTAATCAGCAGAGATGTGATTTTCGACGAGACTGCAATGCTTCGACGCAGGAGTTACCGAGACACAACCAGCAAAGCGGCATGATCATGGTGTTAGTAGTGAGGTGGAGCTTCGGTGGAGACTCCGGAGACCTCGGAGGTAACAGATGTTCGAGGCTGCGAAGTAGCCGCAGCTCCCTGAAGTCGGTGATAGTGAACAACCAAGATACGGCCGCAGATAGTATAGCCGCAGCAGACATGAGAGAAGGCAAATTAAACCACCGGTACGTTATGCTTACACAGATTTTGCTTATGCTTTGACCGTAGGTGATGAGGTGGAGACAGATGAGCCTTCGTCTTACTCTGAGGCGATGACTAGTTCCGAGTCGTCGCAGTGGCTAGGGGCTATGAGTGAAGAGATGGAATCACTCCATCAAAATCAGACATGGGAGTTAGTTAAAGTATCCAAGAGCCAGAAGATTGTCGGAAGTAAATGGGTCTACAAACGGAAAGAGGGCATTCCTAGTGTCGAGACAACGAGATATAAGGCGAGGCTTGTTGCGAAGGGGTATACCCAGCGGGAAGGCATTGACTACGGTGAGGTGTTTTCTCCCGTGGTAAGGCATACTTCTATTCGTGTTTTACTTGCCTTTGTTGCTGCACGGGATCTCGAGTTGGAGCGGCTTGATGTGAAAACGGCGTTTCTTCACGGTGAGTTGGAGGAGCAGATTTACATGAGGCGACGAGAGGGATTTGCTATTCCGGGTAAGGAAGATCATGTTTGCTTATTAAAGAAATCTTTATATGGGCTGAAACAATCTCCTAGACAAAGTGGTATAAGCGGTTTGACGCTTTCATGGCTAGTCGGGACTATTCAAAGAGTCGATGGATAGCCGTGTTTATTTCGGGAGATTGGAGGACGGGTCTTTGATATATCTGCTATTATATGTTGATGATATGTTGATAGCAACAAAAATATGTCCGATATTGATGTGCTGAAGAGGCGATTGAGTGTTGAGTTTGAGATGAAAGATTTAGGTGCTGCAAAGAAAATATTGGGTATGGAGATTTTGCGTGACGGGACCGCAGGATTATTACGTCTGTCTCAAAAGAAATATATTGAGAAAATTGTCGCACGTTTTAATATGCGATCGGCGAAGTCCGTGAGTACACCATTAGCGAAGCACTTTAAACTTTCGGTTAAGTTATCGCCGCAGACCGAGGAGGAGGATGAACATATGTCTCGTGTTCCTTATTCTAGTGCCGTGGGTAGTATTATGTATGCTATGGTATGCACTAGGCCCGATATTTCACAAGCTGTCGGTGTGGTTAGTCGTTATATGAAGCGTCCAGGTAAAACTCATTGGGAAGTCTGTGAAATGGATCCTCGATATTTGAAGGGGACATCGACGTTGGTATAGTATACCGGAGGGACAATAATGGCAAGTGAGACCACCGGTTTTGTGGATTCCGATCATGCAGGTGACTTGGATGAGTGCGGGTCTTTAGCCGGGTACGTGTTTACGCTTGCAAGTGGTGCGCTTAGTTGGAAGGCGTCCTTACAGGATCATGTAGCCTTGTCGTCGACCGAGGCGGAGTACATGGCACCGACCTTTGTAGCGAAAGAGGCGATATGGTTGCAAGGTTTGCTCATGGACTTTGGGTTAGAACAAAAAAGTGTTGATATACACCGTGATAACCAAGGTGCGATTTATCCGGCATATAATCCGGTTTATCACGAGCGAACGAAGCATATCAATATCAGGTACCACTTCATCCGAGATGTCTTAGCGAAGGGTAAGGTTGTTGTGAAAAAGATTGCTACAAAGCAGAGACCCCCTGGACATGATGACTAAGCCTGTTCCTTTGGCGAAGCTCAAGCTTTGCTTGAGCACTATTAGCGTCTGTAGAGAGTGAGCGCCCGTGGGGGCGTTGGGAGAGCAGCATGGATGATGAGCGTTATTAACTTGGCTTCAAACATCGAGCCAAGGTGGAGAATTGTTAAATATGTCTCGAGTTTAAAATTGTTATTGGCACCACAAGATAAAATATGGGGGCCACGTTTGATCATTACTCAAGATTTTGGTCTGATAGGAAAGAAAGAAGTGCACAACTTCTTTCTTGAGTAATGATAGATCAAGAGAGTAATGGTAGATCAAGAGTTTGAAAAAGAGAGAGTGACCTACATGTTATTCCTTTCATTTTCTCCTTCTTCATGTTGTCGGTCAAAAAGAAGAAAAAGGTAGGGATTGCTTTCCCCCTTTTCTCTTGAACCCGCAGAAGCCGTATAGAAGGAAAGAAGGGTTTCTTGTATATAATAATGAGCACCCAAAAGAAGAGAGGGAGGTGAGTTGCACAAAAGGGCTTCTCATCGCACAAAGAAGTAGTTGCACAGAAGGCACTAAGAGAAGGGGATTACTTTTCTTCTCCGGACGAAGAAGCCGCACAAGCGCGAGGAGCTTCTGAGTGTAGTAGATTTGTGCGTGAGTTTGTTATATCCAAGTAAGTTGTTTATTTGTAAACACTTTGGGTTTGGGTATAATCTAGGTGCGGGAAACACGAGCGTATTGAGCGATTGTAATTCCGATTCTCCGATTATAGTGGATTGTTCTTGTTGGCTCTCCCGTGGATGTAGGTACCGATATTCGGACCGAACCACGTAATTTCTGGTGTCCTTTATTGTTCATCGTTATTTCTCGTGGCTTTTCGCATTGATTTATTTGCAAGATCCGGGTTAGCTTCTGCACGTTATATTACAACAAAGAAGATTTGGATATAATTTGAAATGACGAATTGCACTTAATGGCATGACAATTCATTAAACAGGTTTCAATAGCTAATAACCGTAACGCTCCTTCTCAATCATTGAAATGCATATGAGTAGTTATATACTATGCTCACGCTTCCTTAACCCATCTTTCCACTGGCACAAGCAGATATTTAAATATGGATATGATCACAATCGAAAACTTTTGAATGCTAGAGTGGGTTTACCCAATCGAGCGGATAAAAGCATTCCTCCTTGTTTTGGGAACTAGTGTTGCTCCGGCCGCTAACAACTTCTAAGGCAACGATGCCAAAACTATAGATGTCGGCTTTGTCGGTGAGGTAACCATGCATTGCATACTCCGGTGCCATATATCCACTGCACAACAAGAAAAGAGCTTGCGTTTGCAACAAGGTAACAGTCTTAAATAGCACATACTTAATATTCCTCAATTGGAAAGAAAGAGATATTCCTAAATGTGACACTATGGTCTCAAGAGTAGAAGAAAAAACAAGGGCATCTTGAAATTTTCTTCATTAGAATTTACTGAGAATATTACAAATGAAGAAGAAGACCATTGTTGTTCTATATAACTATCAGAGTACATATATGACTTTATTACTTGGAAAAGAGGCACTCGACAGAAAAAAGAGTTGGAAACAGGCTGAGCCAAGGTCTCTGGATACATGACCGAAAAAAGAGTTGACAAGCTTTTTGTCCGAGTGAACACATTAGGTAGGGTGCACCGAATTACCATTCGAATGTTTATCTTGAATTGTTCTTAATGTAGCAAATGGAGCATGCGGGGTATTATCAATCTTTTTTAGTACAATCTCGCATAGGAGGATATGACCTTTCCAGGAATTGTATTAGATTATCTAATATTTGTTGAGACAACGGAAATGAGTTAATCTTGTTGAACTAATGTTAGGGTTAGTAGACTAGAGTTAGTAGACTGAACTTGTAGTTTTATCTGTTCCCTAATTAATCACTTTCTCTTAATAAACAAGTTGACTTTTCACAAATGTTAAGCAATCATCCGAAACATGTGAACATGCTTATTTATGTTTTCCCGTGGGGAAAATGACCAAAATAGTCCCCGAACTTTGATTAAATGTGCAATCTCATCCCCGTACTTTTAATTTGACATAAATGATCCCTGGACTATTGATAAATGACCAATTTAGTCCTTCTATTTGTTCAAACTGTTAAGTGACGACATGGAGCGTTAACTGATGACATGGAGAGCTGAGTTGGATTTTCAAAAATATGACTCAGCATATACTTTTAAAAAAAGAAATCTTTAGTCATTAAATTAGGGTTTTAGATATCCCTCTTCTCACGATCACGTCTCTTGGAACCAAAAGAAAGGAGAAAACGCCGTTGTTCTTCCTCCTCAATTGCAGATGTCTTAAAATGCTTCGATTGACAATACAACGAAGAGGGCTGGGTTGAGATCGATGCTAGGGACGATTCGGATCTTGGGATTGTAGAGCGCATGCCACCGCCTTTGTTGGTGGAGCTTGTAGAGGCACACACGCTCGGGTTGATTGAAGAGCAGAGGAAGCCCGTGCAAGTCGCACAAAGCCATCCAGCAATCTTCCGTCCGAGTCGTAGCAGACGCAAGCGATTGCGCCCTCTGTTAACCCGGTGAGGTGCAACCCACCAACATTCGGGTTCAGTGTCCTTGATTGTGTGGAGGTTTTCATCTTTTCCTTTCTTTGAAGACTCGGGTCCGTACAAGTGGGGGTTTTGCAAGGACGACGTGTCGTGTAGGCTCTTGCATGACTTTTATTTAGGATTAATTACGACTTTCTTGAAGATAGGTTAATGAGAACTTTCTTGAAGATGAAAATGCATGATTATCGTAAGGTGGGAATAGCTTGTTTGGGCATGCTTTGGTACGCAATGTCCTATAAGAGTATCAAAACAATATTAAATGCACGTCACGTTTTGTTATACTAATTTAGTGTGGTCCAAAACTTGTCGTAGCCTTAGGTTGTAGCTTTTTCATGGCTTTTCGAACTTGACCAGCATTTGTCTTTGTTTTCTTGTATTAAGATTATACTTGTGCTAATTGTTTGTTCATATTGTATAAACAATTCAAATATATTGACTGTGTCCTTTTTCTATTTTAGTTTTACTGATTTTTATATGCAATTTTTTGCAGATTTACATGGCCAATGAGACATTTCGATTTACTCTATGGGTTGGGGGTAGGTTTGTTCGTGATAAAATAGTAGAGTATGCTGATGGTCATAGTAGTGAGTGGTTTTATGATCCGGATAAACCGAGTTACTTTGAGATTTTGCACTTGGTACAAGATATGGGTTACTCTAATATTGAGAAATTCCATTATTTAATGCCGGGGAAGAATTTTGAGAACGGCCTAAGATTAATTGAAGATGACACTTCGGTGCAGGAAATGATAGGATTTTGGGAAAACGTTGGTGGTACATGTGAGATATTTATTGAACATGGTGAATACGTTGGCGATGGGTTAGTTAAGAGACCAATGAACTTAGGAGAAGATAAAGGAGTTGTAATGCTTACTGATCGGCAAAACAATGAAATTGAAGATGATGATGAGCTTGTTGAGGTCCCATGGTTATCCGACAATGAAGAAGAAGAACTTCAAGCGGCTAGGGGAAAAATTAGAACTTATAAGGCAAATAATGCATATAGAGTTGCTAGGTTGCTGGAGATACCTAGTGAAATAGATGTTGAAGTGGAACCAAAAAGGAGGAGGAAAGAGACCGTAAAGACCAGTTGTAAAGATATTGTTGAACTTGCGATCGAATACTTTGACTCAAGTGACTCTAATTGGAGTTTTGTCACGAGTGATGAAGAAGAGATAGAAATAGAAGAAGCTGGTAGAAGGAAGAGTTCACATGCGCAGTATGATGAAACCACAGAGATACCTCATTTTGCATTGAATATGATATTCGATGGACCTAAGCGCTTTAAGGAAGCTATCAACAAATATGCAGCCACCGGAAGAGTTAATATTGAGTTTATCAAGAACGACAAAATGAGAGTAAGGGCAAAATGCAAGGCTAAAAATTGTGACTGGTTAATTTATGCAGCTAGAGATAGCAAGACAGGCTTGTTTCTAGTGAAAACTTTTAAGGATGTGCACACATGCTCTTGGTCTTTCCGAGTGAGGAGGTTTACATCTACATATATGGCCAAGCATTATCTAAGCTTGTGGAGGGCAGCTCCTTCAATGAAGTTGCATGAGTTCAAAAAAATTGTGCGAGAGCAGATGAGCTTAGATGTTACTATAACCCAGTGTAGAAGGACTAAACTGAAGGTAATCGAAAAACTAAATGGTATGTACTCCTATGAGTTCAACAGGTTGTGGAATTATTGTGAAGAAATTATTCATAGAAATCCTCGAAATACTGTGAAGGTAAAGTTTATAAGAGAATCACCAAATTCAAGACCAGTCTTCCAACGGTTTTATGTTTGTTTGATGCTGTGAGAAAGGGTTTTCTTGAAGGTTGTAGACCTTTGATAGGGTTGGATGGGTGTTTCTTAAAAGGAATGTTGAAGGGTGAGTTACTAACTGCTGTTGGGAGGGATGCAAATAATCAAATGTACCCCATTGCATGGGCCGTTGTTGAGGTCGAGAGTAAGGATTCATGGGGCTGGTTCGTAGAGGCCTTGAAGTATGACCTTGGCACAAATGATGGTGTGGGATACACAGTGATTTCAGATCAGCATAAGGTAATGCTATTATTCTTCCTTCATTTTAGACTTTCCATGTGTGCCATATTGTTACATCATTACATATATATAATATCATGTATTCTTTTGCGGGGGCTTGTGCATGTACTAGAAGAGGAGATGCCATTGGGCGAGCACCGACGATGTGCAAGACATTTATGCAAATTGGCGTAAGAAGAATGGGGGTAACGACCGTCGTAAGCAATTTTGGATGTGTGCAAAGTCAACTACAATCCCGCAATTTGAAAAGCACCTTGGGGAACTGGACAAGATGAGCAAGACAGGAAAGGCTGACTTGATGAGGATTTCTCCAAAATTTTGGTGCAAAGCTTACTTTAAAACTATAAGCAAGTCAGATATTGTGGACAATAGCTTGTCAGAAGCATTTAATGGATCAATATTGGAAGCTAGACACATGTCAGTCATATCTATGCTTGAGAATATTAGAGAGAAGATGGTGACAAGAATGCGTGAGAAAAGAGACGCATGTCAAAGATGGAAAAGAGACATTGCCCCGAGGATATTAGTGAAGATAGAAGGCAACAAAAAAGAAAGTGCTTTTTGTCATGTGCTTTGGAATGGAGAAAATGGATTTGAAGTGCGTCATAGGAACGATAAATTTGTAGTGGACACAAGAAACAGCTCATGTTCTTGCAGAGCATGGGACTTGAGTGGGATTCCATGCCCTCATGCAATTTGTGTCATTCTATTCAAAGGGGAAGAGATAGAAACTTTTGTCGCCCATTGGTACAAGAAGGATATATATTTAAAGACATATAGCCACTACTTGGAAGCAATGAACGGCGATAATCTTTGGCCTTCCAGTGATAGAGAACCTTTGGTGGCACCAACGCCTCGGGTTATGCCCGGTAGGCCTAAAAAGAAAAGGATAAGAGAGGAAGGAGAATCTAAAAATGGATTCAAAGTGTCAAGACAAGGCACAAAAATCACATGCCATTTGTGCTTCAAGCAAGGTCACAACTCAAGGAATTGTTCATTGAAACAAAAGAAAAAGGTAAGGTTTGTTCATCTTGTGTCTCTAGTCTCTATCAATACTTTAGACTTCATTTTTTTAACGAACAGGATGAAGAGAAAGTCGGACAGAGAGAAGCCAACCCATTTGTCACGTAGATGCATCCTAACAATGCCACCACTCAAAAGGTTACTCTTGACATTACTTTTAAGGAAGTGACTATGTATTTGAATAATTATAAGTACTATTTTAGCTTGAGTATTGCTGTTCTTAATAGCTTGGACTGGAAGGTAGTCGAGCCACTTCTCTACTAAGGAATGCCAACTATGATGTGATCAATGCTAAGAAGATGGAGAGTGCATCTCACTAATATATCACGGCAATTGGACTAGAGGTACAACCTTATGCTAGTAAACTTGTTATGTAAAGATATGGCATTTGGTTGATTGATGCATTTCTTTTGTAGCGGCAAAAGGCGGACATTATGAAAAAGAAGCAAGAAGAACAGAAACAAGCCGTGGAGCATTTGAACGATTTTGGAAGTGTTGGATCAAGAAGATCTCCAAGAAAGAGGAAAATTGACTAGTAGTAGCTGTTTGAAGAGTTGAAAGTAGGATTAGTTCTAGTACTTTTTGTTGATATGATCCTCTTGAATTTAAGATCAAGAGATGGAGTTCGTTTTTTGTAGTTCTGGAAGTGTTTAAGATGTGGTAATGATGCTAGTAAGAGCACTCTGAGCAAGAATTTTTTGTTTTGGTACATTTGATATTTAAAAAGAAGTACGCGTGACCTTATTTTCATTTGATCCGTTGGTGTTAAAGAGTACAGCCAATATTCTTGAATAGTTGTTTGTGCGCTTGTGCGTGATTCTTGTTTGTAAAAATTTTGTTGCATGTGTAAAAAGTTGTGTTTGATCACTGCTTCAATAAAATGCATTTCAACGAAGGTTTACCAAAAAGAGAGCTAAATAAAGGCAATTTCTGTCCGCATCCCCACTCTCAAATCGTTTGATAGCCATATGCGTCGTCTGCATATCTCCCAATCCTGTCTTTCAACTTTCAACAATAACAAGCCTAGCTTGTTTAGAGATAGACATGAATTTTCCTTCTTAACAACCGCAACGAATTTTCGGTATAAGAACATCAATTTTCATTGCTAACACGAGCATTGAATGATTTTAACATTTTCATTCCTAAAAATCAATTGCCAGTTGCAACAAATCATGATCACCGGGCCTAATGCTAATTTGTGGAAGCTCGATCAATGTCAGACTGGAACTGGATCGATGTCGCACAGGAAAGATAATGTGATAGACCAAACTGCAGAGGAGAAGTTGGCCCGAGGGAAAAATCATGGATTGAGTTCAGAAATTATATGCTCTTGCTCCCGCCCCTTGGCGATGGATGGTATAGTCAAAGCCCCCTCTTTTCCTTCTCCTCCAATGACAAACCCGCTCGGTGCGGGATCATTACATGGATGTCCAACCATGCCACTTTTGCCACGGGTTTCAGCTTCATGTGTCTAATTGTGCCTTCATATTCACTTCTTGGTCTCTTTCTTTCTTCAATTGTTGTACGTCTTCTAGCTTTTTTGGTTCTGAAATTTTGGTCGGGAAAGGATCTAGCATAATCTGTACGCAAAGGGCGAATGAGTGAAAATCAACTAAGAAGACAACCAAGTTATCTGCTTCTTAGAAGCAAGTCCTTAAATTGCCAAATCGTGAACAATATCCTAGTAGTCTATTCTTGTGTCATCCATCCAGAGCTGAAGCTTATAGCTGCCACACTCTGGAACAGTCGAATTGCTCGAAACGCTACCATCTTCAAACACCAGCCACCAAAGCCCACGATCACAGTTGCTTCAATTGGCATTTTACACCAAAATTACTTAAAGTTGAACGTAAGGACGAAAGACCGAGAGTGTGACTAAAGACTCGCCCAAAAGATGAAAACCTCCACACAATCGGGGACACCGAAACCGAATGTTGATGGGTTGCACCTCACCGGGTTAACAGAGGGCGCAATCGCTTGCGTTTGTTACGACTCGGACAAAAGATCGCTGGATGGCTTTGTGCGACCTATATGGGCTTCCTTTGCTCTTCAATCAACCCGAGCGTGTGTGCCTCTACGAGCTCCACCAACAGAGGGGGTGGCGTGCGCTCCACAATCCCAAGATCCAAATCGTTGCCGGCATCGACCTCAACCCAGCCCTCTTCGTTGTATTGTCGATCAAAGCATTTTAAGAAATCTGCAATTGAGGAGGAAGAACAACGGCTTTTTTTCCTTTCTTTTGGTTCCAAGAGAGGTGATCGTGAAGAAGAGGGATATATGAAACCCTAGTTTAATGACTAAAGATTTCTTTTTTTAAAAGTATATGCTGTCATATTTTTGAAAATCCAACTCAGCTGTCCACGTTATTCCACGTCATCACTTAACAGTTTGAACAAACGGAAGGACCAAATTGGTCATTTATCAATAGTCTAAGGATCATTTGTGTCAAATTGAAATTACAGGGACGAGATTGCACATTCAATCAAAGTTCGGGGACTATTTTGGTCATTTTCCCTTTCCCGTGTGTATACAACAAAAACACGGGCGAATTAGCTCTATCGCATATAATACCAAGTTATATTCATATTAACAATTACATGTCAATATCAGAGTATCATTACTTAATGATAAGAGTATGTGACATAATTAACATTATTTTCCTAATTAATGTGAAGAGTGGTTGGACAGGCATAGAGCTTAGTGGTTAAGACACATTTGTTGAGCACCATTCTTTGGGATGATGTGAATCAACCACAAAGCTCCATTCAACTCACTTATATTAAATCAGACAAATTGTTTCTATTCCATGCTTTTATCTTGTTGCTGACTCCTTATTAGGTTAACAGGAACATAAACCAAGAAACTTACTAAGTTCCAGCAATCTTGGTGCTAATATGTGTGTTGTTCTCCTCATCAAGCTTTGCCAAACCAAAATCTGATATTTTAGGGTTGAGATCCTTATCCAGTAAAACATTAGTAGCTTTGATGTCTCTATGCACAATCTTCAGCCTTGATTCTTCATGGAGATACGCCAAGCCCCTGGCAATACCCACGCATATCTTGTGTCTTGTCTGCCAGTCCAACTTTAGCTGAAATTCTTCAGGACCTTTGTGTCAATAGACATCAAATCTACGTTATTCCCATGTCATAAGCTGAAGTCAGTGAAGAAGAGTGCGATATGAAATTACCAAATAAAGCACGAGCAAGACTGTTATTTTCCATGCACTCGTAAACCAGCAAAAGTTGATTCCCTTCAATGCAGCATCCATAGAGTTTCACAAGATGCGGATGTTGAAGAGCAGAAATCATCCCAATCTCAGTCACAAACTCACGATTTCCTTGCTTGGATTTGGATGAAAGCTGCTTCACTGCTATAGCGGTGCCATCTGTCAGAAGACCCTGCAATTGAACTTCGGAATCAGTTCAATGCTGTGAAGACTCAGTTTATATTGAATGCTGCTTTCTACATATCTTTTCTGTTTGGAATTGGTGATTTTCCTATATACCTTGTACACTGAACCAAAACCACCTTCTCCAATCTTATTGGCGGCATCAAAATTGTTTGTGGCAGCTTTAATCTGTCGCAAGGTAAATGAACCAATTTGCAACGCTAGACCCTTCAAATCTGCACCATGTTTTGGAACTTCTCAGAATTTGGAGGAGTCAACAGCTGACGTAATCTACTATCTAACAAAGACATAGCCATTCCTTCGCAATGTACCAGAAAACATTATTATGACTATTTGGTCTGAACAAGTTCAGGACAGAATATCTTAGCTTCTTGAAATTTATTTTCTAGGAAACTCTGGCATTGGCTGGCAGTACGTTCTTTGAAAAACAAAAAATGGTGAATGTCTTCAGGGTATTTACTATTGAGGGAGAAGAAAAATCATAGAAAAAGCAACTACCTTGTGCCATTTCATCTTCACGTCCAAAACTTCCTCTCCACCAAAGGATAACCAGGATAAGAAAAACTACAAAAACTATAGCAGCCACAATCCCGACCACTGTGCCAGCAGCTATGCCGGTCGACTTACGTGGGGCTTTAAAGCCTGCAGTGAAACAATCAGATTAATGAGCACAGGAACATATCTTCTTTTGGAACCATGTAATACTAATTACAAAGGAAAAAGACAGAAAAAGAAAATCTTCTCTTCGCTCTCAAGGCTGTACTACAGTATACAGGGGCAAGGGACGTTAATACAAAGCAGAAAAGTGAACGAGGCTATTGTTTCACAGTCTGAATAGAAGGATTAAAGATACCCGGATAAAACAATGCTCAGATAGAAAGAAGACAGAGCAAACCAGAGCCAATTTTCGCCTCTTAAGAGAAAAATAATAGATCCTAGTCAGCTACTGTAGAAATTTATCTGATCAACAGTAACAGATGCCAATGGCCTGAATCCAACAGTGGACATTTGCAACCAAACCAAGTAACTGAATAGCCTATTGATGACTTCCGGTGCAAGACTGACAGAGGGTATTTTTTCCCAAAATGAATACAAGTAACTCTCTTAGAGAAGCACCAAGTGAAACATGGACGTGTCTGTCTGCATACCAGGATAGACGGAGATAGCAGATATAAGAGGGCCATAGACTCCTCTGGTAGGTATAGCATTGGTTCCTTTTCCAGCCCAATATAAGCGTATCTCCAGAGTGCCCTCGGTCACTGTGGCACTAAAATTTCTTATGACTGCCTTTCCAACTCCACCTGCTTCAATCTCGATGTTGAAATTTTTCCACACCAATTTCCCCTGAAATAATGGATTCAAGTTGAGGGTCTCCACACTAAACAAGGTGAAACTTTCAGTCTCAATAGAATGTAGAAATTGTGATCAGATCATTATTTGCAAACACGAGATATTTAGACAAAACAACCCGACCATAATGTATTGAATGCTTTATATGCTTTACATATTTGAACCAGCACCACTTAATGCCCAAAATTTACCTGTATATAAACATTAAAAGCTTGCCTTCCAAGGCTTGTATAACTTTCGTTGCCTGTGAACATTATCTCCGCAAAATGAAGGCTTACATTATATGGCCCATTCATCAGACAATAACCATAATAAGTTAGAGAGATAGCAGAAACTCGTGCTCTCGTGTAAAGCTGGGCATTATCTGCAGACAGTACGGATATGTTTTCAACTATATATTTATCTGGATTAAGATCATTATCAGGGAAGTGACCAGTGCTGCTGTAGCCCCAGTAATTTCCAGTAGGGAAGGAACTTGAAGCAGCTGTAGGCACCACTGAATCATCATTGTATGTGTAGTCCCGTGTTTTTACTTCGCCGCCACCGCAATTTATGAAGAGGTTATACAGATCTGGATTGGGTAAAGAAACAGCCACAAAGAGAAAATCAAGTTTTCTTCTTTTTGTTAAAATGGAGTGAACTTTTCAGACACACTAAATAAACTAGCATTTCCTCAATTGAGCATCACATAGAAACTCCCAAGTTCATGAGCAACACATTATTTCATGGAGGCGGCTTTTGAAATTTCTAGGGTATTTTGCATTAACATCAAAGATTGACACAATAGCCTAGAGGACAGTTGACAAGGAGATAAATTTGATGAGAAAATACAGAGTTTGCTGCAATAGCAGGATCTGATGATAATGATAGGATATATAAAAGATCAACTTACTTGTTGGACAACGCTGACTTTTCAGACATGAGACAAGTCCACTTGTGGCAGCATATGAGGTTCTGAGCAAGTCAATAAAGATTTTAATGTTACGATCTTCGTCGTCGTTAATGAAGTTCCATGCTACGTACATAAACAATTAAAATGCAGGTCCTTGGAAATCCAAAATCTCTTGGTGAAAAATTTAATCTCTGACATACGCATTGTCAACCGCTGAGCTTGCAAACAAGTTGCTGTAGAGAAGACAAAATCAACATTCAGTAGAGAAATGGAAATCTTTTACGCATGCAGGATTATAAGGTACTCATAACCCGCACATTTGAAGGGAGCCCTAGACTTAGACTGAAGAAAGGAGTACATACACAGATGGTAGTCGACATTCTGAGCGTCCAGCATCGAAATTGTTATATGATAGGTCACTACACAGAGAAATAGTCAACCGTTTCCAAAATATCATCAATTTGAAGAACACACTGAAAGCCATTCCATCACATGATATTATGTACAAAAAGGGAGAATGAAATTAGTATTTTATATTTATCCAAGATATCATATATTAAATAATTAAAAGGAGAAAGACTAACTGGAGTCAACGGAGACTTTCGAACTAGTTGGAGTGCAGTAACACATTTTTACCCAGTAACAGTATAACACACATGGTGTATAAGGCCAAGAGTCAAAAGATAGAACCGTGATTCCAACGACTACTAAGTCAGATCATCTTATTAGAAAATTTCCAGGTCACCATTCAAATGTTTAATCTACCTCATAAGAGCTTCATTCTTACACCCATACGATTATATCAAACTTTCTCCTACGTAAACTCATTTTTGTTGTAGAATTTCTCAAATACAATAACCTTAAAACATTGTTATCAGCAAGAAATAGCCCAAGCAACTAATCATATTCTGCGGGAGATGCACTAGACAGACTTTCAAAGAGGATTTATAATAAGTAAAAGCTTCCCAAGCATTGGTTTTTATCATTCCAAGAGAATTGAAAAAGATCTAGAGCTGGAAGGCCTTTTTGTATAGCAGAAATTGGGGCTAACTTGGCACTTCCAAGACTCTCAACTTTATATTCTTTCGTGCACACCATACAATTCAGCCTCTTGCTTACATATAACTTTCCCATTAACAGATCCCAACAAGTAGAAAGGTACTTATGATGTTTCCTTTTAACTCCATAGGCTACAAATCATAAAGATGCAAGATGGGATGCATAATTGCTTACTACAGGGTGAGATTAGCCAGAAGCAAGTTCGTGATTAAACAAGACATTTTCTTCAGGCAGCGAAACCTTACACAAGTTTTGCTCTACCCAGGATCCAAGGAGGGACTGCTCCAGTCAATTGGTTTCCAGTCAGATAGCTAAACAAGAAAATTTGATTGTGTCAGTTCCTCAAGTACTTTGCTCACTCAAACTGACAAATTTTAGAGCTATATAACTCAAAAATGCATTATTTAGCATATTAAAAGCATTTAATTTATAAGTGGTGGAGAAAAAAAAATCAGTTAACTCATTATATCAATATGGAGCTTTCAGCTGTAGATGAAAGATAAAGGAAATCAATGACAAAAGGAAAACTTGATCCTCGCAAAACTTGGAGTGCTTGGGGAAAAATAACGTAACACTCGGACACTTTACCATAGCACTCGGACACAAAGCTGAACATGGTGAATGATATTGTCATACTAGCTTCTTAACTATTTCCTTGCGATAATGTTCTTGTCCTTCTAAGATATAAAATAACTAATTAAGGAAGATGTGCCAATGTCAATCAGTCAATTCTTGTGCAGAAAGATGAAAAGATCCTGCCGTTGTTGAACAGCCCAAGAAGCTTAGAACTACAGGTTCTCATCATTTTCAATACTGGGGACAGGACATCAAGGTCCTACTCGCAGACCTTCTAAATAGCACTGAAGAACTGCACTCACCAAACGATCTAGGGCCACTGTTGTGGAAAGAACCAACTAGAGAACCTAAGGACTTTTGCTAGGTTTAATCTCCAACACATCATAAAATAGGCGCATAGGAGTACATACACACTTAACTGTCATATACTTTAAGTAACACTGATCCATTTTATTCTTCCAGCCTAAACAAGTAACTCTATTGAAACTTTTGAATTATGATCTTTAAGCATCAGAATATCATCGATCTATGTCTGCTCCAAGACTACAGTCCCACAAATATAATTAATGGACAATAACCATAAATTCATAACCCAAATCATTGTAAAATTTGGATGGTGAAATGATAAGCATTTAGGACACAACAACTTTAAGGGTTATATGCTAGACATATTATCATCGTCTAAGTTCTATTGATAGCTCAACTACTTTTCATTAAGAGTTGCCTATAGCTTGGCCACTGGAACAACTTGAGATTTTAGATTCTTATACAACATAACAAAAAGAAGCTTGAGCCCAGCATCAAAGTACTTACATATAATCTACATCTACCAGGTTGCTAAAGGAGATGGGGATTGCACCACTCAGTTTGTTGAAGCTGAGATCTCTGCAAAACAATTGAATGGAAAGGAGACAAATATAGTGAGAAGATAGTTTTAACTGACTCCCACTGGAGACTCTTTGAGTATACTTTGGAGGAATGTACAAACACAGGCAACATCAATGAACCTGCAAGTCCAATTCAGATGTTTAGACATACAGGTCAACTGCCTGGTGCCTATGCTTTCTACCAGACATTCACTCCAGAGGCATTCATCACCTAAAATCCATGTTCATCAAGTTGGTCACATGCTATAAATATAAAAAAATTCCGCTGGAAATCAAATCTATGACTTGGAAATTTCAATTTATGTATAGATATTCCAATAGGCTAATAGAACCAAAACTAAAGCTAATCAGAATTTATCGAACGGATCCCCTTCATGACATTATTCATGAATAAAGGGATGACGATAAAATACTAGGGTGCTTAGAAAGTAGAATATCAGCTTGAGTGAATAAAAAATAGCATATAAATTGAGGATTTAAAAAAAAAAAAAAAAAAAAGAACCGGAAAGCATGATTTTGCAGTCCCATATAATTATGGGCGGAGAAATTACAACCTAGTTGAACCTGAAGAAAAGGAAATGGAGAATATGATAAGCCACAGCAGAACCACAGAAATTTGTTTATTCAAAATGTTGGAAAAACAAAGAATAAGCGTTGATGGCTGATGATGACAGAATGTAAAAAAATTGCTGTTAAGTGTAGCATTTATAAAGTCTTACAGAGATGACCAGATGAATAAGAAGGATTGACATGTATAGAGATTAGAGATGCACTCGAAGCCATGCTCTCTTTCGAACTAAGAATGTTATGGCTGACAAATATACGACAGCCAAGCATAAAACTCCAGTTAGATATTGCAAGGCTGAAATTTCGAGAATGGAAACCACTAGAAGGAAAGTTTCCATACAATCAACCACTAGAAGCCTCCATTTTGCATTAATGCCCTTAAGAAGTTAAGATAACAAATCAAAGCAAAATAAGAGGAAATGGGCACCACAACCAAGGTAAGAATTCTTGTGTTTTCTGTTCCTGGAAAAGTGAAAACAAACAGAAAAAGGTCCATATACTTCTTCTGCCCGAAACTGCGTATTCTAGAGCAGCGGTCACAATCACCATAAACTTAAATGCCACATCACGATTCACAATTCAGCGATATCAACAGAAAAGATCAAAACGCCATCAAAGTCAGTAAGGGACCTTCAAGCCATTGTAAGTGTGTTCTTTAACTGCAACCAATAGTCAACCATAAACTCGTAGGAATTTCACCTATTAAGGGTAAAATTATCTATTCTGCCTGGAATAGGAAAAGGGGAAAGCTGTTTCCCACTCACAATATTTTTAGCTTCGTCATGCTTGCTAAATAACCGGGTAGCTCTCCTGTGAGATTGCAGCTCCTCAGCATCCTATAAGGAAAAAGCACTGATATTGTCACATTGCTAAGACGATTCGCCTCTTTTGCATTAAGTAAACTCTGTGAAGGAGCAGTGCTCTCACAATATCTTAATATTTGTGCAGTTAAGCTGTGGAACTCGGGACTCGGATCCATTAATGTCACTTATTCTCCTGCATATCAAAAGCAAATAGGGAACTTTATTAGATTGAAACCATTTCAAAGAAAGGAGAGATCAGATCGAAATGCCAAACTGCCACACTGACAAGTCAGACAAATTCGTCAAAAGTGCGATTCCGGAGGGAATTGGCCCTTGCAATCCACTTCCTTGAATAACCCTGATGAGACAATTCATAGATTGAACTATCATGGGGACATATTTATACAGACTGACTTAAAAGGCGAAGAAGCATTAAGTCTTACAGTTTTTTGAGATTTGTCAAGTACTGAATAAAATCAGGTATCTTTCCCGAGAACTGATTATCACTGAGTCGACTACAGTGCATCAAATAACAAGATTTATATGAAGAAGAAAGAATAGAAGTATCTAAATAGTAGCAGAGTATGTGGAAATTGGAAACTAACAGCTCCTGCAAAGCCGTTAGTTTAACAAATGTTTGAGGCAGCTCCCCGGAGAAATTATTTGAAGTGAGGTGCCTGCAACAGAAAAACCCAATGATATCACATCGGTTAATCTCAATTACCCAATGTGATAGAATTTCCCCCCCCAGAAACGAAATCATCGGCGAATAATAACTCGACGAACAATGCAGAAAAATGCATGGAGAGACTCACAGTACAAGTAACTGGGACAAGTTGCCCAGGTCTGGAGGAAGAGTTCCATTAAGCTGATTGATCTCGACAACTCTGAGCAGACGAGAGGTTAAATCAGATTGAACACAGCCAAGGTGCCAAACGCGGGTGGCGGGATGAGTGATCACTCACAATCTCGAGAGGGTGGATATGTTTCCCATCTCCTTGGGGATTGGACCAGTCAATCTGTTTCCAAGTAGAGAACTGCACCACAATCACCGCGTTTTTCCAATCAATAGAAGATACGATCGATCGATCGATCTAGAGAGACAGAGACAGAGAGAGAGTACGTACATGTTGCGCAAGTTCGTAGAGCCCCATTCTTTAGGAATTGTGCCGTTCAGATAGTTGCGGGTGACGTCACTGTTTACAGAGAGAGAGAGGAGATGATGCTTGTGAAGAAGAAGAAGAAGAAGAAGAAGAATGATGCCGGGAAGGGAGGGAAAAGTGAGGCTTACAAGATTTGGAGGTGAGGCAATCGGAGCAGTTGAGGCGGAAGAATGCCGGGAAGGGACTGATTTTTGAGAATTCTGTTTTTCACACGACAAGACGGGGCTTTTTTAGATTTGAGAATTAGTTTTCTCTATCTGCCTAGAACTAGCCATCAAAATGATGTTAAAAAATTGCTATCCCGATCTACACGGTATCCGTTACGATTAGACGCACAATCACATCACAATTGATCGCAGAAGATAGAGAAAGAGAAATCGATATATAAAATTTTGTTCTGATTCATACTTAAATTAGGATTACATCTAGCAGAGGATTTCACCGCAATCGGAACATCCACCACGTCCTTGTTACGTCACTCAATTACGAGCGAAAAAGATAATATATAATCGTAGTTATTCATATACCCATGCTTCATGGGAGTATAAACCACACCACAACTCAACAATATCAACCACTTCCAAATGATAGAACCATTCGAGAATCGCCTCAAAGATGAATGTTTTAATCTAAACAAATGAGTATATAGCTAATGGTTTTATTAGCATAATATATTTTGGATAACTGTAAGATTAACGGTATATTACGGATCATGAATTCTCGAAAGAATGCACCTGCGAGAACGGATTCCAAATGATAAAGTCCTTCAAGAATCCGCTCAAAAGAGGAAGGTTTTGCTCTAAACAAATGAGTATATATAGCTAAGGGTTTTACTAAAGTAACAGTTTTTGAATAATCATGAAAGCAACAATATGTTGTAAATTATTTTAATTGGTTATTATTTATTATTTTGTAGTCCGAACATACTTGTTAATCTTTTAGTCGATTTTGGTGTCACATAATCATTTCTCCATAGCTAATGCAAAGAGCATGCGTCACTCAAAAAGCCCGACCCCGAATGTACGTACGTACTAAGAAGAGAACAACAACATGAGAAAATATGATTCTTGGCGTGGTCGAACATTTGTTTGGATTTTAATAACTCGTATATGATTTATAATTAAATGCTAAGCACATAACATATGATTGTACTAATTAGAATCGCGAAAATTAAGAGAGAGAGAGAGAGACATGCCGATGACGTGAGGAACGGTGTTATTGTCGGCGTCGGTGAAATTCCCGCAGGTGACGGCGTCCATAGTTGATCTCCTCATTTTGAAAAGCATTGTCAAAACTATGCTTGAATGAGGAGTTCCTATTCCCGTATTAAAGGTGAATGTGTTGCCTTCGTCGAAACTATTCTCTCGCGATTTATACACTATGCATCATACTTAAACACTTGACGCGCAGCAATATCTCACGGTTGCATCTTCCCTCTGTGAAGCCACCAGTGCCATGTGTTGAAAATTAGTACGTCGTGTCCTTTCCATGCACTGCCGTTAGCGATAGAGTCGAGCTTCGGGGCTTTTTTCCAAACCAGGTGGAAAAAACAAAATAATTACCAAATCGGGGGTTGACTTTTTTTATTTACCAAATCGGGTGTCACTCGGCGATCATAGTGCCGAGCGACACTCCGCTCAGCGATCACACTGCCGATCGGCCGGGGGACCGGTGGACAAAGTCCGGTCGGCACTTATAGTGCCGAACGGATCGCCGCTTCAGCGATATTAGTGCCGACCGGTAGTCCGTTCGGCACTATAAGTGCCGACCGGCAGCCGCTCGGCACTATAGATGCCGAGCGGGTGCCGAATGGGCCCGGCGCCCACCCCAACCCCACACATTGGACACACAACGTAAGATATGTTGGTGCTTTGGGACAAATTTTAGGGGATGCAATTGTGCTGACAATGGATGATATGGTAATATCCCCCGTTTACGGAAAACGTCTCTCTCACCGAGAGGGAATGATTCGAGAGTAAAAAGACGAAAAGGGGGTCATTCCCGAGAAGTGAGCTTAGGTTGTGTGAATGATGGAAGCTAAAGGGGCAAAAAGGTAATTTTCGTATGTGCATGCATTTGGACTTGGTCGGGGGTATCCTCGCACTCCAAAGGGCTAGGTGATTACGAAAATTCACGTGTAATTGACTAATCTTAGGGAACCAAACTCTTAGCTAGGGCTGAAGCTTGAATTCATTCGAACAAAAAAAAAAAATCACGCGACAAACTAAGAAGTCTCACAAGCAATCGGCTGATTTAACAACCCGTGGATTAAGGGCATAGCGATTTCGGCGTGTCGCGAGAATTCTTATAATTATGTATGTGTATGTAGCCACCGATATCACACGAAAGCATATGATATTCATGCCTCATGTTTGAATGAGGAGGGGTGCGAAAAATAAAAAAATAAAAAGGCATTATCTTGTCGAATGAGACTCTCATCACTTGCACGGGCCTCCGAGAAACCAAGCAAAGGATTACCCAAAAAAAAAAAAGGAAAAAGAAAAAAAAGGTCATCAAGACGATTGGCTTTTGACTATGCATGAAAATCAAAGATGGTGCAGAAACTAATATGCCTCTTCGGCTATTCAAAGAATGGCTTCTCCAGAACATGCAATTTGCAAATTTTTATTTTATTTTAATCATGTTTTGTCAATCAATAGTTACCGAAGTTGCTTTCTTGTGTAAGTGGAGCAAAAAAAACATGGCTAGTGAACAAACTGAAAAGTTCAATATACATGATATTGAAGAGATTAATTTACATCGAAAGGACATTAAGGCCGTCTTTTTTCTTTTTGGGGGGGTTGGTCGAAGTTCATTTTAGTACTTGGAAAGAGGCAAATTTCACGAGCCGATGTTGACTTTTTGAGTATACCATAAAGCTCATTAGGGTTCAAGTCATTGTCTAGCTTACGTGGATTGGAGTAATCTCGTATTAAACAACAGATCGGGGTGTGAAGTGATATAAGATGGATTCCGAATACGATGTTTGCTACATTTTAGGAAGAATCTTGAGGAGATTAGTGACCGCGGAACGACTAGAACCGCTCTTCTTCCCACTTAAAATTGATTAGAAAGCGTAGGGTGGGTAGAGCAAAATAGATGTTGTTAGAGAAATGCTTTCAGTTGATGGTTAGAATATATGAAAGCGGGGACAAGAAAAGTCCCGAGGTAGATAGACAATAATGATTTGGGGCTATTGAGGTCGTCTCTTTCCTCATCCCTTTTATGCTCATGGCTTGAGCATTTTCTTATTTCTTCCATTCTTCACCCTCGTCCACTTCTGGTTCTTAGTCCTCCTCTTCTTCTTCTTCTGCCCCGTGGGAGTAAAGCCTTCCCCATTCGTGTCGGGCTTTCCAATCTCGGGTTGACAATCCTCGCAGAACCAAAGATCGTTCCCATGGAAAACCACGGTCTCTAGGCAATAGCTGAAAAATAGATAAAAAAAAAATGAGGCCGACATTCCAAATTTTTAACAGCGAGCATTCTCTTGCATGCATGCATACGAGGATGCACATGTATCATTATGTGATGTAATTATAGAGGGTGTGAGGGGCGAACTTACCGGTGGACAGCGTATTCCTTACAATCGTTACAATAGATCAAAGTCTCCTCAAAACTAGTATCTCCGCATTGGAGGCGCACAATCGCCCGCACGAACATAAAATCGGGGTAGACCTCAAACCTTATTTGGATTTTTAGGCATTTAAAAATGTACGGCCTTTAAAACCGATTAAGCCAATTCTCACAAAATGGAAACCAAAATTGTGATGGTTGTGAAAAACAGCGATAAGGAGTGAACCTTTACGAGAAATTAGCGACAAAAAGTCTAGGACGGCTAGAGTATGCGTACCATTTCCTTCGCTGGATTCGGTGCCACAAACGTAGAATCCCCATCCCGGCCGTGGCAGGGGGGGTACTCGCCGCGCTCGACGGCTCGGTCTTGTTCGATGAGAGAATCCATCATGTCCTTCCTTTCTTTCACGAAGCACTTAAGAATGAGAGAAAAATAACCGAGACTAACTTCGTTTTTGCGCTCCAAAACTGACTTCCTTCCCATCCAATTTATATTGCGAGATTTGGGGGAGGCCCTCCCGGCTCTACTGCCTCTATTTGGGGGAGGCCCCCCCCGGCCGGGGCTCTGCAGCACCCGTGGGGGTGCTGCGGAGGGGCGGGGCCCCTCCCCCCCACGGGTCTGCAGAGCCGCGGCGGGGGGCCGCGTGGGGGGTCCTCCAAATATAGGCTGAGAGAGAGAGAGAGAGAGAGAGAGAGAGAGAGAGAGAGAGAGAGAGGTCATGTCACTTCAAATTTGAGAGAGAGTGAAAGGGAGAGGTCATGGTAGTTCCCAAAGCACAGAGCCGAGTACTTGGTTGGGGGGGCCTCCCCCAACCAAGTACGTTGCAATGCCAATAATGGCACCGCATGAACAAAAATAAAGAAAGAAAAGCGAGACGTTGCAGTGCCAATAATAGCACTGCAGCGCCTATGGAAGGCCTCCCCTACACCTTATTGTGTGCGGACGTAGCTTCAGTTGCGTCTGCACACCTGGGCGTTGCAGCGCCATTCACGGGTTTGATTAATTCAGTTTGAATTATTCTCTTTTTTGCATTTGAAAAGTCCATGATGCCCAAGTTTTTTGGCTCCATAAGAGGTGGGAAGGGATACTCCGACGACGTGTATATGTGCAATTACATGTAGTAATTATATGTGCACAAAGTAGGAAACTATTGGCCGTAGATTAATTAAGTAATTATATGTACACATAAATGATGAAATATCGCGCAATTGAGATATTGTAATGTCACAAAAAAAATTACACATGTAATATAAAAATCAACTAAAAAAATGAACGTAATAAATATGATCGTTGAACGGTATTATAACATTACAAAAGTGTCATCAAACTATTCTACATAATTGACACAACTGTCATCTAATCCCGGGCCGATCTGTGCGCACATGTTTGTCTGTTGTGCCCTGATTTCCCGCAGTTCGTGCAATGGTTACGCGAATCACTACTGCTCGGGGTTCTCTAGTCCATCTCATTACGTATCCGAGATGCACGAGGCCTTCCTTTCTTCCTAATACGCCTTGGATCCGGAACTAATGGCAACTCATTAGCTTTATCCCGATAGTCATGATGCCCTAACGGATGAAACATGTACCGATAGCACTAAAGGGTTTTGTCCAACGTATAGCATTCATCTACGAACCCAGTGTAATCAATTGCATGTAGTTGGCATACTGCAATTACGTGGGAACAAGGAATTTTCAACTGTTCAAATTTCCCACATGTGCATGTTCGCTCGTGTAGATGCACTTTGTATTTGTTGCCCCCGGATCCTCTAGTTCTATCACGTGCAGTTTTCACTTCGTAAATCCCTCTTTCGCAGTCGAAACATCTTACCCGATGCCTCTTTGCCTTTTCGCTATTTTTGTGGAGCGTTTCACCCGCAATTTGCGTAAATTGCCATTGGTTGGCCTTCTGCATCGTGTACATCGTTCTCCTCGTGTCAAAATAATGAGACAACCGGTAGAACATCTTTTCCACCATAGCTGTTATTGGCAAACCACAAACGGGTTTCAGCATCCCGTTAACCGATTCAACCAAATTTGTGGTCATCGACCCATATCTCTTCCCTCCATCATAAGCCTTTGTCCATTTCTCCCTTGGAATCTGATCACACCATTCAGCTGTGAGTTGATCGACCTCCCTAATTCGGCTCATGATGAAATCGAACTTCCGTCATTGATTCGCGTAAGCTGCACATTACAACAATAATTAATACAGTACATTATAATAAAATTTTTTAAAAATTTTTGAGGTGGGAATTCACGAAATTCAACGTTTACCTGCCATTTGAACATGTTTTATCCCGTCGGCATTTTTGAAATATTTTTTGTAGTTGCTGACAATATGAAGAATGCAATATCTATGGTGGGCATGTGGAGGACGCCACCGTGTTGTTTGCATTGCTTGTTGAATCCCGATATGTCCGTCTGATATCACACAAATATCATCCCTTCTGGTGACATATCTCCGCAACATATTCATAAACCACCGCCGATTGTCAACATTTTCCCTATCAACCACAGCAAATGCCAATGGGAAATTATGATTATTCCCATCAAGTGAGGCCGCACAAAGGAGCGTTCTTCGGTATTTTCCATACAAGAAAGTACCGTCGACAAATATAACAGGCCGACAACATTTGAAACCTTCAATTGTTTGCCCGAAAGTCCAAAACATGCGGTCGAAAACCGTGCGGCTCTCATCCTCAGCCATGCGATCTTTGATCACGAAATGAGAACCTGGATTCTCTTTCATCATTGCGTTCATGTACCTCCTCAACCTACCATATGACTCATCCCATCCTCCAAATTCTTTGGCAATCGCCAATTGTTTGGCCTTCTAGATTTTACGGTAAGTAGGTTGGAAGTTAAGCTTATCTTGAATCTCCGCCATGATTGCCTTGATTTTGATATCCGGTTGGGTGGAGACCATTTGTTGGATGAAGCTGCATATGTACATTTGATCGAGGTGCGGATGATCTGCAGATGCATGTATATTACTGCATGTATGTGGGCCATTATACTTACTTATTTTCCAAAACATGCCACCAACTTTTGTGATCGCGTGGAGCCTTCAAATGCATGGTCCATTCGGATTACCACACTTGATGACATATTCTCTCTTCTTCGTGGTATCATAGCAAAACCTATGATTTCTTCTGATTGAGTACTCTTTGGCGGCTAGCAGTACCGCATCCCGTGATGGGAAAATCTGCCCAATAGCAAATTCTTTCAACGGATCAAATACCGTACCGCCCGGCTTTGCTCTTGTATCATCTTGCATCATATCAAAGTCGATCTCCGAATAGGGCGGTGGATGTACCAATGGCTGAATGGGGTTACTATACTGCGTGTTATAGTAACTCTCCATATTGTCAGATTCAACGACTTCGGCATCACTATCATCACTGTCCATCCAACTATCATTGTCTTCATCGCTAACCTCATCATGGTCATTATCATCATTATCACCATCATCATCATTATTATCGTTATTATCATCGGACTCACCCGGTCGATTACGCACATCATCTTCTTCTTCCGCTTCTTCTGCTCCTTCTTGTTCTTCTTCTTCTTCACAAACATTGGACCCTTCCCCCGTATGGTAATCATGTATCACCTGGTGTTCATCTACAATGACATAAAACACTATAAACCCCATTCCAGAAGTCCGATTGGCAAACCGCTGGATCATCCGAACGATATTATCATCACGCACGTCCATTATATCATACACGACAAACCCTTGTGTGACATTTGGGTATCTATAGATGATGCTATGAATGTACTGGTTTCCGGTAATATTCAACGCGCTCTCAATCGTAGCACGTATCGCATCTAATGTCCATATGTTTGCAAACTCGAACCAGGTAGATTCTCCTTTTTGGTAATCATTTCCATAATCTTTTTGCACTATTCTGCCTCCCCAATGCACAATCGCAATAGATGTAGACGCCATTCCGTTAAACAAATTATAAATTATTTGACGGGTACATTTTACGAAACATTAGAACAAGCAATATATCAAATGAAAAAAACATTCCGCTAAAGAAATGTTTCCAAAAATAAAATTCAATAAATTTTAAATGTTGCAATTATTTCACATATAAATAACAACCCAAAAAATAAATCGATACTTACGAAACTCTAGAAAAAAGGTACAACGAATTAACCTCAAACTATCGATGGAGAGCACGTGCCGAATGAATATTTCTTAAATGCCAAGAGAATGCACCGAGCAACAAGGTTGGCTTTGCACCAAATCACAACTTCTGGAAAACAAAATTTCAAAAATTAATTTCAATATAACGCATATATTAATAACAAATATAAAAAACACACACCGTAATATACACTTACCGAAGCAACGGAGAGTGCAACAATTTCTGAGCCTAAGGCAATTGAGAGGTTTTTGTGTGAAATAGAGGGAATGCGAGAGTTGGAACACGAGAGAGGGAGAGTGCGAGAGTGATATGAGAATGCGAGAGTGAGAGGGAGGGGGGCTTCAATCGTACTTTAAACACAGCCAAAGAGAGGCCGTAGCACCCGTGAATGTGCTTGAGCGCGAATAATGGCATAGTAATAATAGAGGGTGGGGGCACCCCCTCCTACGGATGGCGCCGAGGGGGGGGCCTCCCCGAGAGTGCAGTGCCATTTGGCGCCGTAGGAGAGGGGCCCCCTCCACCGCAAAGCCACGGGCATTGCAGCGCCCTCCCCCCCTCGCGCGACGCCGCAGTGCCATAATGGCGCTGCAGAGATAGGGGGCTCCCCTAGGCTGCAGCATGGTGCTGCAGCCGTAGGGAAGGGGTTGCCCCCCACCCCCTAATCTTGCAGCGTCATTATTGGCGCCGCAAGCCGTAGGAGGGAGGGGGCTACCCCTTCACATGAGCTGCAATGCCAATAATGGTACTGCGCCCGTGGGAGGCCTCTGCGGCGCCTTCACGGGCGATGCGAAAGCCTCCCACGCTCTACTTTTTAAGTAGAATCGAAAGCGCTCTTATTCCTCATCATCGGTTATCTTCCTTGCATTGCTTACTCAACTCTTGTGCTCTTCCTCGATCACTCACTAAAGTTACGAATTTTTGTCATTCTTCTCAATTCCGTTGATATGGCACGGAGGAGTCACATTCAGCCCGGGCCCGAGGTTGATTCACTACTTAGGGGGCAGGCCGGACACGGATCACAAGCTTTATGGGACGCCGAGATAATTGCGGAATTTAGCATGTTAACTGTCATTAATTCGGCTCATTATGAAAATTGTCACTAATAGTTCATGTGACAATTTTTCAGATACCCGCAACTGCAGTTCTTAGATGTCAACGAGCGGCGCAACACGTAGGTGAACTTGATCCGCAAATTGTCCCTTATCTGCAAGATTCGGGATTTTACGGTGTTTATAAAATGGGGTTTGTCCAGCTTGATTGGCATTTGATTACAGCATTGGTTGAGCGATGGAGGCCCGAGACCCATACCTTTCATATGCCGGAAGGTGAAGTTACGATCATGCTGCAGGACATTGCGATGATTACGGGGCTTCCTATCGAGGGACTTGCGATTCATGGCCCTACCGATTGGAATTGGGGCGCTCTCTGTGATCAATCGCTTGGTGCTCAGCCAGCTCAATCGCGCGGCACACAAATAAATTTAAGATGGTTAAGTGAAAACTTTCATTATCTTCCGTAAGATGCCGATGAGGTCATCGTACTATATCATGCTAGGGCATTCATTCTCGGCCTAATTGGAGGATATATTTTCGCGGACAAATCAGGTGCTCGAGTTAGTTTACTATTTCTCCCATTATTAGCGAACATCGAGGCCCCTACACAGTACAGTTGAGGTTCAGAAGCACTAGCGGGGTTGTATCGAGAGCTATGCCGTACAACCGATCCAAACGCGAGGCAAATGGGCGGTGCCCTACATGTACTCCAGATTTGGGCGTGGGAGCGTTTCAAATGTGTCTCCCCCAGTCCGACTTCCGCTGCTCCTTTCCCATATGCACCTTTCGGTAGTCGGTATGTCATGTATTGCCTTTTTTCATTTCGTGCGTCATTAATTGTTTTGCAGCGCGTATAGTACATGAAATCTAAAGTTTTATGTTTCTGCAGCTGGAGTCGAGGCCGAACTACAACCGACGTCCCCACGCATACTGTGACACATCTGCGCTACCAATTTGATCGAATGGGGACCGATGATGTAAGTAATGATAGCAACGAGTGGGTTCAATATAATGTTAATCTTTAAATTTAGCTTTGGTGTAATTTGATATATTTCATTACGATAACAGATTATTTAGGAGCCGTATGACGAAATTGAAGAAGATGTACCAGATTAATGCTTTCACGGACAAAACTATTGGAGGGCAAAAGTCCCACTCATCCGTCACTGGATAGTTGAGTGGCACTATCCGGACCGTGTACTTCAACAGTTTCGGTTGCGGCAGCCAATACCTAAGAATCCTCACGATCATAGTGGCTTGCATGGTCTTGATAACACGCCACCCAAGATTGATTGGGAGAATAAGCACGGACGGTGGATCGATTTGTGGAACAAACGTGCCGAACGTATAGTGCGGGGTAGACATTCAACGGAAACACTCCACTTTCATTCCGGATATATGGAGTGGTTCCGTCGACATACAAGGAAGTGGATTTCTGTTGCGGGAGCTGCAATGGGTTCAACGGTTCGTGCATTTTAATTTCAATTTATTTCACTACTTATTTTAAGTAACATAAATTATTGATATATTGATAACTTTTGTTAATTTTGATATCATTACTAGAGTGACGGTGTCGAACGGATCGTTCATATCATGGATTCGGTCGGTCCATCTCCTCGAGCTTGGGAAGAAGTGAGGACGATAGCTAGGGCAATGTTATATGCCCGGAATGAGGAGCGGCGGCTAACAATGATGCCAGCACCTTAACCAGCAACTACGGCAACACCCGTTGGGCCGGACGAGGAGGATGACCCCCCGAAACCTGTTCACCCGACCCGGAGAAATTCTCGAGCTCATACATATGATGATGTCGTCCCGTATTCCATGGAATATCATACAACGGATTTCGCTCCCGAGTTCACTCCGGGGTTCAGCCAGCATTTCGATGCGGGGTTTACCCGGTTCGCCGGAACATTTGATGATCAACATCCGCAGACTCCGGCTAGTTCTCCTTCGAAATATGGACCCGATTTCTCTCATTCTTATCCAGTCCCTCATACAGAAGGGTATGACATATTTTCACAAGATATGCCTTCGTCATCGAGACATCCTACTCGGTCGGATCCTCGTTCTCGTCGATATGACACTAGGCCTCCCGATCAACGGAGACAACCTCATTGCGGAACATGAGGTCATGTAGGAAGACGACATCGTTAGTACATGTAATTGCAATTAACTTGTTATCTATTATGAAGATTTCGTGTTTTTGTATATCTTATGCAATTATATGTCGTGTTTCCACACGTATCCATTTTTATTTATTTGAAGAAAACACCAAAAAAATAAAAAAAAAAAAAAAAAAAAACCACGAAAACGGTGCCCATGGTAACATAAATACGTAATTTTTTTGTTCATCACTAAAACCTTAAAAATTGAGCTACCACCAAAAACCGTAAACCCTGTGCATCAAAAGGGGATGGTGGAAGAAAAGCATTAGATGGAGCAATTTTAAAACACTAATCTCCATTCAAGAAGATCATATAATTATTCAAGAAGATCATATGATTATTGGAGAAGCTACTTTTCTACGTTTCTCCCCAATTTAAACACACGTCAGAAGTTTTCCAACAGGCAAATTTCATGTTCACTTTTACCCCGGCAAAAGTACACTTTTAGTGTCATAGTTGTGTATGAAGATTAATTTAGTGCAAAAAATTTCAAACGGATTACTTTAATACTAAGTCGGAGACAAAAGGATCGATTTGGTACCTTCGGCAAAAAATTTTTGGTGAAAATTAATACGTGGCTTGAGCATTTTCTCCTTTTGAATTTCATCCAAAAGGAGCTTTTAGTGATCAAGTCAGTAAATCTTGTGGAAAATTATGTGAATTCTGTCATCAGATTGTCTCGCGATGAATTGTGAGGACTATAAAGAAGTGAGAGTATTTTAGTGACTCAAGTGTAGTTGTAATTTTCGTTTTGTCGCTTGATTAATGGTGAATCATGTGCTGCTCCTCATGGAGTATGTGTCGCCAATCGGATTGCGTAAATCCAGTGTCCGATATATTTTCTTGTTTGTTTATTATTGTGTTCGATTGCTTTTTTTTTTTTTTTTTCTTTTTTTGAAACAACCGTATGAATAGCTTCAAATTAACTTGATCAGCGGAAAAAGAAATGAACTCTCATTTTTGCAGAGATATTATCAGTCCGTATTTCCATTAAAGTAGTATATATATATATATATAGGGGGTCAACCCTCAAAAGATTCTATGCATGTTTCTATCCAAGATGAAATCACCGATCCAACTACCCCGGCGAAGTCAAATTCCTATTTTGTTTCCCAATCAATGTTCGAGATAATTTTGATGAAATGTCCCGATACAATTTATCCTTAAAAAAAAAATATGAATCCGGTCGGTTCATTCTCTCATAATTATTCCAAAAAGAGCTAAAGACAACATATCGTGCAGATACATATATGAGCTCAACTTGCATCTTTCGAGCAACTTCATAGGATGAATGCTTTGACCAATGAAAATAATAAATTAAAAAAATCAATCGATCCCTTAAAAAAAAAAAATAATGCCTACTCATATAGACACTAGTAGATGATAGTTCAAAGTAACTTACAAAATGCATAGAGAGTGTACAGATATACTAATTATGTTTGAGAGTGACCACGGAATTCTTTTGTCTGTTAAAATTTACAACCCTAGAGCAAAGAGGAAAAATCCTTAGCCAGAAAGTTACAACCGTCAAGTTACGCCGCACCATCTTGTGTCCAGTGCTTCTTGTGAATTGGTATCACAATTTGCATACAAACAATTTTGACTCATCATCAATATATTTGCAAGTAACGCTCTCTTACATTTGATTCAACGATAACAATTGCAGCTAGCCATTTCAAGTACGCGAAATACGGGGTTGACGCTCTGGACCGGGAGAAACTCACATACAGCTACAGCTGGATTGAGGGCGACGCCCTGATGAACATATTAGAGAAGATCTCATACGACATCAAGATCGAGGCCAACCCCGAGGGAGGGTCCATATGCAAGAACAGGAGCAAGTACTACGCCACTGGTAACATTCAGTTCACCGAGGAGCAAATCAACGAAGGCAAGGAGAAGGTCTTGGGCTTGTTCAATGCTCTTGAGGGTTATCTCTAGGCCAACCGTAATGCTTGCTAAGAATGTCGGACGTATGAGGTGATCACCGTCTATTACCACAAGATTGTCGATCTTATGATGATGTCTCTCCTAAAGGGTGTGTGTCTCTTCATGGTTGTTCATTTTTAATCTTGGGTTTATGTTCGGATTAAGGAGCCTCGGGCCCGCCCTGTAGCAAGTCTCCGAGATCGTTACGTTGTTTTGAGTATTTTGAGAATGGTGTGATGTCAAAAAATAAATACGAAGGAAATCCTCTTTCTATTTTCTTAGTATGCGCGTAATTTATTATTCCTTAATTTGATACGTGAAAACTAAGGAGGGAAAATGTCAACCGTCAGAAAGCAACATGCTCTTTATTTCTAAAATAATTGGTGTCCGCACTATCATTATTTGGATAGTATATGACACCTCGGCTAACAATTTATTCTACAAAAGAATAAATCGTTAAGTACTTAGCTTATAAAGAACTGGCTAGGTGTTTGAGGTCCCGTATGCTCGATACTTAAAACTCCAATTCGTTTGCACCTTCTTAATTACAATGTACTGAATAATCGATATCAATTTTGTGATCAACCCAATTTGCCTACTTAATTATGATTAATACATACTCTTCCAACAACTCTGTCATTTGGATCAAATGAAATTAGCGCATGCCATGCGAAGTCAATCCAATTATAGACAATATGAAAATGATAGGGGTGTAGTGTTGTACATTTTACAATCTAATTCGTCCACAATTTGTAAAATGAAAACCCATTGACCATTTAGACGATGCCTTTTTCTTCCCCAAACCTTGACCGCTTTCATGTGTTAGATAAATTATTTCCTAATCATTCACTCTATAATACAAGTCCTATTTCTACCATTGAACGAATCCAAATATATAATTATTTATGATTTGTTTTATTTCGCGAAGCCGGTCGGCACTAATATCGTCGAGCGGCAGTCCGTTCGACACTATAAGTGCCGACCGGACTTTGACCGCCATTCCCCCGGCCGATCGGCGGTGTGGATGCCGAGCGGAGTGTCGCTCGGCACTATGACTGCCGAGCGACACCTGATTTGGTAAATAAAAAAAGTCAACCCCTGATTTGGTAATTATTTTGTTTTTTACACCTGGTTTGGAAAAAAGCCCCGAGCTTCAGGACTCTCCCTATCTTCTCCTCGACGATATCCACAAAAAAATTGTTTCTTGATAGCACAATGGATATTCCATAATCCTGCAAAACAGCATCTTAGTTATCTGTCATCGGTTTACTTCATAGCCAAGAGGCCAGAATGAAGATGATATGAAGGATTTATACGAAGAAAATAGCGCGCAACTCATAGTAGGCAGACTGATACCGATAGCGAAACTCACTGGGAGGATAAAAGTGGAGAGACCATTTTTTGTGGAGAGTGTGTACTTGGACTCGGGAACGGACGCGTGCAATATACAGGTGAGCGACTGCCACTGATTGACGCTCAACGAGTCGCCCACAAATAGTATCTTCTTCTCCTTCATCCTCCTCAGGAAATCCTGGCCACTGAACCTGTATCACATCATCAAATACGAATCACTTGCCCCCCTGAAGAAGTTACAGAATCCAACCACTCCGAATTTTCGTGATCACCAAAAGAGTTGTGACTTTAAAATCCAATACAGTTTTATTTCCCTGAACAGAGAATTTTGTGAACAACGATAAAAGAAATGGACAGAGAGTTCAAGTTTGCGACGTGTACTCGGGTAATGCGCAAGCACCAGGCTTCCACCTGTAATGCAGATAGAATTTATCGCTCCGTCCATTCCCCTGTCAATTAAACTGTTCCTGGATGAACGGGCATGTCGAGGTGTTGCATAGAGGGTATGATGTGTCATCATACACCCAACTCCCTTGGAATAGATCAAAATCACCAAGATATTCATTTCGCTCTCCCTTAGCAATGCCATTGGCTTGGAGAAGACCCGAAACAAACAGAACAGCATACACCGAGCTGATCCGACTTTTGAGCCCCATATTTTTCGGCAAGAGCACGAGAGTGCATACTGGATCGAGATGATTGGACCCCAGTAGGTTGCGAGACAATTTATATGAAAAATGTTAATCACATGGAGTTTGCCATGTTTTTTTTTCTGAAACTTACCTATCCTCCACGTCAGGGACACTATGTCAAGGGTTTTGAGTGTCATCTCAGAAGGATAAGAGTGCACGATTGTTCTTTAGTTCAGTTCTCAAAACTTAGGTCAATCGTTTTTTCGTTCAGGGTTCTTCTGTTTAGTCCTCCAAGGCCTCAAATATAATTTCGTCGAATTGTCTCAATAATATAAACCCTGGAAACAGATTCGCAAACCTTCACAGTACTTACGGAAAAAAAGGGAATGATCTGTTATTCATTTGCTTATGTTGGATGAGCTTTTCTTGTGGCTGGGTCTATCGGGGTCGGTCTGCTGTCTGAGAGTTTCATTAGGAGAAAAATAAGATTACCATGCATCACTTTGGGGGTGCAATGCGAAGAGGCAACCAATCCGACAAAAACCTTTGCTTTATTATCTCCTAGTTCAAATTTCTCATTATGAATGGGACCCCAAAATGAGCTTATGTTTGTTAAAGAATGAGATTGTAAAGGATCTCGTTCCAAGTATCTGGAACACCTGCTAAGCACCAGTGGCTACAATCCATCGCCATTCTCCCTCCAAGGCCATATATGGAAGGATGTCCATCTTTACGCAGCAGCGACAAATTCGTTATGTCTAGTAACACCACAGGCTTCTTGATCTTACTCAGTACACCCTTCAAGACCGCCACAGCTGGTGGCAAGCCCCCTGGATAAGTCGAGCCAGGCACCGGCTGCTTCTGGCCTAGGCAACTCTTCGCGCTCGGTTCCCCCCACAGAGTGCCACTGATACATTAAAACATACATGAATTAGAAGAATTACGATACACATTGGATATTTAACAACTTTCACAGGATCATTCCAAATGGTTTTCAGGTTAAGTACTTGTAATGAGAGGGAGAAATTCCTTGGAAGAAAACTTTAGACTTGGCTGGGTCGATGTTGGCTTCGACCCACCCAGCCCACGTTTTTAGTGCCTTCTCGAAAGCGACCATACGATCCATGTCTTTGTAAATCTGCTTACCTTCTTGTATATAATCCCACCTGAGCCAACAACAAAGCAAATGAAAACATTTAGTCCAATTTTTCCCATATAGATCTGATGTTAAGACGATCGTCCTCCAAACGAAACGACACTATTGTTAATCGTGTAGAGACGCACGGTTGACTGGGCCCTCGGCGGTTCCACTAGTGCCAGGTATTGAAGATGAGCATATCAATCCCCATCCACAGTTTGCCTCCTTGGATCGAGTCGAGCTTCAGGACCCGTCCGACTGGTTCTCGCACCACATCCACTAGGAACACATTGAGATCGAGCATCACTTTAACCCCATAGTCCTGCAAAAGCACGAATCATGCCCCGGACAACTTTGTATCTCAATACAAGCACTGAAAGAGCAACTTTGTATCTTATTCAGAATGCTGCATCAGCGCAGGATGTTACGCTTTCAATGCGACACAAGATACAAAAAGTGCAATTACAGCTAAAAAGTTACAAAACGCACGAGTATCAGTGATTTCACGCCTTTTTCGAGCGACTTTTCGGGAGTAATGGAAAGGACTATCAATTTGCAGCTTTGCAGGCACAGAAATCTAACTTTTTAGAACACTAACAAGCGAAAGATGGGGTAAGAGGACCAAATGGTCGGCCAAACAAATGACCAAAAGCTACTGACATTCGCTCTGGATTCATGTTTGGATGAGCCAGATCAAATTTTAAATAGAATCTCCCACGAAAGCTACTCCTTTTTAAGTTTATATAGTTCTGAATCAGCTCAACTTTTCTCTGGTTTTTAGCAGACATTGGAATAGTCAATGGAATGTCAGCAAATGAACAACTGCTGCACATGGCAAGGTCTAAAATAACACTGCAGGGAGGAAAACATGGTCATGTAGATGGGAGACAATGAGATCTGAAGACCCCAAAACAAAAGGTTAATTCATGTGATCACTGAGATCCCAATCAGATTCCTGGTAAGAGATCCTGCAAATAAGATCTGTGCTACCTCTCATGTCACATAATGTGATTCAAATCTAATCTTAATTTGATCGAAAGCGGAAGAACGAAAGTGATGAGAACACATACCGTGAAGGCGAAGGTGGAGACGTCGCCTTGTCTCGTGATGTTGTACTTGGTGTTGGGCACCGCCGGGTGAAGCATGCACGTGAATCCCCCACAAACATGATCGTCTTCCCCCTCATCCTCTCTAGAAAGACCCGGCCATCGAACCTGCGAAATCGACAACCGAACCAATGAATTATCCCCTCCTCAAAATGGAATACGATCCCGAACCACAAGTTATAAATGGCGATCAAATTGTTCATTCAAAGGAGCTATTCCAATAGTAAACTGTGCACGATGCCCCACTTATAGTGTGTAATGTACTGTTAATCGTTCGAATTTGTTATGAAACTTATTAGATGGTGACTTCTTAATCAAAGTAATATTGCACATTTAATATTTAATTGTTTGAATTTGATGAAGTACGACGAATATATGATGAATTCGGTCAAATTCAATATATGCTACTCGTTGCATCTCGTGACCGACCGTGAGCTTGACGGCACTCACCCACCGGTGAGTCTTGAGTTTCCCGGTAAAAGGAATCTTTGTCCTTTTTGTTTTTTGCCTCTAGTTACTCCCACGCGCTCTGCCGCGCGTGTCGTGGACAGCCCAATTGGCACTCAAGATGGCTATGCCGCGATGGACGCGCTGCTGCACCGATGGTTAGCAGACGCGAAAATCATTAGCTGTGTCGCCTAGCGGGACATCACCTCTCACGAGATGCCATCCCGACGTGAAAGTGATTTGTTAAAAAAAAAAAAAAAAAACAGAGATTTTGTTGACAAACCCCTCATTAGAATACCAAATAAGGATACTAAATTACCAATTTAACAATAATGTTTTAGTAAGGAATGTGAATGTTGAGTAATCAGATTACATTACAAAAAGGGCGATGAATCGAGAGCCGTAACTAATCGTATTTGGAGCAAAATCTAACATTCAAATGGTAATAATTGTATAATTTTTCAATAACGTGCATAACGAGTAGGTGACGGATCGAAAATCTCTCCATACTTTGGAAGAAAAAATCTTTTTTTTTTTTTTGACCTTTCCGGAGAAAGCATTTGATGGCAATCAAAATGGCAATTTTAAAAGTTAGTGGTTAACAAGTTGTTCCTTAGCGTCCACTGTCGGTGGGGACATTTGGGTCCACGGCAATTGTTTGTAAGAAAGAAAGAGTTTTTCGGTTATGAAACCGAGCTGTTGCTTATTGCAGAACAGAGACGCCCCCCCACACATCAACTTTAATCAAAATCAATGCTTTTCGTTTTCTACACCCGAGGAAAGTGATAACTGATGAGGTGAGAGGAATGGGAGAGGGAGAGAGTGTGACCTGGACAAGGAGCAGCTGCCGCCGCCGAGGGGCTGCCACAGGTACTTGGCGAAGGCGAGGTCGGGGCGGCCGTTCCTGAGGCAGGCGAACTCGCGCTCGACGAAGGGACAGGTGGAGGAGTTGTAGAGAGGGTAGGACTGGTCCGCCACCCAGCTCCCCCGGAACAAGTCGCACCCGGAGCCTCGGTTGCCGCGGCCTTGCGCTGCTTCAGAGCCCCAAGTCCCTCCCCATACCATCAACGTCAGAGCCAGTATCCGATGGAAAGAATGTGAAGAGGCCCATCTGCTGCATTGCCTCTGTTCCCACCAACCCCAACCCATCTTTCTCACTGCAGCGTAGCAACACAAACGGTTCTTTTTTTGTTTTTTTTTGCAGAGAGAGAGAGAGAGAGAGAGAGAGAGAGAGAGAGTTTGGATTCTGGGTTAGATTTAAGGTGGTTGGGTGGGTGAGAGAAAACCAGAGAGGTTCATGGTCCAGTGACACACAGAGCGTTGGCTGGGTTCTACTTAAACGGACCTTCATTGTCATTCTCTTTTTGGTTAGTTGCTTGAGTACAGGATTTGGTTTCCATTTTCGGCGGAGGGCTTGGTTAGGAATTAGGATTTTAAGAAGGTTACAGCAAATTTGCCTTTTTGGGTTTTGCTGAGTTGTAGTCGTAGTCGTAGCTGTAGTTTGTAGTTGTTGCAGAGCAGCAAATCACCGCCTTTGATGTGGACACTTCAACTTTGTGGGGGTCCACCACCTCGTCGCGGGGGATGACGAGTTTAGCCGTCTCAGATCTCACTGGGGGAGCAAATGAGCCCATTTAGATTTCAACTCGATTGATCCTTTGGACCCATGAAACAGAACCATCGATAGAATGAAGTGACTCTGCGGATGATGTAGGGACGTAATCCATCTGGAAGAAACAGTGACTGGACATGCAAGCTTGTGTAGTATTCTCTTTTCTCATTCCTCAAACGTGGGAAAGATTATGTTGGGCGAGGGAAAATTGTCTAAAAAGGTCCTAAGGTGGCCAATTTGGTCCTAAACCTTTTAATTGTGCCAATTTAATCATAAATTTTTTAACGATTTTTCAATCTAGTCCTCACTTGTGTTAATTTAATCATAAACCTTTTGACGATTTGTCAATTTTGTCCTAAACCTTTTACTTGTGTTAATTTAATCCTAAATCTTTTGAAATTTTGCCAATTTAGCATCAAACTTGTTAAAATTTTGCTAACTTAATCTGAGACCTATATTGGCAAAAATGACTATATTGACGAATTATAAAAATATTTGACACTAAATTGACATTTGACACTAAATCGGCAAATCTGTTCAAAGACTTATGATTAAATTGGACTAAATTGACAAATCGTCAAAAGAAAAAGACTACATTGACATAATTAAAAAGTTTAGGGCTACATTGGCCATTGTATAATAGGCTTAGGGCTTTTTGAACAATTTTCCTTGTTGGCCAACCATCATCAACACTAAAGACAGAAAAATTCGCATTTTCTAAGAAAAATTGTTGAGTAGCAACATATACAAAAGGTTGAGCTCGCGAACAAAACATGTCTTGAGCAAGAATGTGCCAATTCGCACATCTCGCCATTCAAACAATGAAAAGCTTCCATAATAGATTCCCACCCTTGCAGTGGCAAACCATCCACATCGTTTTTGTGCGAAGAGGAAGAGTAGCAACATTGTCTCTATTCGAATAACAATATCTAAAGAAACAGCACCGAATATAACCACCAAAACACAAGCCATTGTCTGAAGGCCTTCCCCCAATAAGTAGTTCACAATACACGATGACTGCCCTGCATAACGATCGCGATTACCAATAAAGCCTAGTTCTTTCAAGAAGCATCTTTATCTTATTATTAATTCCATTTCTTATTCTCTCTTCTACCCGAGATCGGTATCCAGAAGTATGGGATAGAGATCTTCAGCAGATGCGATCGAAGAGGTTCCAGTACATGGCCCATCGGTGGACATACTCTTGATGATATTCTCACCAATTGAATGATCTTCATTTCCTTTAAAATACTTCCTCATGGCCTCAATTTTCTCCTCGGACGGGAGAGCGCCATCAGAGTCCAGCACTGGAACAGCAACCTTACCTTCAAGCATGCTAACCACAGATGACATTGGCGGCCTGAGTGCTGGAGTTGTATTAGTACACATCAGAGCTACCTTTATCACTGTCAGCACCTCCTCTTTGTCAAAGTGAGAAACGAGCCTCCGATCAACTATATCTATCAAATTTCCTCTCTCATTCAAAAAGTGTGCCTAGAAACAAAAACCAAAAGTGAAGATGTTTCCCTTTCAAGCTTCAGGTATTGATCTGATGCAAAATATGCTCAAATTACTAAAACAGGAGGAAGGAATTATGTTTTGTCCCTCGATAATTACGTGACCATGCAGTTGATAATCACATGCTAGTTTTTCTTCTTCGTTATAGGGTATAGATGGAAGAAAAGAATGGAAAGAGTCAATACGAAACAAACACCACTTGTTTTGGCTAATGGTTGGCTTACTCAAAGCAAAACAAAATCTAACTTAAGGACTCAATTACATGAATGTGAAAAAGGTTATACCTCAATTGAAAGTACATGGATATTTGGCTCAAGACATGGTATTGAAAACTTTTTGATTTAACAGTAATTTCAAAAATTCAATAGTAGTCGAAGGACTAGTTTGGTGCTAATGAAACTACAGGGTATATGACTGTCAAGCATAAACACATAGGGACTAAAACTGAACTACCCCAAATTTGAAAGAATAGAATTTTCTTCAAATCTAAAAAGAGAATCTAGATGATTCCTTCAGTCAGGAGGCAGCCCACTGTTTCGAGTTTCAATGCGTCACTAACTAAGTTCCCGATTCAATTTCGTAGAACCAGACTAATCCATGACTGCCCCCTCCCAAGTTGCACATCTTGAGCATGGACTGGCTATTGCAAGGATTACTTTCCCTTTCAAATTCAGTGCAGACCAACATAATAAGAAGATCTGGATTAGTTTGAAATGACAAATTGCACTTAACGGCATGACAATTCGTTAAACAGGTTTCAATAGCTAATAACTGTAATGCTCCTTCTCAATCATTGAAAGTGCATATGAGGAATTATATAATATGCTCACGCTTCCTTAATGCATCTTTCACTGGCACAAGCATAGATTTAAATATGGATATGATCACAGTCGAAAACTTTTGAATGCTAGTGTTGATTACCCAATCAAGTAGATAAAAGCATTCCTCCTTTTTTCGGGAACTAGAGTTGCTCCGGCCACTAACAACTTCTAAGGCAACGACGCCAAAACTATAGATGTCAGCTTTGTCAGTGAGGTAACCATGCATTGCATACTCCGGTGCCATATATCCACTGCACGGCAAGAAAAGAGCTTGTGTTTGCACCAAGGTAACTATCTTAAATAACATACTTAATATTCCTAAAATCCGAAAGAAAGAGATATTCCTAAATGCGACACTATGGTCCCAAGAGTAGAGGGAAAACAAGGGCATCTTAAAACCTTTTCAATAGAACTTACCCAGAATATTCCAATAGAAGAAAAAGACCATCGTTGTTCTATATGATTAGTACAGTACATATATGACTTTATTTGGAAAAGAGGCACTCAACCAGAAAAAGAGTTGGAAACAGAATGAGCCAAGGTCTGTGGATACATGGGCAGCAGCCGTAGGAGGATTCCTAGAGCCAAGCCTAGAACCAGAAATGCTTCTAGCTTTGGGTCATTGTTGTTACCGTACCAATAGAAAAACAGCCTTTCACTGCTAACTAGCTTTCTAACCCTTGTTATACACGTGTTTGATTTGTGGTCTTAATTTTTGGTAATTCACTTGAAAGTGCATCTCACGTGCATCTCACGTGATACATATTCACCGAAAAAATTGTGTTTTTCATGTAACGGAGAATTTATAGATAATCTATATTGAAATTAATTAACGTATATGTCCTACTTTAAGTTGATTGTCATCGGGGAAACATAATAAAAACAATTAAATTACATGTCATTACAGGTTTACAATGTATTGCATCATAATTATTTATAATAATTTGACAAGCTTTTTGTCTAAGTGAACACATTAGGCAGGGCGAACTGAATTACCATACAAAATGTTTATCATGAATTGTTCTTAATGTAGTAAATGGAGCATGTAGGATATTATTAATCTTTGGAGTACAATCTCTCATAGGAAGATTTGACCTTTCCAGGAGTTGTATTAGATTATCCAATATTTGTTGAGATAGCGTAATTTAGTTAATCTTGTTGAATTAATGTATAGAGCTAGTAGAATGAACTTGCAGTTTTATCTGTTCTCTAATTAATCACATTCTTTTTATAAACAAGTTGACTTTTCACACATGTTAAGCAATCGTCTGAAACATGTAAACATGCTTATTTATGTTTTTCCGCGTGTATACAACGAAAGAATGGGCGAATTAGCTCTATCGCCTATAATACCAAGTTATATTCAAATTAACAATTACATGTTGATGTAAGAGTATCATTACTTAATGGTAGAGTATGTGACATAATTTACATTATTTTCCTAATTAACGCGAAGATTTTTTTTTTTTTTGTCAAAAACGTGAAGATTGGTTGGACAGGCATAAAGCTTAGTAGTTAAGCCACATTTGTTGAGCACCATGCTTTGGGATGATGTGAATTAACCCCAAAGCTCCATTTAACTCACTTATATTAAATCAGACAAATTGTTTCTATTCCATGCTTTTATCTTGTCACTGACTCCTAATTAGGTTATCAGGAACATAAAGCAAGAAACTTACTAAGTTCCAGCAATCTTGGTGCTAATATGTGTGTTGTCCTCCTCGTCAAGCTTTGCCAAACCAAAATCTGATATTTTAGGGTTGAGATCCTTATCCAGTAAAACATTAGTAGCTTTGATGTCTCTATGCACAATCTTCAGCCTTGATTCCTCATGAAGAAATGCCAAGCCCCTGGCAATACCCATGCATATCTTGTGCCTTGTCGACCAGTCCAACTTTAACTGAAATTCTTCAGGACCTTCAATTGTATCAACAGACATCAGAACTACTTTATTCCCGTGTTGTTAGCTGAAGTCAGTGAAGAATAGTGTGATATCAAATTACCAAATAAAGCACGAGCAAGACTGTTATTTTCCATGTACTCGTAAACCAGCAAAAGTTGTTTCCCTTCGACGCAGCATCCATAGAGTTTCACAAGATGCCGATGCTGAAGAGCAGAAATCATCCCAATCTCAGTCACAAACTCACGATTTCCTTGCTTGGATTTGGATGAAAGTTGCTTCACTGCTATAGCGGTGCCATCTGACAGAAGACCCTGCAATTGGACTTTGGAATCAGATCTATGCTGTGAAGATTCAGTTACATTGAATGCTGCTTTCTGCATATTTTTTGTGTTGGGAATTGGGGGAAGTTGGTTTGCTGATTTCCATATATACCTTGTACACAGAACCAAAACCGCCTTCTCCAATCTTATTGGCAGCATCAAAATTGTTTGTGGCAGCTTTAATCTGTCGCAAGGTAAATGAACCAATTTGCAACGCCAGACCCTTCAAATCTGCACCATGTTTTGGAACTTCTCAGAATTTGGAGGAGTCAACAGCTAATGTAATCTGGTATCTAACAAAGACATAGCAATTCCTTCTCCATATACCAGAAAACATTACTATGACTACTTGGTCTGAGCAAGTTCAGGACAGTAGCATCTTGAAAATTATTTTCTAGGAAACTCTGGCGTTGGTTGGCAGTATGTACTTTGAAAAGAAAATGAGAATGTCTTCAGGGTGTTTACTATTAGGGGAGAAGAAAAATGAAAGAAAAAGCCCACCATGGAAATGTAAGGAAGGTTCGCATATTTCAATGTCTCGTATATGTGAAGTTACGGCATTTATTTTTGATGTCTTCAAACATAGGCTTATATATAGTCGATTGTGCCCCCAAAGATGCCCAATTATATGTACACACAGCATCTAAGAAACAATCTACCATACTGTCCCTATAACTTTCTATCCCTTCGTTGGGTTAACCAAATGGATCTATGACACTTTAGCTGTATCATGGCTTAATTATAATTTGTTTTCTTTATGTCTCAAAATCAAATTTCCAATGGAATGCACAAATGTCGTGCATTAACAGTTTTACAGGGGAACTGTGTAACCTAGTTGCAGTATTAATGATGCATTGAGATCAACCCTTCCCCCTAAGGTAAGAAGAAGAAGAGGAAGAGTCACGCACCAAGGGTTTGACAGGACAACTGTATGATCTAGCTAGAATATAAAAAATGCAATGTGATTACCCCCCTCCCCCATCAGAATAGGGAAAGGGAAAATTGTATTCAGAGTGCATAACATTCTCACATTTCTTGACCGATATATGTGAACAATATAACAGAGACACCAGGTAAGCAAGTACCTTGTGTGATTTCATCTTGACGTCCAAGACATCCTCTCCACCAAAGGATAACCAGGATAAGAAAAACTACAAAAATTATAGCAGCCACAATCCCAACCACTGTGCCAGCAGCTATGCTGGTCGACTCTGGTGGGCTGGCCGATGTACGTGGGGGTTCATAGCCTGCAGTGAAACTATCAGATTAATGAGCACAGGAAGATATGTTCTTTGGAACCATGTGATACTAATTACAGAGGGAAAAAAAAAGAGGGAAAAAGAAAATCTACTCTCCATTCTCAAGGCCGTATTACAGTATACAGGGGTAATGGGCGTTGATCCAAAGCAGAAAAGTGAAGGAGGCTATTGTTTCATAGTCTGAACTGAATAGAAGGATTAAAGATATTCAGATAAAACAAGCCCAGTTAGAAGGAAAACAAAAGCAAACCAGAGCCAATTTTCACCTCTTAAGAGAAAAATAATAGATCCTAGTCAGATACTATGGAAATTTATCTGAGCAACTGTAAAAGATGCCAATGGCCTGAATCCAACAGTGGACATTTCCAACAAACCAAGTGACTCAATAGCCTATTGATGACTTCTGGTGCAAGACAGAAGATGAGAATTTTATTCATATGAAAACGAGTTACTTTCTTAACAGAGAAGCATCAAGTGAGACATGGAAGTGTCTGTCTGATACCAGGATGGACGGCAGAGATAGCAGATATAAGAGGACCGTAGACTCCTATGGTAGGTATATTATAGGTTCCTTTCCCAGCCCAATAAAAGCGTATCTCCAGAGTGCTGTTGGTCACCGTGGCATTAAAATTTTTTATGACTGGCTTTCCAACTCCACCTGCTTCAATCTCAATGTTGAAATCTTCCCACACCAATTGCCCCTGAAATAATGTTCAATCTGATTCAAGTTGAGCATCTCCACACTGAACAAGCTGAAACTTTCAGTCTCAACAGAATGTACAAAATGTGATCAGATCATAATTTGCAAAGATGAGATAGATGAACTTCCCAACCATAACATATTGAACGCTTTATATGCTTTACATATTCGAACCAGCACTACATAATGCCCATCGTTTACCTGTATATAAATATTAAAAGCTCGCCTTCCAAGGCTGCTATAACTTTCGTTGCCAGTGAACGTTATCTCCGCAAAATGAAGGCTTACATTGTAGGGCCCGTTGATCAGACAATAACCATAATAAGTTAGAGAGATGGGAGAAAGCCGTGCGTTCATGTAAAGTCCGGCATTATCCATGGACAGTACAGATACATTGTCAGCTATATGTGTAGATTGATCTGTTCCGTTATCGAGGAAGTGACCAGTGCTACTGTAGGCCCAGTCATATGCCCTCTGGAAGAAACTTGAAGCTGTAGCGAACGATGTATCCTCGCTGTATGTGATGTCCCCTACTTTTACTTCGCTCCCACCGCAATTTATGGCGAGGTTATACCGTTCTGGATGGATTAAAGAAATGGCCACAGAGAGAAAAATCAAATCAAGTTTTCCTCTTTTTCTTAATATGCAATGGACTTTCCAGACACACTAAATAAACTTGCATTCCCTCATTCGAAAATCGCATAAACCTCCCAAGTTTATGAGCAAGATATTAATGGGGGTGGCTTTTGAAATATCTTCAGCAATTACGCATTAACCATCAAATATTGACACAATAGCCCAGAGGAGAGTTGACAAGGAGATAAATTTCATGAGAAATACACAGAGAGTATGATGCAATATCAGGATCTGATGATAATGATAGGATATACAGCGTATCAACTTACTTTCTGCGCAACGCTCACTTTTCAAACATGAGACAAGTCCACTTGTGGCAGGATATGAGGTTCTGAGCAAGTCAATAAAGATATGATCATTCTGAATGAAGTTCAATGCTACGTACACAAACAATTAAAATGCAGGTCCTTGGAAATCCAAGTCTCTTGGTTAAAAATTTAATCCAGACATACGCATTGTCAATCGCAAAGCTCGCGAACAAGTTGCTGCAGAGAAAAGACAAATCAACATTCAGTAGAGAAACGGAAGTCATGTACGCATGCAGGATTATAAGTAACTCATAAACACAGATTCAACGGGAGCCCTGGACTTAGACTGAAGGAAGTGGTACATACACATTTTCTCCTGGACAGTCTGAGTCTCCACCAGTGAAGTTGTTGTATGATAGGTCACTACACAGAGAAATAGACAACCATTCCAAAATATCATCTATTCGAAAAGTACACTGAAAGTCACTCCATCAAATAATTATTATGTACAAAAAGGGAGACCAGTTGCAAAATGTGATGGGTAAGGCAAGCTGAAAGGTGAAAACATCACAAGGCGATGAAAGTAATATTTTGTCTTTATTCGAGATATCTTATCTTAATTAATTAAAAGGAGGGAGTCAATTGAGACTTGGAAGTAGTTCGAGTGCATAAATACATTTTCACCCAGTAACAATACAGCAGACATGATATATAGGGCAAAGAGGCAAAAATAGAACCGCTATTCCAACAGCCACCACGTCAGATCATCTTATTAGAAAATATCCAGACCACCAGTTAAATGCTTAAACTACCTCACAAAAGCTTCATTCTTACGCAATAAGATAATATCAACTTTCTCCTAGGTACACTCATTTTGGTTGTAGAGTTTCTCAAATACACAGACCCATAAACAATGTTATCAGCAAGAAATTGCCCAAGCAACTAATCATATTCGGCGGGACATGCGTTAGACAAACTTTCAAAGAGGATTTATAGGAAGTAAAAATTTCCCAAGCATTATTTTTATTATTCCAAGAGGTTTAAAAAAGATCTAGAGCTGGGAAGGGCTTTTTGTCACTTCCAAGATTATCCACTTCATATTTTTCCTGCATACCATACGATTCAGCCTCCAGTCTTACATATAACTTTCCAATTAACAGATCCCAACAAGAGGAAAGGTACTCTGGTGTTTGCATTTAACTCCATAGGCCACAAACCATAAAGATGCAAGATGGGAATGCATAATTGCTTACTACAGCGAAAGATCAGCCAGATAGTGCTAGAAGGACATTCATAATTAAATAAGACATTTTCTTCAGGCAGCGAAGCTTACACAAATTTTTTAGTGCTCAGGATCCACTCAGGGACTGCTCCAGTCAATTGGTTTCCAGTCAGATAGCTAAACAAGATTATCTGATTGAGTCAGTTCCTCAAGTACTTTACGCACTCAAACTGAAAGACTTTAGAGTTATATCTCAAAAGCACATTATTTAGCAGACTAAAAGCATTTAATTATTAGAGGTCAACAAAAAAAAAATCGGTAAACTCAACATATCAGTATAGAGCTTTCAGCTGAAGATGAAAGATAAAGGAAATCAATGACGAAAGAAAAATCCTTGCAGAACTTGGAGCACATGGGGAATACTTACCATGACACTCGTACACAAAGCTGAACATTGTGAAGGATAGTGTCATAGTAGCTTATTAACTATTTCCTCGCGATAATGTTCTTGTCCTTCTAATACATAAAACGAAAAATTAGGGAAGATGTGCCAATGTCAAAAAGTCAATGGTTGGGCAAAAAGACGAAAAGATATCGCCATTGTTAAACAGTCCAAGAAGCTTAGGACTACAGTTTCTCATCATTTTCAAGACTAGGGACAAGATATCAAGGTCCTATCTGCACACCTTGTAAATAGCACGTAAGAACTGCACTCACCAAACAATCTAGGGCCATTGTTTTGGAAAGAACCAAATAGAGAGCCTAAGAACTTTTGCTATGTTTAATCTTACATGCTTTAAGTACATAGACATTCAAATGTCAAATACTTAAGTAACACTGATCCATTTAACTCTTCCAGCGTAAACATGTAACTCTATTGAAACTTGTGAATTATGCTCTTTAAGCAATAGAATATCATCGATCTATGTCTGTTCCTAGACTAGAGTCCCACCAAAATAATTAGTTGACAGTAATCATAAATTCATAACCAAAACCATTGCAAACTTTGCAGTAAAAATTGCCTATAGCTTGGCCACTGGAACAACTTGAGATTTTAGAATCTTATACAAGATACGAAAAAGAAGCCCAGGTCCAGCATCAAAGTACTTACATATGCGTTACTCCTGACAGGTTTCTAAAGGAGTCATTGATTTCGCCACTCAGTTTGTTGAAGCTGAGGTCTCTGCAAAACAATGGAGCGGAAAGGAGACAAATATAATGAGAAGATAGTTTTAACTGACTACCACTGGACACTCTTTGAGTATTGCTTTAGAGGATCGTACAAACACAGGCCACATCAATGAACCTATATGTCCGATTAAGATGTTTAGACATACAGCTCAACTGCTCGGTGCCTCAGCTTTCTAGTAGACATTCATTTCCAGAGGCATTCATCGCATAAAATCCATGTTCATCAAGTTGGTCACAAGCCGTAAATATGCAAAATTTTTTATTTACAGGATGCTTCAGCGTCCGCTTATCAGATTATGACTTATCTATTGCTTAACAAAGATATGGCTAAGCTAACGAATCTTATTCCGACTGATGATGGATTAATACAGGATATGATTACACAAAGGGATTTGTAAATAAATGCGCTAAGGCTACAACCTCAACTCCTTTCACACCATTTCCGCAGGGACTTGGGAGGGCAGCCACCAGCATAACTACCGAGCGACCAATGCATGTGAAGAAGGGTTTGCAAAAGAAATCCAAAGGATTTCATCTCGCGTCTTAAATGAAATGAGCACTCGGATGAGCGGTATAGTATTCTACGAGTTCCGATAGTATGGCAGAAAGATTCATATATTTCTTTCCACCACACTTGCTATTATTCTTAAATAATTTATTGTAATGTAACAAGTTGTATTGTATAAAAATATAAATAATATAGGCTTAATAGAGATTAATCTACAATATGTATCTTTTCGATGCATGTATTGATATATTTAATGTACATAGCATCCCAATTTTATTTCTTTGCTTCATCTATTTAATTTGTCATGATTCGAATCAATCGAAAGACAATTCTTGATAGTACGCTTCGAATTCCTATATTTCGAATTATTTGCAATACAAATCCCTATATCTATCGAAAGAATCAAATCCATGCCGAAGGGGGGGTATGGACAGAATAGGCACACCCCTTTTTTCTTTTGATATATTCGGGATGATAAAATTCATTTTGCATCAATATTCCGGGGGGCTCGTTCAAGACTTACTCGAACAATTATTCAACAAAAAATAAGATCTCTCCGGCAAAAACAGAGAGGTAGGCGGTCAAGGGGCAAAGCAGTGGGTAGGCAAGCAATGTTGAAAAGCGGAGTCAGAGCTATCAGATTCATGACTTGGAGATTTCAATTACATAATTCGAAATGCTACTCGGGAACTAAACTGAATGCATCCCTTGGAATGCTACATATTATAGTTCAAATTGGTAGATTCCATGTATCTAATAGGACTAAAACCAAAGCTAATCATAATTTACAGAACAGATCTTCTTCATAACATTTTATTCATGACTAAAGGGACGACAACTAGATACTAGGGTGCTTAGAAAGTGGAATATCAGCTTAAGTGAATAAACAAAATAAAATAAAGTGAGAATTTCATAAAACAGGAAAGCATGATTCTGCAGTCCAATATAATTATTGACGGGAAAATTACAACCTAGTCGAACCTAAAGAAAAGGAAATGGAATATGTGATAATCCACAGGAGAACCACATAATTCGGTTATTCAAAATACATAAAAACAAAGAGTAAGTGTTGACTGCGGATGATAACAGAATGGCAAAAAGTTGCTGTTAAATGTAGCATTTTTAACATCTTACAGAGATGACCAGATGAATAAGAAGAATTGACTTTTATAGAGACACACTAGAAGCCGTGCTCTCTTTCGAACTAAGAAAGTTATGGCTGACAAATATACAAGAGTCAAGCATAAAACTCCAGTTAGATACTGTGGGGCTGAGGCTCGAGAGTGTAAACCACTAGAAGGAAAGTTTCCAGATAATCAACCACTAGAAGCCTCCATTTTGCATTGATGCCCTTAAGAAGTTAAGATAACAAATCAAAGCAAAAGTAAATTAGACAAAATGGGCACCACAACCAAGGTAGGAATTCTTTCGAACAGATCTCCTTCATAACATTTTATTCATGACTCAAGGGACGACAACTAGATACTAGGGTGCTTAGAAAGTAGAATATCAGCTTGAGTGAATAAACAAAATAAAATAAAGTGAGGATTTCATAAAACAGGAAAGCATGATTCTGCAGTCCAATAAAATTATCGATGGGAAAATTACAACCTAGTCGAACCTAAAGAAAAGGAAATGGAATATGCGATAAGCCACAGGAGAACCACATAAATTCGGTTATTCAAAATACATAAAAACAAAGAGTAAGTGCTGATGGCGGATGATAACAGAATGGCAAAAAGTTGCTGTTAAATGTAGCATCTTTAACATCTTACAGAGATGACCAGATGAATAAGAAGAATTGACTTGTATAGAGATACACTAGAAGCCGTGCTCTCTTTCGAACTAAGAAAGTTATGGCTGACAAATATACGAGAGTCAAGCATAAAACTCCAGTTAGTTACTGTGGGGCTGAGGCTTGAGAGTGTAAACCACTAGAAGGAAAGTTTCCAGATAATCAACCACTAGAAGCCTCCATTTTGCATTGATGCTCTTAAGAAGTTAAGATAACAAATCAAATCAAAAGTAAATTAGACAAAATGGGCACCACAACCAAGGTAGGAATTCTTGCGGTATCTGTTCCTTGAAAATGAAAACAAAGAGAGAAAAGGACCATATACTTCTGCGCGAAACTGTATATTATACAGGAGAGGCCACAATCACCAGAAACTTAAAGGCCACATCACAATTCACAATTCAGCAATATCAACAGAAAAGATCAAAACAACATTGAAGTCAGTAGGGGACCTTCAAGCCCTCTTAAATGGGTCATGCAACTGCAACCAATAGTCAACCATAAACTCGTAAGAATTTCGCTCAGTAGGGGTAAAATTATCTATTCTGCTTGGAATAGGAAAAGGGGAGAGCCGTTCTACTCACAATGTTGTTAGGTTCATCATTCCAGCCAGATAACCAGGTAGCTCTCCTATGAGATTGCAGCTCCTCAGCATCCTATAAGGAAAAAGCACTGATATTGTCACATTGCTAAGACGATTCGCCTCTTTTGCATTAAGTAAACTCTGTGAAGGAGCAGTGCTCTCACAATATCTTAATATTTGTGCAGTTAAGCTGTGGAACTCGGGACTCGGGTCCATTAATGTCACTTATTCTCCTGCATATCAAAAGCAAATAGGGAACTTTATTAGATTGAAACCATTTCAAAGAAAGGAGAGATCAGATCGAAATGCCAAACTGCCACACTGACAAGTCAGACAAATTCTTCAAAAGTGCGATTCCGGAGGGAATTGGCCCTTGCAATCCACTTCCTTGAATAACCCTGATGATACAATTCATAGATTAAACTATCATGGGTACATATTTATACAGACCGACTTAAAAGGTGAAGAAGCATTAAGCCTTACAGTTTATCGAGATTTGTCAAGTTCTGAATAAAATCAGGGATCTTTCCCGAGAACTGATTATCACTGAGTCGCCTACAGTGCATCGAACAACAAGATTTATATGAAGAAGAAAGAACAGAAGTACATAAATATTAGCAGAGGATGTGGAAATTGGAAACTAACAGCTCCTGCAATGCCATCAAATTAGCAAATGTATGAGGCAGCTCCCCGGAGAAATTATTTGAAGTGAGGTGCCTGAAACAAGAAAACCCCGTGATATCACATTGGCTAATTTCAATTACCCAATGTGATAGAATTTCCCCTCCAGATACAAAATCACCAGCGAAAAGTAACTCGACGAACAATGCAGAAATTTGCATGGAGGGACTCACAGTACAAGTAACTGGGACAAGTTCCCCAGGTCTGGAGGAAGAGTTCCATTAAGCTGATTGGTCTCGACAACTCTGAGCAGAAGAGAGGTTAAATCAGATTAAACACAGCCAAGGTGCCAAACGCGGGTGGCGGGATGAGCGATCACTCACAATCTCGAAAGCGTGGATATGTTTCCCAGCTGCTTGGGGATTGGACCCGTCAATCGGTTTCCATATAGAGAACTGCATCAACATCGTCGCGTTTCTCCAATCACGATGTTTCTCCAATCAACAGACGATATACTCGAGAGAGAGAGAGAGAGAGAGAGAGAGTACATACATGTTGCTCAACTTCGTAGAGCCCCATTCTTTAGGAATCGTGCCGCTCAGGTAGTTGAGGGTAACGTCACTGTTTACAGAGAGAGATGATGATGATGATGATGCTTGCGAGGAAGAAGAAGAAGAAGAAGAAGAGGATCGATGATAATGGAGAAAGGGAGCGGAAAGAGAGGCTTACAAGGTTTGGAGGTAAGGCAATCTGAACAGTCGAGGCGGAAGAGTGCCGTTAAGGGACTGGGATTTGAGAACTCTGGTTTTTCACATAATGAAAAGCGGGCTTTACTCTTAACTACTTAGAGTCGTGCATCCAAATGATGTTAAAAAATAGCTAATCCCAATCTACACCATGTCCGATGCATTTAATCATTGAGTGAATTATGGATGGTCACATAATCATTCTTCTATAGCTAATGCAAAGAGCACGGATCCCTCAAAAACACAACCCTGCTGTACATAATAAAAAGAGAATAATAGCATCGGAATTCTCAAATTACCCCTACAATGATAATATGATAAATGATTTATGCACTATCAATATATCTAGACCCCAACCCGAATATTTGGGACAGATTCGGGTAGAGACCCGGCCCCGATGGGGTGTTTATTGCATGTAAAGAGACAAAAAAGACAGGCACACAATCGCTTAATTGATTTATCAAGGTCTGGCTAGGAATCTATGGTAGTAAAATTTCATGAGAGAGAGAGAGAGAGACATGCTGATGACGTGGGGAACGGTGTTATTGTCGGCGTCGGTGAAATTCCCGCAGGTGACGGCGTTGGCATTGGCGTCCGTAATTGTACTTCCATTAATGTCTTTGGTTTTGCCCCATCCACCCTCTACGCCGCATGGATCTGCACGGAAATCCCAGCCCCGTTTCCCTAAAGTCTTTGCTATTTCTTTCAACGCGGCCACTGCAAGAAATAGAGATCCAACAAGTCCAGAAGAAGCAGCAACACATCTCATGCAAAACAGGGAAAGAGGAAAAGGAACAGTTACGGTGAAAGCAATACAAGGTTGGTGGGGTTTTCTTTTCTTTTAATTTTTCGCTCACCTTCCTCGGGGGGCAGACGAGTGGCGGCAGCAGCTGAGCTGACGGCGCAGAGAAGGACGACGAGCCCGGAGAAGAGAGACCGAGCCGAGAAGAGATTCGCCATCGTCTCAGTCTCGGAGCTCAATTCAGAAGAATGTGGTTCAACTTCATGGTGTGCATGCATATGTAGAAAGTGATAGAGGGGGACAAAGACTTCCGCTTTTATTCGTCAACGAGAGCGACGGCCGAACGTGAGAGACGACCCCAAGTCTTTTTTTATTATTTTTTTAACCTTCAGCTTTAACAATTCTTTACCGGTTCTTTCGAAATATCCAGGGAGGGTATGGCCGCGAAGACCCGATTATGTGGAGGCCAATGAAAACACCTCGCCAGCCTTACGTACCCCGATTAAGCCCAATTCTTTGGCTCCCTGATCCAAAGCAGTTTGCACGCGTCCGTCGATATCATAGATTCCATGCACAAAGTTGTCTTATCGAAATGGTTGGAGAAAAATAAACACGTGTATGTGGAATTTGGAATCTATGGTCGATGAACAAAATAATAATATCTCGGGATCATTTTGAACAATAATTGAGTTGTACGGTCGTGGAGTTCCAAAACCATGGCACGTGGACTTATATCCCCATTGTCAACATGAAATTTATCCCAAAAAAAAAAAATGTCTTAAACTTATTGTATTTGTTTCAATTTAGCCCTAAACATTTCAATATGACCAATTTAATCCTAATCCTTTTGACAACTTACCAATTCAATCACAAACTATTCGATTTGGCCAACTTAATCTTAAGATCTTTTGACGATTTGTCAATTTAATCATTTCAGCAATCAAATTTGCCATAGCTTGCTAAACCTAATCTGATGTTTCGCACTTCTGCAATAAATTCTGGATATCAATCAATGGTTGAAAGGTTTCCATTTCAGGCCACAGATATCAGCCGGATGTCTTAACATCCCATCCTTTGTTGCGGGCCTTCATCGAAGGAAATATCTCTACATTGTCGGGGTTTTCTCTGCTTTGGTCGGACGCTTTCCTCAACAAATGCGCCGTCAACATTTTTCTGTTTTCGACCAAAAAAAAAAAAACAGACAAACCATTTTTCTGTTTGATCTCTCGTTGCAAAGAACCACAACGTGGACAAAACTCCCAATCTTTTCATTTCCTTTTATGTATCAAGTGCAGTCATTCGGACAAGAGTCGATTTTCTCATATCCAAGCCCCAACTCTTGCACCATCTTCTTTGCCGCCCAATGAGAGGGAAAATTACCCAAAAATAAGAATACAAATACCAAACCTATTGTAATTCTATCAATTCAGTTCAAAATCCCTTTTGTATCCAATTGAGTCATAAACTTTTTGCACATGTGTCAATTCAATCCATCCGGCTAATTTTGGCCAGGAATCGTAAACATGAATGTGGACCATCATGAGCGGCATGGCCGGCGCTAACGTGCACTATTTTTCATAGCATTTTGGGATATGTTCATTAAAAATCCTAAAACTTGTCACAGTGGAATTGACTTCTAAAACTTTCAAAAAATGCAATCCGAGTCATACATTAACTCCATCCAATTCAACTAACAAAAAATGTTGAAGTGGCATTTTTTTTTTAGTACTTTCTTTCTTCTATGTGTTGTTAACATGATTGAAACAAGAAAGATAAGTCCAAAACGATGTCGTTTTAGTCCAAACGTTTTTTAAATATAAATATTAGTTAAATTAAACAAATAAATAAATAAAATTAAAAAAGTGCAAAACTACATCGCTGCAGACCGGTGACCCCGGTTGACCCTCACCCCACTATTGTCGGCCCTTCCGAGGAGGGCCAACAAGGCCCTCGCCGCTTTTGTTGGTTTGCCCTTTTTTTTTTTCTAAATTTAGTTTATTTTAATTAATATTTATATAAAAAAATTAAATTTGAACCAAAACGGCTTCATTTTGGACTAATCTTTCTTATCTCAATCACGTCATTGCTATGTAGGAGAGAGAAAGTAAAAAAAAAAAATACACATCGGTATTTTCTATTAGCCAAATTGGACGGAGTTAACAAAAGAACTCGTTACACCAATTTGACAAATTTTATGATTTGATTGCAATTTTTGAAAGTTTTAGGACTTAACCGCACTTTGGTAACAAGTTTAATAATTTAGTTGTATAATGTCAAGCACAATTTCAAGGAGGAAATGAAAATTAGTATGGAAGTCAATTAATCTTGTGGTAAGTTTCTTTGTAAGATTGAGAGAATATTTCATGAGGAAAAGTATTTTGAGTGACTCAAGTGTAGTTGTATTGCTTTATCTATAATGGATTTCTTTACTGCTCTTTCCATGGGTGATCAAACCACATAAATTTGGTATTCAATCTATTTTTTTGTTCTGTCAATTTCATTATTCGATCACTTGCTTCCACAACATTGCCTAAGGTTTTTCTATGTAGGGACTCCCTAATATTCTAATAATTTTTGAATTTATTTTTCTTTTCTTTTCTTTTCTTTTTTTTTCTTCCCTCCTTCTTCTAGCCAATTGCAGGCCTCGGTGATGGCCGATGGCCGGCTAGAGGTAAGGCCGGATAAGGTCGAGCCTCGCCGGTCTTCGAATATCGCTGGGGCCCGATGATCTACTGGAAGAAGAAGGAAAGAAACAAAAAAGAAAGAAAAGAAAAAGTTACAAGTGTGCCGATTTTGGGTTTTTGATGGTAAAAATACTAAAAAAATTAGTTTGAGATAAATTTGTCACATGTGTACTAATTTTGAGTTTTTCATGATATTAATCCTAAAATATATCCGCATTTACGGCGTTTGTTGTGGTGCTTACTTTACTATCAATACATGTATTGATTTTTTTGTTCAAAGAAAATAGAACTTCAATGTTAACTTTATTTCTTTTCAAAATTAAAATTAGCTAAAAAATCAAGATTCCATATCTAAAATTGGCTAACAAGGCACAGCTCTTCGAAGAGATTCAAGTCAATCTCAATCACCTCTCTCTCTCTCTCTCTCTCTCTCTCTCTCTCTCTCTCTCTCTTTAAGCTTTGAAATAAAGATAAGCAATTTCTGCTGAAATCTTAATTAGCTAAACTCGGAGGATTGTTAAAGAAGGAAAATCAACTCGTTAAAAGGATGTTATGGGTATAGACGCCCCCACAAAGAAAAAGGTTAGCTAACGTTATCAGCATACTGTACTAACGACGTCGCTTTTTTAAGATAACACGATGTTTCGTCTTTTTTTTTTTATTACTGCGGGCACCATGATTTCTAAACTTGACTAGGATTGAGGGCGATTTTCCATGACGGGAAAGCAAGAGAACAATGTGAGTTTTCTATTCTTTTACAAATATCCCAATTCGATTTACATGTTTCTAATCTCGATAGATTCTAACTTCATTTTCATCGCGAATGCACGGCATCATCCAACGAGAGGAACACAGGATTAAAAGGCAATGTGGATGGATGAGGTCCGCCACTAATCTCGATGAAAAGCCATTTCTATGCTTTGCCAATTTGTCGACATCAACTCCTTTCCAATTATTAAACCTTCCTTTGGCAAATTGGCCTTAGTATTCATTTCAAATTTATAGCATGTGTCACCAATTTCATCTTAAACTAAAATTTGAGTTCATTGATGTTCATAGTAATACACGATTATTAAACTGATGATAGTTATTAAATCGACGGAGAAAAAAAAAAAAGCCTACCCAGAAATCACTGTCTAAATAAATTTCACGAACGATTGTACTTCTTTTCATTTCGTAGCAATTTAAGAAATATAGATAGATGGAAAAAATTAATCATCTTATCTTACAGCGATTGGCCACGGCATTGTGCCAATAATATCGCTGTCACGTACGAGGCTCCATCCAACGCGATGGGCCCTAAGTAGATGAGATGGGCCCACTCATTGAGTGCAGCCCAACTTGCAATCTCTTACCCACCTACGGCCTAGTGTCGACGTGTCACCTCCACAGCGGTATTGGCTTCAACCAGCTCCCAAGATTTCGCGCTTTGCATCGCACGGACACGAACCATTTGTGAGAAGAACAGAGCAATGCGGAATTGCTTGACATTGAATTGCTAGATTCCATTTATTAACTTGATGAGAAAGTCAAGAATAACTCCCAAGAGGTGACGGTCCACGGTGATCTACGGGCGTTCATTGGATTCTTCTAAACATGATAGATTGTATCGCCCTTGCAGAATATGAATGGATAAAAAATATTTTTTACCGTCCCGCAAAAGTATGGTCAATAATAAAAATAATTTTCATTGACTAATTATTTCAAGCATTAAAAGTGATCATTTTAAGAAAAATATTTTTCAAATCATTCATTTTTTTACAAAAATGAATAGAACCTTAACGTACCTTCTCTCTCCCTTTTTTTTTTTTTTTATTCTTTTTGATTAGATACTTGAATAATACAGGATTCGGTTTCCATCTCCGGTAGACGGGTGGGTTAGGAATTAGGGTTTACGGAGTTGCACCGGATCGCTGCCCTTGGCGTTGACCGACCACTTCAATTGGGTCCACGGTCCACCACCCGGTCGGGGGATGTCAAGTGTGTCAATGTTCCCTCGGCCCCCGCACCTCCCGGATCTCACGGTGATCAAATGATCCCATTGGAGGTTTCAACTTGTTAAATTCTTTTGACATCAAACTAAGACCGCCTTTTTTTTTGGGGGGGGGTCTAAGACCGATTACTTTCATTCAATCAACTAAGAAGACCGCTTTTGGCATTGACTCGCAATGCAGAACGACCGATGGAACGAGTCACTGTGCCGATGAGGAAGTAATCCGTCCGAAAGAAACACCGACTAGAAATGCAAGTTTCTCCGGATAAATTTTTTGCTGTGGGGATAGCATTCTCTTTTATCAATTCTCAAAGATGGGACGGGTGAAGTTGGCGGAGCATCATCCTCATCAAAGAGAGAGGAGCTCGCATTTTCTTATAGTAGTTCTTCGGTAGCAATGCATAACAGGTCGAACTTGGGAACAAAACATATCCCGAGCAAGAATGTGCCCCTTTGCACATCTCGCGATTCGAACGACGAAATGCATCGGTGATAGATTCCCACCCTCGCACCGGCAACCATCCACATCGTTATTGTGTGAACAGGAAAAGTCGCAACATCGTCTCCGTTCGAATGATAATATCGAAATAAACAGCAAGAACACAACCACCAAAGCACAAGCCATTGTCTTTAGGCTTTTCCCGATAATTAGTTCACAGTTCACAATCACAGCAATGCATAACCGCCGTTTTTTTCTCTTTATGTTATTATACCTTCAGTTTCAAATGTGAGCGGTATTTCGAAGTAAAATTTAAGAGCTCCGTTGCTAGGATTACCAAATAACGCCTAGTCCTTTCAAGAAGTAATTTACTTAGAACACAACAAACCATTTCTTATTCTCTCTTACGCGAGTAATCGGTATCCAGAAGTATTGGATAGAGATCACTAGCAGACCTTGACGAAGTGGTTCCAGTCCATGGCCCATCGGTGGACGTACCCTTGGTGGTATTCTCACCAACTAAATGATC